>NW_027468630.1:12928775-13046275 GCF_046254945.1 Alosa pseudoharengus | reverse complement strand
TCTCTCTCTCTCCCTCTCTCTCTCTCTCTCTCTTTGTCTCTGCCTTCTTCTCTCTCTCTCTCTCTCCCTCTCTCTCTTTCTCTCTCTCTCTCTCTCTCTCTCTCACAGCTGGCCTCACCCTACACTAGAGGTGCATACTTCACTTGCTCAGTCACTGCCAGTCTCTGCCAGGCACACATTTGGAACTTAAACACACACATACACACAAACACACACACACTTGCATATGCTTTCTTTCTCTCTCTTTTGCTGTCTCTCTCATACATTCACACTCACATGTTCTCTCTCTCTCTGTCTCTCTCTCTCTGTCTCTCACACATGCACACACACACACACACACACTGCTACTTACACGTACTTCTGCTTCTGCCAAAGTCTCTTCTGCCTTGCCCACCATCAAAGCTTATAACAATCACTTTTGCAAATGATATATTAAAATGATGCACACGTAAAGATATATATAGAGAGAAAGATGAATTTATCAGCAGTTGTAATGTGTAGATACACAGTATTTATCTGCAAATGTAAATTCATATTTTTAATGTTGAGAGACAACATTGACAAGAGTTGCAGTTCTATCCCATGCTGTATCTTGTTTCTATTTTTGTAAATGAACAACCACACTTTTGAAGGGGGAATGTGCTCATGATTTCTTTTTTTCTTCCCCCCACCGGTCCCCACATCCAGGCCTGCCTTCAGAGGTGCTCATTTGCGATCGTTGCCCCATGAGATTCTAATGAGATTTAGTGTGTGTTATTGGCAAGCGTTGTGTTTACTTGTGTTTAGGTTGTCTTTTTTAGCTCTTATGTAAAGTGTATACGTGAAAATCAAAGTTGTTACTCCAAATACAGGAAAGAGATGCTGCTGCTAAACAGCTAACACTGTAAATCTAGCACAAAGAGAGAAATACAACAGATAAAAAGCTATTTGAGAGATATGAGATCATTTTAGTACAATATGTTACCATTGGACGGTTACGATTGAACAGGTTTAAAGTCAGACTCTCCTATATGGAAAAAAATACCGTCATTCAGTCTCTTTGCACAAATAGATCTTCCCTTTATTTTCTGTGGCCCAAGTGAATCATAATAAGCACTATGAATAAAAAAGGCACATTTTATTTTTTATCTCTGAGAGATCCTCTGCTCAAAGGTGCTACAGTAGCTGCTGTCTGTAGGCTGGTAGTTTTAATTGGTGCAATGGTTGATTTGGATGTTTCAATAAAATGCTTTATCTATACTTGGCTATTCTTTTTTTTCTGTGTGTGTGTGTTTGAGCTGTAAAAAATGCTTGAGCATTTGAAGATAGACAGGTAAGACAGCACTTCAGTTGAGAAAAGAAACTGAAGAAAATACATACAATACAATAATGTAAATTAAAAGATCTATGAATAATCACTTCAGGGGCTATTTTTCACTTTAAAATTCGGTCCGTCAAAATCAAGAATATCAGAATGTCCCTTTATCCACCAGTAGTTTTATGCAGTTGCTAAGGCTGATGATGTTTTATTTTTAAATATATATATGTGTGTGTGTGTGTGTATATATATAAATCAACTAGTAGAATAATGCTAGACATGTTTTTGTTTCTCTCAGAGTATTGTCATGGTAACGTGGCAGTGAAATGGTCCAGTGTGTTGGAGAGGAGGCAAATGAACAAGGCCACCTCGTCTCTCTCCTGGCCACATCTCACCCCCTCTGGGTGGCGAAGGGGCATCTCAGGCCCAAACACAGTCAGGTATACTGACCGACTGCGCCACTGTGACTACACGAACCTAGACCTATTTGACTTGCGACAACAGGCTAAGAACAGAACATTCTGGAAGGTGTCAATATCTCGTTGTGAGAGTGGGGACGAGATTAGCAGTAGTGCTGGTCTTGCGGTAGTAGTCATGGATGAGCTCCACCGTTTCCCAGTCTGGCCTCGGGTGTCAGTGTCTGCCAGCCAGGGCATTCATGTGCATGGTGAAATAAAGAGAGAAAGATAGAGAGCTGTCCTTTGAGAACAGACATGTTGTCTCATATTCCCTGTTCCCTTCTGTGCCTGTCCCCATAGGATTTCACACTAACACACACACACACACACACAGACAGGCTGTTGTTCATCCTCATTCACTTTATTTTCAATTCAGCGAGGGAGAAAAAAGAAAGGGAGAAAAGACCGAAAGGGAAAGAAAGAATAAGAAATTCAATAGAGGACAGTGAGGACATCTGCTAAATGGTTGGGCCATGTGACACACGCCATGAGATCACTGCATCCTTAGCATTAGTACTGTGCCAAGTTGGCTTTGGATGCTCTCTGAGAGGGCGGCTGTGTTTGTGTGTGTGTGTGTGTCTGCTCCTAACTATATCTCAATCTCTGAAAGACAAAAGACCTCTTTCTTTACTCTCTCGTTCTCTCTTGCTCCTCTGTAGAAGTGTATGTGTGAGAAAAAGGATTAGGATTAGATTCTGATACAGAGGCATCAATGCCTTTGTTTCACCAATTATTTTGAGGTGTGTACTGCTAAATGGTGTCATAATGAGTGAGTGTTTAGAGCACGAGAAAAGAAAAGCTTTTGTCTGTGGTACACACACCACCCCACCCCACCCCCATCCCTCTGTCTCACTCTTGGTCTTTCTCAAAGACTGTTTGTGCAGGAAGATGAATTCTTTTCTTCACACTTAGTCAACAATATGCTTTCTTTCCTGCTTGCTGTACTCTTTTGTTTGCCCAGGCGAAGGCGTGGGAAGAAATGTGTTATATCTAGCTCTCATTTCCAGTTCGTCATTGCTCAGCAAGTCTCCCTATCAAAGACATTGCTTTACTCTAGTTGCTGTTAACAGTGTGCCTTTCACAAATGCTTTCAGTAGTACAATTTCTCCCCAGGTAACCTTTCTAGCTTGTTCTGTGGTAATGACCAACTCTGTGCATTACTAGACCATTCTCTTTTAAATAAGTATGTAGTAGTAAGTATAAAAAAAGTATATATACTCTTTTGATCCTGTGAGGGAAATTTGGTCTCTGCATTTATCCCAATCCGTGAATTAGTGAAACACACTCAGCACACAGTGAACACACAGTGAGGTGAAGCACACACTAATCCCGGCGCAGTGAGCTGCATGCAACAACAGCGGCGCTCGGGGAGCAGTGAGGGGTTAGGTGCCTTGCTCAAGGGCACTTCAGCCGTGCCTACTGGTTGGGGTTCGAACCGGCAACCCTCCGGTAACAAGTCCGAATCGCTAAACAGTAGGCCACGGCTGCCCACGTTTTTTTTTCACTCTTCAGAAATCATAAATGACTAAAATCTCCCTACTCGCCAACACCTATACCATGTCACATTGACTATTTCATCAGACACACATGCTGGACTTTTACCTATTGCCACATAATAAAAATACGCTCTTTAATTCAAAGGATGTTTTTTTTTCCATAAAGGTACTTTATTGATGATCACCAGGCTTTACCTTTTTTTTCAACAATAAATTTGCAGAAATTCTACCTTTTTGAGGAGAGAGATTAAAGAGAGAGAGAGAGCAGGATACTGCACATAAATTAAGTCATCAAAAGAGATACAGAGCAAAACAAAAAAGTGAAAGAAACAAAAAAATCAGTAAAAGCACAATGCTCTCATGACACCGCAGGTTGCGGGCCATTCACATGGGCCATGTCAGATCTAGAGACAGTTAGCGTTTCCTCGCATATTTAAAATAGTATTTCATGTAGATATTTCAGCTATTACATACAGCGTTTGTGTGTTTAAACCCTAAAAAAAGTCACATGCAGAAAAAAAGCATGGATTGATAGATGGATGAGATGCAGCAGGAGCTTGATTTGTTTAAAGGTACAGCTGTTGTTTATGACGTTGAAGTCAAATGGGTGGGTTTGGGAAATGAAGAGAACCCTTAGATAAAAAGTGATCAGTGATTAGTGACCTCATCACATGATCTGGCAGTCTGGCACACAAGGTAGTGTGTGGTCTATGGTGGTGGTGGTGGTGGTGACGATGAGGATGATGAAGTCTGTGGCTTTGTTTATGATAACAAAATGAAACCGGTCCCATATAGGTCAAGAACCAGAGCCTCTATATTTGAGTTGTAAACACTGAAGGAAAAGCTTCAAGAGATATTTCTTCCAGAGACCCTTTTTTCCCTTTCTCTGGCAGTCAGTTGCTACAGTTTTTAGTAGTTCATGTTTTTTTCTTGGCTGTTTTAAAGTACAACTGTATTTTGATGCGTATGTAGAGAGAGAGGCTTAACAAACAGATATCATCCCGATTGGCTTATCAAGATCCCGGTTCTTTCAATTGTTTTCTACTTAATACGTTCCTCCTGTTAAGGAGAAATCCTCTGGAGAGTCGTTAAAAAAGTATAAATTTGTGAAAACAGATTAAAAACTGAGAATCTGAAACCTAAAAATTGTCAGAGTTATTGGAGTGTTTGAAAACAAACCCACATCTGTTTTCTTTGTATGAAAGATGAAAGGAAGACTACATGAGACGATGCAATGAAGGGAAAAAGGGTGGTTTGCAGCTTTTATTGGACACACTATCAACTTCAACATGTCATTCGCCTTATTTGTCATGAAGGGACCGCATGAACAATGCCAAACAGTCACGTGAGGGGAGAAAAATGTGAGGGGAAGAAAACTCCGAGCATTCACAAGCTTATGTGTGCAACCCCGACGGTTGGCTTGCCCTCCCCAAGCTCCCCATGATATAATATACATGCACATATTCTATATGTCGCACACACTTTACATAGCAGCACACGCCAGCGTCTTTTTTTCCCCTTGAAAGGATTGCAAACAGCACCACTGTTAAGTTCACTATTGAGGTTGTACATTTTTTTTTCTCATTTTCCGGACAGAGAGAAGACAAAGAATAATGTGTTAGCAGTTAAGATTGTGTGGAGATTGTGGAGTCTCCAGCCTTGTCATCAAGGGCATAAGAGACCTTTTTTTCAATTGTCACACGTATTTGTTGCATTTAGCTTGATGATGAATAAATATAGAGGCTAGTTTTATCTTAATAGGTCAGACACTGAAACTTTGGACATACGGACTTGAGCAAAGTCAATCAAGTCAACAGTTTGTTAGTGCAATCTTATTACCTTTTTTATTCTAAAAGTATTATTCCAAATAAAAAATCTCTACTCGACACTGAAAGGAAACTGTCAACAGCACCTTTGGCCATTTTGTCCTAAGATCAGAAAAGAAAAACAAAACAAGGATTGGATCTCTGGTCCCTTTAGACACACACACACATCTGTCTACTCCTCACTAAACTCACTGGCAACTGTATTACAAAACAAGCGATTCACCATGCTTTTATTGAACTCCCACTCCCAATTTACATATTGCTACCCTATATTAATTTCTAATGTCAATATTACCAAAATTGTAATATCAGTGTGGGGGTCATTTCCTTCCAAATGCATTTGGAGTTAAATAACAATACCGGCGTGTGCTTCTTTTCAACATCTAGCCAATTGTGGACTTGCAAGTTAATATACTACGAGCTACGATTCATGAGTCCTAATTCAAACAAATTTTCCAAGCCAGATGACACTGATAACTGTCTAAGTCAGGTGTTACCAAGTGAAATCTGCAGTGCATTATCCAAAAGCAATCAAGCTGGTGATGTTCACAATGTGCTTATCTATTGTAGGTAAAACCCAGCCATCTTCTCATTCTCTCAGCATCAATGTGCAAATCCTCATTCTGTCAAACAAGTCCCTCAAGACGGTCCCAACAAGCCTCTCCTTGTTTCAGAGAAGCCAGGGCTGGCATTGCCAAGAGGCTCATCCTATTGCTTGCAGCCTGCATTTAGTCTCAATCATCTCAGTCATCTCTCTGCAGATGAAAATCATCCCCATCAAAACACATACCCTCAAATAAGTCAAAATAATTTACAATGGGTATCTTAACTTCTTTAACATGCATAAAATATCTTAATTAGGATGAGGGAACAACAAAGCAACCTGAATAATATTATGAACGAAAAAGTGCAACTTCATATAATGGCAAAACAGGGGAAAGGATGAAGTATGCAGTGGTAAAATGGAATGTATTTTACCATCATTTCATACAGTATCCTCTTCCCTACCTTTCAAAAGGCTTCAAAACAACTCCAAAGGCTAATTAACCTCTGAGTCACTAAAACGATAACCCTGAAGATGTCAGGTGTTTGTGAGGCATTTATCTAACTGTTAGCACAGAGCTCAATCTACAATCAGCACAATTGAAATGTGTTCCTTCCAGTAAAGCAAAAACACAAGATAATAAATTAGACTGGAAAACATTTGACAACATATTAACACATAATCTTAACGGTTTACATGATCTAGTTCTTTTAGGCCTTGTTAAAAAATTAACATACAAAAAATAATATTTAGTTCACACTTATTTGTCATGAAATCAAATGACAAATTACAATTACTTTCTAACATAGCAGTTTACACACATAACTGATTGTTAAGTCAATAGTAAATCTAGGGAAGTATATATATTTATATATGTATTTATGTGTGTGTATATATGGTCGAGTCAGGATCTGGATATTATACTTAACTGTACATAAACAAAAATGTACTGCCAGATGAACATGCATTTATCAGCCTTGGATCACAACTATGTCTAATACACTGCACTTCAAAGACCCAGTGCACTGCATCTGTGTGTTTTGTGTATGCTGTGACTGCCACACAGAAGGAAAACTAGGACTGAAATAGCAGGCTAGGAATACTTCAACCTCCAACTGACCACAGCCTACGATGAACATTGTGAACACGGCCTACTTTATTTGAGGCTAACGTTCAGACAGATAGATGAAAGCCCTATGGTCTATGTATCTTTTTAGAAGTTGTGTTGTGTCAAGAGGTATTTAAAACAACATATACAATACATCTGACTAACTGCACTGGGAACACTTGTATATAACTGTATCATTTTAAATCCACTGAAGTTGATAGATGAGCGTTATGGTGGCTGTGAGATTTCACAAACTAGAGTGTTGTGTTGTTACAGAGTATGGTCATCGAGAAGAGGCAGTCCTATTTGTTTTCTGTCATTTGTTTAGTGATGAAGCTAACAGCTTGGTTTGGGCTTAAAGGCAGCAATGCATTCACAAGTTAAAGGCACATCTTCTCTAACACTCAGTTGTACAGTACAATGCACAAGAGACACAAGCAAACTGTGCCCCATGAGCCTATCAGTCAGTCGATCAATCTGTCAATCAATCCCACTCTCTGTACCTTCCCACTCTAAAGTAATTCTTTCTTCGGCAATATGACACAACAATATGGAAAAAACTAACATCAACGAAATCATCATTAAAGACAAAAAAACAACTGAACAACAACCAATATTAAACACACATGAAACACCCGAGGATTCGTGGCTGTTGCAGAATTAACTACAAACAGGGTTCTAAAGGGCCAATCTCTAACACACAGAGAGCAGAAATTAGGGTGGATTGGGGTTAGGTGAGGGTGGGGTGGAGAAAGGGTAGGACAGATGAGGAAGAGACCTTGGGGAGGAGGGCTTTTTAGAACTCGATCTTGCAGGCGGCAAAGGACTCGTCCTGCATAACCACCGTGCTGCTGCTGGCCAGCACCATGATGTTGAGCTCCTGCTGCCTCTCGTGCGTCTGCTGGTACCAGTCACGCATCACCTCGGTGTCGTGCGTGGGGATCAGGGTCACCTGGTGGGGAGAAGGGCAGTGCAGGGATGAGATCAGCTAGAGGTACACCCTACAACAACTGCATTCATATGTCTTTCTGAATAAAAAACAAAGATACTTATTACCTTACTAATATGAATGAAAGAAGAACAAAAGTCTTAAGCTGTATGAGATAGGTTAAATGGAAACATATGAATGTGACCAAGCAAGGGCGTCGGAAAAAGGTTGATGGTATCAATTTCTGTGTGTGCCTATAGTTTAAACATTAATCAATTCATTCTTCTTAATCTTAATTCACAGAGTGTAGTGTGCAGACAGAGTTGATTGATTCATATCCCACTGAGCCAAGAAGGAGTTTCTTTGGCAAAATGATATTTGAAATATCAAAGGATGCTGCAAAGTTGAAATAGGAATTGCAGTTGGAAACTAATGTTTATGCAAGGGAGAAATAAGCCCTATTCCATGGCTCACAAAACACACACTATCCCTGTCCTTCATTATACATACAGTATGACATGGCTTTTGCATAATCACTGAACGCATTCCATATACCCGTGTAGTCAGACGAATATAGAACAATACCCTTGAGACCCACTCATAGCTTTAAATGCCACCGTACCTAGGTATACCTGGAGAAATAAATATGAAATTTTCCTCACTCTGTCTCAAATGCCCTGCTGCTCAATCGGTTCCTGCACTGTGAAAGTACCACATCCTTCATGACAGAATTTATGCAAATAGCTTTCCAACAGACTGTCTTTTAGCTAAAGTACCTTCCACAGGAAGACAGTTACTTCAAAATTGCTTTCCAAAAATAGGTATTTGATAGACAGACAAGCAAATAGAGAATCTTATCTTTGATATTACCACCACTTACTTTTCCCAAATTATAGATCCTAAACAAATGAATTATGGCTGTATTATTTACTTCAGATCATTGTCTCAGTCAGAAACGACCAGAGTAATCTTGTCAAATAGGGAAAAAAAGGATGCTGAATTAAAATGCCTGACCCTACATTTAACCTAAGATAATAGTGCGCTTTACCTGGAGATTGGATCCCCACTGAGCCTTTCCATCCAACAGTGCATCCAGAACCCTGCGGCTAGGCTCCTCGCTTCCTGTGTCATTCCCGCTCACCACATAGTAGGCTGAGCGAACACGCTTGAAGAACTCCTGGTCTACATTCTTTGCACTGCAGTGATTGGGAATGTAGGCTAGATCCACATAGATTGGACTCCCACAGGAACTGGATTTGGAAAAGTTAGAGCCTAGAAAAGGAAAATGCAACCAGTTTGAGAAATACTGCACATAAGTGTCTGTTTGTAGTGTGTGTGCAGTGGCTTGCCTGGTGCACAGAATCACATATTTGAAATAATTATCATAGAACATATTCCATTAATCATTCATCAATAAAAATTATAATGAGCCATGTAGAGACCCACCTGTGGAGCTCTTTACTCCATTGACAAGCCCTTTGGCAGGGTTGTAGCTTGACCTGGACATGTCATCCTCTTTAGAACCCTGTCCATCTGACGTACGAGACATCCTTGATGATTTCTCAACATCCTTCTTCTTCAAGGAAGTGCTCCTAGGCGAGGAGTCCTTCGAGGTCTGTTTTGCAGGGGTTGGAGACCTTTTGCGCCTGCCTGCCGGTGAGCCAGACTTTGGTTTCCCAAGGGATTTCTTGGGACTCTTGGCCTTTAAGTCTTTTTTCAGCTGCTGCTTCTCTGTGAGGTTCTGGTCAAGGTTCAGGGCCTCTGGGTCCACCATGCACACATCTGGGTGTGGGGGGTGAGGAGCCGGGTCCATCATGGGTGCAGGTGGAGGATCATGGGTTTTTCCTGATGACCTAGATGAGGAGTAATAGCCTCCACCACCAAAAGCCATACCTGAAGACTTATCCACTGGCAGAAAATCTGCATCCTCGTCTGAGTCTACATTGGCTTCTCGTGCCTCACTTGATGGGCACTCCTCTGTTCCAGGTGGCACATCTGAGTCTGACTGCGAAGGTAAAGACTCGCTAACAGAGGTTGGGGGTGTTTCTTCAGCAGCAATTCCTGCTGCCATTGCTCCAAACATGTCCCTGTTGTGGCCATAGGAATGGTGTGATTGTGATCTACCCTTGCCAGATGGATGTTGTTGGTCAATACCCTCCTGGGACCGATCGCTATCCTCATCCTCATCACTGCCAAAGTGCTGGAGGCTTGGGTTGATGAATGATGGAGAGATGTCACCCTTCCTCTGTTTGAACTCTGACGCTGAGTACCCTGGGGATTTCTTGGTCGAGGAGTAAGAGGAAGCTCCCATGCAGACATCAGGAGGCTGATCTGAGTCATCATCATGCTTACCACTGTCCTCAGTGTAGTAAGCGGAATGGAAGGTCTGGTCAGCAGATGCCAGAGACAGAGGGCGAGGAGGATGCTCTGGTTCCATCTCCTCCTCTTCCTCATACTCATCCTCATGTCTATAGTGAGGAGGAGAGGCTCCAGGGTAGATTCCTCTTTGCTGCTGCAGTTCCCACTCGAAGGGACTCCTCACTTTGCTGACATCCATCTCTGCTCCTCTCGGCTCTGCTTTAGCCTGGCTGGACATCATCCCACTGGCCAGACCAAAAGGATTCGGGGAGCTTGTGGCTACCTTGGTTAGTCCATTTGAGGTGTCTGGCTTTGTGGATGAGGATCCATATGAGGTAAGGACATCAGGGAGAGCTTTGCCGGAAGGCGAGGTCACCTTTTTCTCAGACAAGCTAGACAGGACTCCTTCCCTGCTCTCTGTAATGTGGGTATCAAATGGAGATCTTTGGCATGGTGATTTGAGCTTAGTTTCACAGACATAGTCCTCCTCCTCACTTTCACTCTCAGTGTCTTCATAGTACTGTTTCTCAGACAGCTCTGAGTGAGCCTTTGGAGGCACTCCATAAAGGTCCTTAATGGGATCTTTTCCTGCAGTCAGGCTGAGTTGAGAATATGGCCCAGATGCACCAAGCTCTCGACTCTTTGAGTCATCTGACCACTCTGGTTTGTAAAAGCATGCTGCTTGTGGAGCTGACATGGCTCCTGCAGAGCTGGCAGATAATTTTTTGTCTTCTGCTGAGGCTGTGGACTGTGGTGGGAATGGCTTGTTTTCCTCAAAGGGGCTAAGGGGTGAGAATCGAGCGAGACTCGAGGTGGACTCAGCCGTGGTGGTGGCAGGTGTGAGCTTCTCCGAGACTTCAAGGTACTCATCCTTTACCAGCCCACTGGAACTTGAAAAAGGGGAGTCCATCACCAGGGAGTGTTCATCTTTGAAGGAGGAGTACTCAAAGCCAGCACTGGCCGGTGTCTCAAGCTCCTCTCCGAACTGTCGGCTGGTGTTGAGTGAGGCAGAGGCTGAGGAGGAGTGGCTATAGGAAGAGGAAGAGGAGTAGGCAGTGGCAGTGGTGGTGTAGCTAAAGCCCAGAGACACCGAATCACCTGATTTCTTGCCCAGGAGGTCAGGTGTCTTCTGCTTGTCAAAGTCCTGGTCCTTGTCCTGATCCTTGTAGTATTTATCCTCAGTCGCCTTCATTGATAGAGGTAAGTATGACTGGTCTTGAGTGTCCTTCTTGTCTTTGTCTCCCTGTTGACTCAAAAGCAGAGACTCCTTCTCACCACCGTAGGAATAGTCAAAACCAGAGGAGAATCCTGTTGGACCAACAGAAGTCTGGCTTGTGGAGAAGGGTGAAGGAGCATCTCCTTTTCCAAATTGTGACAGATCTTCAGTGCCTTTGGTGCTGTCTGATAATCCAAAAGGACCAGATGCTGTGTTTTTTCCCGCGATTGTTTCGAAGTCACGCTCGTGTGTGCTGCCTTTGACATCTTTTACATCAGGGAGTTTTGAGGAGGGTACAAAGTCAAATGGATTCTTTGACTCTTTCTCAGATTTAGCCTTAGATTCTTTGTCAAAAGTGTAGTTGTATTTGTACTTTTCATCTCCATCATCATCATCATCGTCATCATCATCATCATCATCATCATCGCCTTCACCATACACTGATCGTATCACATCTCTCTCCAAGGCAGCTTCTTTTTCATGGTAGCTCAAGGATTTGCCTGTAAAAGAACTACCTATTGTGGAATGATCTGAGAAAGGGGAACTAATTTGCACTGTTTTCTGCACAGGCTCTTTTTCGGTCTTACTTGCTGTACTGGTCGGAAGTCCCACAGACATAGCACTGAAGCCTGATAGGGTGCTTGTGGTTTTTAAATCAGGCTCTGCCAAAGAACTCAAAGGTGCATCTTTGTCAGCTTTTTTCTCTGTTCCCATTGAAAGGAAGGACTCTGTTTTCTGTGTTTCCTTTGTGTCAGCTTTGTCAAATTTATCTTTCTGGTCCTTCTGATTTTCAGAGCCATAGCCATATGAATCGGATGAACTGGATCGGCTGTCATAAATGTCAGAATAAGTGAAACTTTTCCCATCTACATAAGGAGTGTCTTGTCTTGTTTCTGCAAACTCCTTCTTTCGGTGTTCACGCTCTGCTAAGGATAACTGGTCAAAGTGCACACTTCGTTCACTTTCCTTGAAGCCTACTGAGGAGTGCTCTTGTTTTTCTGATGTCTCTGTTCGGCCAAACTTATTGGACATGGTATCAAATTTACTTGTCTCAGAAGACAGTTCAGACACAGTCACTCCTGAGCGAAGGACATCTAATGGCTTATCTTCATCTTCATCGTCATCCTCATCTGAGTGTTGAAACTGAGCTATAGGTTTCTTATCCCAGGCAGCATCACCCTTGTCTTTCTTTTCTGTTCCCTCCTTCTCAAACTGCTTCTCATCTTTCAGGGACTTTGGCTCACAGCTGTACTCATCATCCAAGAATGTGCCCTCCCTTTCCTTGTCAAAACTTGACTTACCAAGAATTTCCTTCTCTTTATCCTGTTTGGCAAAGTAGTCATCTTCACTGTCCTCTTCTTCCTCAGACTCATCAAAAGTAGCCCTATCACTGGAGAACCCCCTTTCTATTAGCTCACTGTCTTTCCCTTGAGAAGGAGTCACAGTCTTTTTATCAAGGTCAGATTCAAACTGGTCAAACTTGTAGGAGTCTATCTTGGGCTCATCCTTCTTCTCTCCTGTCACTGACTTTGGTGCCTTGTCCTCTGTGGGCGAGTACCCACTGCTGGTTGGTCCTGAAAGTGTGGGAGAAGCTATCCTGGCAGTGCTGTCATCAGGGCCCTCACTCTCAGAGCCAGCACTTCTATCAAAAGCGCCAGAGAAATATGGTGATGGAGAGAATGATTTCTCAGTGGAATCACTCTTTGTTTCATCCTTGGAAACAGACACTGGTTTCACCTCTTGTGCTTTAGGAGGGAATGAAGACAGTGAAGAGAGAGAGGGAGGCAACACTGCAGTGGGAGACTTCTTGAAGTCTTTGTCTTTGTCCTGGAGAAAAGAAGATGATGCATATCCTTCATGAAGTTTGCTCAGTGAAATGTCAGCATTAGGTGTCTGGTCCTCATCTTCCTCATCATCATCTTCTTCCTCATGGGCCTTGGGGATAGTCTTATGACCAGCCTCCATTTCTGGAACAATGGGCTGGTATTCCTCTGAGGGAGGAGACTTGAAGCACTTGTCCTCTTCCAGAGAGGATGTTGGTGAGATTGTTCCTGCAGAATGTAAGTACTCTTTTCCCTGGGTAGCATCAGTACGAATAGAAAAGGGTATGCTGTTGACCGTATCCAGAAGCAGAGAGCTTCGGCAAGTCTCTTCTGTTTGAGGGGCCGTCACAGAAGCAATAGACTGGTCCTCAGTGATGGAGGTAGCGAATGATGACAATTTGTCACATTCTGTGATAGAAGTAGCTGAAGAAATATGTTCTTCCTCAGCCAGAGGAGCTGATATGATGACATTGGAAGCATACGCTAAAGTAGATTCCTGGGCCCCGATGTAGCCTTTTGCTGACAAAGCAGACATGCCAGACATAGCTGAAGCTTTCATCTCCTTCATACCATGGATGGTGTCAAAGGAACCTGGCTCATCTGGAACTGAAATGTCATAGGAGCCAACATCGTAGCGGAGGTGAGGAATCCTGTCTTCCAAGTCATCATGGATCTCCTCATCAGAAATGGTCTGCTCAGTTTCTGAGTAGCCAGGAATGGTCTCATCTTGAATGAAAGAGATGTGCTCTGAGGCACTTGTAGTTTTGGCAGCTTTAGATTCAAGGGGTTTGTCATCCCAGTCCTTGCCAGTTTTCTCTTTTTTTGCCTCATCTGTTTTGTACTTCAGCTCATCTTCACAGATTAGATCTTCAGCCTCCTCCAACTCTGCTTTCTCAATCACATCTTCCTCTTCCTCACTCTCACTCTTTTTTGACTTCATCTTAACATCTTCTTTGGTGTCTTTAACATCCTGCCACTTTTTGTCTTTCTCCTCATATCCTTTAGCTGCAAGGGGTTTCCTTTTGATAGTGTCCATGTTGTACTCTTCATCTTCATCATCCTCTGAGGCAGCATCCTCATCCTCATATTTCTCAGAGAATTTTCCTTGAGGTTGGATTTTTTCCTCTTTCAGTGGCTTCTCCTCACGAGGGGATTCTGTTTCAACATCTGTTGTGGTTATTCCTTCATCAGGAGACACAATTTGGGAGACTTTAGAGTCTGAGAACGCAGGAGGGACAGTCTGGAGCACTTTGTCTCCTGCAAGGCCTGCCACAGATGAAACTTGAGCAGTCTTCATTGGCTCCTTGTCCATCTCCTGTTTCAGTGCCTCAAAGTCCTTGGTAAGATCCTCAGGAGATGAAAGCAATGACCTGTCCTCCAGGAGTTCCTTGGAGGGTTGCCTTGAAGGTACCTTTTTCTCAGCTGATTCTTTAGCTGCTTTATTCTTATCTGTCTTGGGCTTTCCTTGTGCCTTGGCCTTGTTTAGTGTCTTTCTGACCTCAGGAGTGAAAGGTTTCAGATCTGGTTTAGTAATTTTTTTTAGTTCTGGTTTGCCACTGGTTTCCTTCTTTTTTTCTTCCTTCGCCTTGGTTTCTTTTTTCTCCTCTTTCTTCACAGTGTCCTCTTTTTTGACACGTTTCTCTTTCTTTATCTCCTTTTTTTCTTTATCTTTCTTTTCATCCATCTTAGATGCCCTCTCATTGATATGTTTTTTCAGTGACTTTTCTTTAAGAGGTTTCTTTTTCTCGGGTTTAGCCACTTCGGCTGTCTTTGTTGTGTTTTCCTTCGCTTTGGGTGGTTTTGATGCATTGACACTCTCCTTTATTTTTTTGACCTCTTTCTTCTCTACTTTACTCTCTTTGACAGAGTCACTTTTGGATTCTGCATCATCAAGTCCATTAGTTTCTTTCTTGCTTGCTTTCGGTTTTGGTGAGGATTTTAGGCTCTCCTTACTATCTGTTCTCAGCTTCATTTTGGTTTGCTTAATCACTGGTGGTGGAGCTCCAGATGACATTTCCTTTTGAGTGGCAACAGGGTATCGCAAGAAATCCAGGTGCTTTAGCTTTTCAAGTCCCTCAAATATCTTGTTCTGTGGGGCATTGCCTGGGAACAGAACTCTTACAATCTTCTCTGTAGGGCTGGCTGGAATCCAGACGACCAGGGCACTTACAGACGTGAGATATGGAACAGATACTTCCCCTTCTTTCCCGTTAGGCATCACAATGCCAGTTTTGGCCTTGCTGTTCCCTGCCCACTTCTGCATGAAGAACTGCATCTCCTTACTGTCCTTCACAGGGTTGAGGACATACATGTCTAGCTTGCCCACACCCAGTTTGTGAAAGAGAGTGACAGGATCAATAGTGTTACTGACACCCCTAGAGAGTGGCTCAGGCTTTATCCCTAGCTTGCTGAGGTACTGAAGAGTTAGTGAGGCTTCCTCGATACTCCTCTTAACTTTCAAAGTTGATTCAGGTGAGCGTAGCTTCTCGGGAACATTAAAGAACACGATGCCAAGCTCTGGTGAGATCAGGTTCTTTATCCAGTCACCGTAGCCGTTGACACCTTGTGACTGGTCTTCTTCCTGCTGCTCTGCAATCTTCCTTTGAAAGAGACCATTGATCCCTGGCAGATTGTCTGCCCCAATGTGTGTGAGAAGGACTGAGTCTATACGGTCCAAGTGTCTCACTAGTTTCCAGAAGCAAGACCTCCGGTCAGATCCACCGTCGATCAGGATATTGAAGCCATTCACGGCAAATAGGGCCGAGTCTCCCCGGCCTCCAGGGAAGATGTAGCAGCAGGGCTTGGACAGCTTCAGGAAGCCCCCGGAGGTGGGTGGCTCCAGGAGCTCAAAGGGTGATGGGACATCCACCGTCTCCGAAATGTACTCGGTGAACTCTGTGACTCCTTCCATCTCTGGCAGTGTGGTGTCTGGGTTTAGACGGTAGTCCAGGACCTTCCGAAAGCTCTTCTCCTCTATGAGGCCCAGGGAGCTCCAGCCCCCTTCTCCCTGGCAGGACACGGTGAGACTGGCTTTCTGCTCTGGAGCCCACTTGCTTAGTAGACCTTTCACCTGAGGAGAAAGATACAGAAAATATTTTTTAAATATTTCACTTTTCTCATGTCTTATGTCTCAGGTTTTTTACCTGTACACCACGTATAGCATTTCTACACAAAGCACTTGCTTTAAAATATCCAGAATAACGTTCACATTAGGTTATATTATATATCCCCCTTACCTCAGGATCAGCAATGATGTCTGAGAAATGCTTGCAGGTAAAGACTCCACTTTGCAGTATGATGTCACCAGCCTGATCTGATGTTTGACCACTGAGCACAAGAAGCTTCTGCCCAGCAGAGTCTGTGAGCAGAGAACGAATCTGCTCCACAGAGGAGAGAGGGAGAGAGAGAGAGAGAATAGTTACAAAATGTATTTTTAGTTGCATTTCTAGATTTCAATTTACAAATGATTGTTTTTTTGGTAATAGTTAAATAATTGATCTAACAGAACCATTGCAATTAATTAAAAATTAGCTTCATAATGAATTTTCTGAATACAAATAGAATATATTACATAGTTTCTACAATACAGCATTGAACAAAATTTATCAGGATGTTTTCGCTTCTATGATTAGTGCCATACTTAATTGGACCATATTCATTGGGGCACTTAAAAACATTAAATGCCTTAGACTGTTTGCAAGATGTGGTACACTGGGTATTCTATTATTACTTGGCTTCACATACTATTCCAGTGTCTGGAAAACATGAGTGTGAGCAAGCACTGGTTAGCAAAATGTTATTTGGTAACATTTTCTGTAATAATGAACCATTTGTCTTAGACCCATCAGCTGTCAGTATGTCCTTCACCTCTGAACACAATCTAACCACAAGCAGATTCCCAAAGGGACCAGAGCTAACATGGACAAAGGCATAGCATCTTCGTGTCTCACCTCAGAAGCCGTTGTGTCCTCAGTGGGGTTGACTAAGACAACAGTTTCAAGAACATCACTCTTGTATTGTAGTATTCTTTGTCCTGTAAAAAAAGAATAATGAAAAGATGGTGGTCAATCTTGCAAACTAACATCTAAAAAATATATTCATAGAAATGTTTCATTATTTTAGCGTAATAGGAGAGCAGTTACAATACTATTATCAGTTTGACTATAAACTGCTGCAATTGAAGAAGGATAGTCATTTGTCCATTTCTAGAAAAAACCTTGGCCTTGTGTAAAATATCAACAACTAAAATGTATGTAAAACTGTGAACTGAATGAATCTTTCATGCACTGTCCATAAACAAAACCCTGTGATGGGCCAACACCCTATGATATAAAAATGAACAGATGCTGAAAATACCTATAAGTATGGTGATGGAATTGTCTGAGCAAGGGGCTTTTAGGCTCACTACAAAGAAGCTGACAGAAATGTCTAGAAGCTCTATTTTTGGGTCACATTGCTATGAATACCTCTGAGTGCTTCAGCATCTTTATCAACCTGCCATGCTGCTACTCCCACACGCTACAAATATACCTATCCATTTCTCTACTGCTGACTAGCCTTCACAGTGGCAGCATCTTAATCCTTAAACATCTGCCTCTTCCTATTCGACGCCAGTCACCTCAACACATATTGCAAATCTCCTACAAGCCCATCTGATTGGCTGTTGCCATGGGTACGATTAACTGGCTGTTGCCGGCAGCCGCGTAACACTGACCCACTGTGGGTGCTGCTGGGCGACGCATTGCAGCATTTCTGAGAGAGGAGGAGGAAAAAATACCCACGCTCCCCCTCTCCTTTCCTCTCCTCTGCTCCCTGGGAGAAGGCAGAGTAGAGCGTGTGAGTCGATGAAGCAGCAGCAGGAGCAACACTAGCAGAGCCCAGGCTACTTCAGAAAGGCAGAGATGTGCATTTACCAGCCACAAACAGGAAGTGTGTGTGTGTGTGTTTTAATCTAGATTCATTCGTGTTACCTAGGTGAAATCAGGATAATGCGTCACACTAGCACTGGGTAATTTCCATGAGTCTAGAGTGTGGGCATGCGTATGAGTGTGTGTATGTGTGTCTGTCTGTCTGTGCGCATGTGCGTTTGTGTGTGTGTATGTGTACATGAATGTGTGTGTGTGAATATAAGTGTGGTAATTTGTGCGTGTGTGTGTATCTGTGTGTTTTTGTGTGTAGTGAGAGGGGAGGGGAAGAGGCGACCAGAGCTGGCACAGCCAAGCCTGTGTTGTTTACACTTTCACTTTCCAACAGACAAACACTAGAGATGTGTGTCGGGAAGCTAAAACTACAAACCCAGGGGAGCTGGCAGGCTCCAACCCTTCACTGTAATCACTTCTACTGGCACACACACACAAACACACACACTCTTTCACAACCACAATCTGCACTTTCTATCTCTCTTCTTTTTTGTTCTCACTTGTACTGCACAACACAAAGCATTCCAGTGTGCTTGCGTATGTTGGTGGGAAGAGCCACAGACGCATGAGCAGCATACTATGTGTGTGTGTGTGTGTGTGTGTGTGTTTATGCTAATGAGAGACTAAAGATAGTAAATATATTTCCAGGCTAGTTGAGCATTATGCTGCCCTACTGAACAAGCAACTAGAGTAGAAATAATCCCCCGACCCAGGAGAATAATATGGAATTTTCTTTGCTAAACAATTCGAGTGGGAAATGATGAATGTGCAATTTGCATTTGAATAAATGGGCCAATTGTAGCTTTTAACATCCAAAAATGGCAAGAAAAAAATCCATGACCCATGTTTTCTTTCCCAACTTGTTAGTAAGGTTTGTGAACCAGAAAGACAGGAAATGAGCCATAACAAACTGAAATGTTGTACATACACTGTTCTGTATTAAGTACTAATAACAAATGATTTGCCCAAATACATCATGTCCCCTGATCAACTGTTACAATTTGGAATAGGCACTACAGGAAATTGTATTTTTGCATCTCTAATGACTTGTGCGGTCACAGAAGCGCCCCAAATCCAAGTGGTCCAGAAATATCAGGTTTTGGATTGAGCCAAAAAGGCCTCCCCTCCCCCGAATCCTCCTCTCTATTCATCTCATCCAGGAGGAAGCGCCTAAACTATCAACAACTATCAAGGGATGGCTTGTCAGCTTGACCTTGAAATCTCACTCCCTGGAAAATCATGTAGCTGAATATTAACCTCATCTCTAGACTGCCAAAGCCTGTGACAGCTCCATCATACCCTCGCAGTCACCTCATAATAGCATTAAAACGTGTTTACATCGGCTTAAGGGTGACATATCGCAGGCTGTAAATTAGATTCAGATTTCATTAGATGCAAAATATTACAGTCAGCTGCAGTTTGTATAGAGGGTTATATATGAACCTTAATAACCTTCATGATCTCAAAAGAACTCTCTCCATTTTGAATGGTCTCTGTATGTAAACACACATAGGCGAGGAATTATGTTATTATATCCTATGCTAGGATTTTATATTGGGAAGAATGATATAGGGCAGGCTACTCATAACAAATATCATCTCTAAAGCTTGCTTCATGGAGCACAAGGACTGAGAAATCACCCCCAGTATCTATAAAACACATTTTATTGCTATGAAAACAGCTACACCCTGATAAGTTCTTCATTCCCTCTGATCCCTCACCTAGAGCAGGAGACCCGTGTGACTGGCACATTATCAGCATGAGACAGCGCTCGACACCCCCCTCTCCCCCCTTCAGAGACCCCTCTGGAGCTGAGACAGCGCTCGTACACCCCAAATGACCCCCCTCTCCCCCCTTCAGAGACCCCTCTGGAGCTGAGACAGCGCTCGTACACCCCCCTCTCCCCCCTTCAGAGACCCCTCTGGATCTGAGACAGCGCTCGTACACCCCCCTCTCCCCCCTTCAGAGACCCCTCTCCCCCCTTCAGAGACCCCTCTGGAGCTAAGACAGCGCTCGTACACCCCACTCTCCCCCCCTCTCCCCCCTTCAGAGACCCCTCTGGATCTGAGACAGCGCTCGTACACCCCCCTCTCCCCCCTTCAGAGACCCCTCTGGATCTGAGACAGCGCTCGTACACCCCCCTCTCCCCCCTTCACAGGACCCCTCTGGAGCTGAGACAGCGCTCGTACACACCAAATGACCCCCCTCTCCCCCCTTCAGAGACCCCTCTGGAGCTGAGACAGCGCTCGTACACACCAAATGACCCCCCTCTCCCACCTTCAGAGACCCCTCTGGAGCTGAGACAGCGCTCGTACACACCAAATGACCCCCCTCTCCCCCCTTCAGAGACCCCTCTGGAGCTGAGACAGCGCTCGTACACACCAAATGACCCCCCTCTCCCCCCTTCAGAGACCCCTCTGGAGCTGAGACAGCGCTCGTACACACCAAATGACCCCCCTCTCCCACCTTCAGAGACCCCTCTGGAGCTGAGACAGCGCTCGTACACACCAAATGACCCCCCTCTCCCCCCTTCAGAGACCCCTCTGGAGCTGAGACAGCGCTCGTACACACCAAATGACCCCCCTCTCCCCCCTTCAGACACTCATCTGGATCTGAGACAGCGCTCGTACACACCAAATGACCCCCCTCTCCCCCCTTCAGACACCCCTCTGGAGCAGAGGGGGAGCACAAGTGGGGACCGGGACCGTCCAAATGCCACGCTTGAACAGAGTTCACGCCCAGCCCGCCAGCTTAGAAGGAAGCAGAACTGACATGGGGACCCTCCGCGCCGGGCCACGCACTGCCAGTCAGCCGGTCACGTATGGGCTGGGAGAAATATGAGCTAATTAGTGGTGTGTGTGTGTGTGTGTGTGACTGTCAGGGCCCAGTAGCCATGTCTGACCTTTATAGCTTCCTTATAGTGATAACAGAACAGCACATCACTGGAGCATGCTAAGCTAAAAAGACAATAATCATTCCCACTCTACATGTGCTAATAGTTCAGAGTGAGAACTAGCCAGCCAGAAATGAGCTGCACACTGGGCTGATCAAAGGGATGTCAGTGTGCTGGCCACTCAGGGTCTATGAGGTAAGACACTAATGGAGAGTGTAACTGAATTATTCTCTGACTCAATCCCTGTTTCAGTAAAGATGTTTTGTTTTTACAGCACCAGGTTGCATTACAGACTGTGATATCCAGTGTGGAACATATGCAAATGCAAATGCAAGAACATCTGAGTGGGAAATTACATTTGTAATGATTTGTGCTAAGAAAAGTCTGAGCTTCAGCACCCAGGACAGCACCCTCCCTTGAATGAACATTCAAACAACTGTGCACAGATTAGTGCAAAGTCCAGTGTGTTTTTATCATTTCATTTGATTATTGTCATTTTGCTGGAAGTGTGTGTCTTCTAACTGAGTTTTAAATGATTTCAAAATCAGATCATGTTAACAAAGTTAAATTCAACCCGGCTGAAGACAAGGGCTGAAATGCTTTTTGGCATTAATCACCAAAAAACATCAATACACCTCTTTGAGAATTTTCCACTTGCTGATTTCCATTCTCTCTCAAGCCTTGGGCTGACTGGCTGTTCGGAGATGACCCTGTCAAAACCCTGGTTAAAATTACAGGCTTTAGGACCATGTGTTCACCATGCCACGTTCCGTTGGCCTTCATGTGAGTGCCCTCTCAGCAACTATTCTCTGACCTTGCCATCCACTGTTGCTCTCTCTCTCTCTCTCTCTCGCTCTCTCTTTCTCTCTCTACCTGTCTCTCCCTTGTCTTTCTCCTGAGAGGATAAGAAACAAACAAGCAAACAAATTGAGGTAGACGGGTTGATAGAAATAGAGAGAGAGAGAGAAAGCAAGCCAGACAGAGAGTGCCCCAGTTTTTCTACATTATCTAAGGCGAGTGGTTTAGAGAAGGGCTGGATGTATCTGCCTTTAATCCATTGCAGCCCACATTTTAATCATGGCCAAGCCAATGAAACCTTTCTCAGCATGGACTTATTCCCAATGGACTTGCTGAGTGATAGACAACACAGAACTCCACAAATCTACCAAAGCCAATTATGTGTTTGTGCAGAGAAGGTGCATTGGGAAAGCTATAAACTGAACTTTAAATGCTTTTGTTCCAGCTTTAATAGATTCTGTACATTGGTGAACAAGTCTCCTTAATTGGTCCTTGTTGTAGGAGTGCTTCATTGTAAAAACATTAACATTTCCCAGAAACAGATCATTCTACAAGCTATTTTCCCAGACATCTTTTAGTTCTAAAAATAGATGTACACAAAATCTGATGTTAATTATTTTTCAAGACATCAATACCAGGATTTTTAAGGCAAGTATTTCGAGCTAGACAGCATGAGACAATTGTTTTGTATTCTCTGTAGAGCCTTCTGCCTAACCTCTTAAGAACTAAAGCACAGGTAACAGTGATCAATACTTGCTACTTCCAGGCAAAGTCAAAAATAAGTTGTTGGAAATAACTTCATTTCTTGTATCATCACAAGCATGCTGGTTTATGTCAAATCTAATCTAATCAAATCAAGCATGTATGACTAATTTAATCATACTGTCCGGGTTATATGAACAGCCAAAGTCAGTCACGCACAGGCCTCCTCTTAGACTAAACTGGATGAGAGGAGTGGTAACACTGAGATAATCCTACAGAAACTAAACCATGCAAAATAAATACCTGCTAATATATTCATCATGCCTTTTATCATTTGCACATTTAAACTATAAATAGGCTAAAGCTGTGATCTTGTAATGGGTGTGCTCATCACTTATCTTCTGTTTAAACAGGCCGGTAACGTGTGATAAAAGAAACCAAACTCTTGTCTATTTTATGTTTTTCAATTTCTAATTGAAATTGAATTTGAAACTAATGCATCTATGCCCATATCCTGCTAAAAGACCTGCAGCTGAGGCCTTGGTTAGGCTTACAATAACTATCCTCCACAAGTATGCAGCTAATAAACTAGTAACCCTAGACTAGTGAAAGAAAACCAAGTAATGCAACAGATGATCTTCCCTAAGGTTAGCCTAAACCCCTAGGCTTTCCTTCAGTACCCCGAAAAAGTATTTTGGGGAAACAGTTCAGAATTGAGACCTTCCTAAATCACCTTAAGCACCATCCGATTTAAAAGTGCAGTTGTGCCTTTCAGATTTATACTGAAGCCTTCAGTGATGAGCAGTTTAAGTAGACAAAGAAGCGTTTAAAGTTAAAGAAGCACTATGGGTAAATAGGGCTCTGCTGCAGGCGTTAAATAGAGGCCTTATTCTTCCAGGAGTGGAGCTTTAGTGCTCAGGTGCAAAGAGGCCTCCAGTAGAATACACCCCCGATGTCCCATGAGTCGCTCTTCAGAATGATGGGCACTCAGATGATGCTACCCTTACATATAGACACACACACACACACACACACACACACACACACACACACACACACACTCCTCACTCACAATCATCTGTCTCTCTCTGTCACCTTCACGCACACACACACACACTCACTCTTTCACTCAATCACCTCCAGTAATCCAAACACCTCTCTCTCTCTCTGAAACACACACACACACACACACACACATACACACACAGACACACACACAGACATTTATTCTAATACAGCTCAACCTTCATAATCCTACAACCACGTGCAGTTTATATTCTAGGAAATATGCTCTATCCCACATAATTTCCCACATACTGAAAAAAGACAATTGGACAAAGACAAGAACTGGAGTTCAAATGTTGGGTAAACTGTCTGATGCCCTTCTTAGAGCAGCTGCTGACATATTTTTTCTTCAGTCTTGTTTGATCTATCATACATCACAATGCTGTTGGGACTCACAAATCATAACGTTAAAATCTAATACTCTCATCTTCCCCACAATCAAGACAAAACTCTGTATACCCAAATTCTTAAGATGAGTAGGCCTATAAAACGGGTGTTCTGTGTACATTTAAATAAATATAATATGCACTCAAACAGTCATGATGAAAATGTTTCATAGACGAACAAGCATTCAGACAGGTGCTGGGAGACAGTGGGTGGGGAAGAGTGACGCTATTTAAACCTCTTACACGTCCATTATTTTAATGCCACCTCAAAAAACATATCTCTTCCAACTCTGCTACCTCTACTCGCCACAAAATGTCAGATGAATACAATGACAGGGTCTCCAGTGATTCTCCAGTAAAACAAGTAAGACATCTCAAACAAAGCCCACCACCAAAAAGAGCTTTTTACATGCATCATCTTCTAATTAACGTTACGTGGAATCGCATCCTGTTCAGTCACTGATCGGGCACTAAGAACCTTGTCGCTGACAAGAGGGAAGCATATTATGGAGGCCTGTTTCTTTAACGTCAATATTCCGTGAATCCCGGCAGTCGCAGGCTAACCGAGGAGCAAAGTGTGTGTTGAATAGAATAGAATATCTTTATTTGTCATTGTCACAGGTACAACGAAATTAAGTGCATTCCTTGTTCAGTGCAGATGCCCTTGATTAGGCTACGACAAAACTAGGTGAGATTCTACAGGTTTAGTGTAAGCTGCAACCTAGCCTGGTAAGGTGACAGGGGCATTTCTGCATCCAGTCATATAGTAAATAGTTACGCATCTATTCCGACTCTGTTACAACCAGAAATACTTTGCCCTGATTATTTAAGACCGCTAACATGACTGGGATATTGCCTTGACCGCTAGGAGTCTACTGAGGCCTACGTCTCTGTGGATTTACATAAATTCGGGAAGAGAACTGAATATAGAGTAGGATTATGGCAGCACATCTGTAGCTCTTACTTGGAGAGATGCCCTGTTTATAAGGTAATGGAAGCTTGAACTCAAATTAGGTCACCAAAGTATCTTAACGAGGCGCGTTTCGTTTTTTCCCAGTCACCTGAACCCTGCACTGTAGATTGCTAGTTCATATCAGACCAGCCCGACATACCACAGTGATTTTACATACAATTTGACTGTGGATCAACAGCGTGCACTAATGGCATGAATGCGCACTGGTTAAAGAAATCCTTTTTACCCTGTCGGAATCACATCACCTCGGATGGTATAATCGGCTGTTCAAGGACACTATAAACCCTACGTCTATGAAATCTGAACAAGCCCTCCCCTTATTAAGAAATCGTTTCTTTCTCAATATCAGTACCACGATTCACATTCCCTATATCAGAGCAAGGTGTGCTTGACATTCGAGACCTAAAGTGATCATATGCAAAATATCCTAGTCGCATGCAAACAGAAAGCGGCCGCTACATTTTTACTGCATTTTCGCCAGATATCGAGAGTTCGCCGTCTTTCCTCGCTGCTACAAATCAACCAAGCATCTATCACAGCAGGTGCTGGAAGTCTACATATGCAAGAGATGGCATCTTATTTTACACATATTCCGTAGCGTTAAATAGGCTAGGCTATATGATACGAGCGATGACTAATTTGCAAGGTGAAAGGCATTGACAAGACAGATGTGAATACGCGCACCGACAGAATGACACCTACCGTGGAGGATGCTCTTCTGTGTGTCTACCGTGTGTCCTGCGAGCGTTGCGAACGCGCAATCCTACGAGCGTGCGTCGGTCAGGCAAAGGGGTGGGTGGGGCCAGTGGAGTATGTGTGTGTGCGTGTGTGAGTGAGAGAGATAGATTGTGTGTGTAAGAACAGTCTGTTTTAGTCTATGTCAAAACACATAGGCTACCAGCAGTCTTACCAGCAGATATGTCTATGTGCATCTATAAGATTAAATTGTTCTCACAAACTAAAAAAAAAAAAAAACCTTAGAGGCAACCCAGATGTGCAGATGTGAGACAATGCCATGTGCAGCCCTATGATTCCCTCACTGCCCCAGCTGAAAGGGTAGCCCTCTGCTGCTCACAGGATCATTTACGCCTCATTTCTCCTCCAAACATCTGTAGGTTGGAGAGCAGCGGGACATAATCAATGCAGGGTAGAGGAAGACAGCAGGAGCTCCCCTTATGGAAGTCATTGGTCTTCATCAGTGCAACCTCACCTAAGTGTGGCCATTAAAAGATATCCAAACTGTAGTCAATATACATTCTATCATAATCGTCACACACGCTCAGGTTATTCCTCTCTAATGGACTCTTCGGTTGCTACTCTGTCCATACATCGGCATGTATTATATACCCTGGTGGTCTTAGAGCACCTTACCATACCTTACTATGCACAGAGAATCACAGGCTCAGTCCCTGCCTCAGTCATTGCAAGCGCCTCTGATTTATTAATCACCACTATGTGGATACTGTTTTTAGAATTGATTTAGATTAAGTGTTAGTTAGTATAATTTGTATTTTTGTAATTTGTATTTTAGTATATTTTTATATATTGTATTAAGTGTTAGTATAATTTGTATTTTAGTATATTTAGCATATTCTTTATCTTCTACTGACCTTACTGCTTAGTTGTGTTTTTATATTATATACTTTAATTACTCTTTCTGCTGTTAAAGAATGTGTTTGTGTTGTATGTATGTTGCCGAGACCTTGAATTTCCCCTGGGGATCAATAAAGTATCTATCTATCTATCTATCTATCTATCTATCTATCTATCTATTATATCAGTTCTCAGTAGTAGGCTAGTTTGGGTGGCGTGGAGAAGATGAGGTCTTTGTGTGGGCGCCCAGCTGGAGGCTCAGCCTGCGTTGGCTCAGGGTCGGATCCATAGTGGGATCAGCTGCTCTCAGGGTGCGTTGTATCTGTGATCAATAGGAGCTGTGATCGAGGCTGAGATGAGACATTAGCAGAGGAATGAATCCTCCGTCTCAGCTCATCAGCTCCTCCCTTCTCACGCTGAACCCCTCTACTCACGCTGAACCCCTCTTCACACGTTCAGTAAATACAGCGCACAGAACATTATTGAGATCTGTATATTCCCTCCTCTCACATAAACATACCCCATGCACTCTCCCACACATGTATAGATATTTCAGTGTACACACACACACACACACACACACACACACACACACACACACTCCCGTGAATGCAGGGTTTGCTTTACAGTCTTAACTCATGACGATAAACCTTACCTTTGAGTAGCTTCTCATCTTCTCATCTCATAGTTCATTCTCCAAAAAAATGGCTCCGAAGGTTCTCCTTAGCTATTGTTGGTTAGTATCTTAGTTTGTCAGTCATTTTGTCCTTATTTAGCACAGTACAAGAGGAAGGCAAGACAAGTAATTCAAACCAGTCACATCAGTCTGGCGCCCCATTAAAAATAGATCCATTTTGCTTTCAGGTGAATCCCTTCATATCCATTTATAAATGGCTTTGTTCCAGACAGATCCGCACAACTCAAACACTAGACTGAGCTGAAAGCTCTGGACACCCAAAGACAAGAGGCAAGAACAGTTAAAGTTTGGATTGGGTGGGGTGGTCTGGATCGCCTGGCACTTTACACACACACACACACACACACACACACACACACACACACACACAGCTGTGATTGCCAGTGTAGCAGCTGCTATTGGGGGTCTGCCCAAATAGTCACCAGACACTGACAGTACTCTGTCTAGCTTGGCACAGAGGCCCAGAGACACACAGACAGTGGGATGGAGAGTGTTGTGACTGGAATAGCATAGACGTAGCATAGAGGAGGCTTTCACTTCTAAAATGCTCACCGATGAAATGATCAGTAGTGCCTAAAAGATCCATCAGCTTTTTGCATTTTAACATTAATAGTTTTTGTAACCAGGAATAGAATTGGTTGTTGTAAGGACAATCCTTATATGACTGATTCTTTAGCAGAATAGCGTATAAAGCAAATGTTTATAAAATGAATATAAGCTAATTAGAAAATGGATGGCACACAAACATAGTGACAGGTATACAGTATTTTGTGGTGCATTCTCCATGTGGAAGTTATAAATAACCCTTAATCTTTCCACATAATGAACATAGCCTATATATAGTATAGCCTCCTGAAGACCACCACTGCCATGGCTAAAACCCCTGACAACTGGTTCACATTTGCGGCTGCCACACCCAATTGTGTGGTTACTGCTGAGGCCATTTTGCGTCCTTCTGGAACGATCTCTGGCCATCTTAACCAGAGCTATGTTGCTGTCACACAACAGCTGATCGTCATGGTGAACCAGATATGAAATTAATATGTGCTTTGGGATGATCGTCACCGTGGCCTGCCTTTAGTTTATTAATGCCTCCCTTGATGGGAGATACATTCACCATCAGATATCTGAATATAGACAGGCAATCCTGCATTCATGCCGTGTGTGTGTGTGTGAGGTGATAGCTCAGTGGTATTACACACAGATGCTCTCTGGCACATTGATTATACTGAGTGCTTCCAGAGAGACAGACGAGACTGATGGGGACGCGGGGGAGATGAGACGGGCAGGCCAGACAGTGTCTCCCTGACCGCTCCGACGGGACACACGCAAGGCCTACCCTTTACATGTCCTCTGCAGGACAGTCCTGCTGAACCATACAGTATGCAATCGGGGAAGGACTCATATTTCAGTGTGTGTGTGTGTGTGTGTGTGTGTGTGTGTGTGTGTGTGTGTGTGTGTGTGTGTGTGTGTGTGTGTGTGTGTGTGTGTGTGTGTGTGTGTGTGTGCGTGCGTGCGCGTGTTTGAGAAAGGCTGTGATCAGGACCTGGCTCTGCTGTAATCAATGACAAAGAGACCGCAGGAGATGGTGTATAGTACTACTCCTCCCTTCCCTTTAAAACACACACACACACACACACACACAGTCTGCAGGGTACATAGGGCAGGATCAATAGCCTCATCTGAATTATTCAGGAGTTTCAAAGGCACATCAGCCTTACAATGCTGAGCCCTCCCACCCAATGCGCGCACACACACACACACACACACACATTCACTGACCACCAATATTCCCCCACTCATTTTTCAGTATGCCCTTTCCATCTGTAGTCAGACCACGGGTAAAACACTCTCTCTTAAAAACAATCACTTAGACAAAATGATGCAGATGGTTTGTTGACTGATGTCAGTAATGCTGTGCTTATTTGCCATTGATTAAAGTGAAAACAGAGTATGAATGTGCTGAGACTACAGTTTCAGTCCAACATCCTTTATCAGCATGTGCATGAGCAAGACCACACTCCCATTTTTCCACTTGGCTCGTCAACAATTTAACAGAGTAAGATTTGAATTTCCTTCATGGTTCAGAACAGTGCCTCCAAGCACTGAATCCTAGTCAACATAAAGAGATACGTTTAAAGAACAGAAAATGAAAAGGTTAATGAGGGACGAATAAACATCGACTGAGATAGAAAAAGGCTGTGATTATTTACAGTCGTTATTATTGAGACATATTTCATTCCATTTAATCCACAGTATTTTCCAGCTCCCTTCCACTCTTTTTCTCTCTGCTATGTTATTTCATGGTCTGCCAGTTTCCCTTGAGCAAAATTCCCTCCAAATGTTTTCTTAACTCCGAGGCATATCTCCACAGTCTAAAATATTCATGAAAGTGTTTGTTTTATTGCGCCATATTACGTAATGAAAGTCCAAGTCTCGATCAATACCAGGCAAATTACCACTTGGGGGGGCGGGGGGGAGTGATGGGGGTTGGGATTATTGGCAACAGAAATGAAGTCCTTTTCCTTGGTGCTCTGGGATCATTATGGAGCACTGATCATTTCCCTCTGACCAGACTGATTGGGAATGATTATAACACATCAACAAACAGGAACGCACGCATCGCAAGGGAGCCCGTTTCCCGTCGGCGGTCCCGCAACAAGCCGTTTACGAGGGCCGAAATCTAATGAAACGAGACCAAATGAAGCCAAATGAAATGAACCCAGTGACATGGAAGAGAAGCAGCTGTGAAATAAATGCCGCTGCCCCAGAGCCAGCGGTGGAGTCTGCGACCGCTTCTGCTGAGTCTGACAAGCTGCCAGTACCATCACCGTGGCGACCCCCCCCACCCCCCCCCACCCAGTTATTCACTCTGCCTCCACTCCACTGTGGCAATGTTGTTCTCCCCTCTGGACTGATCTGTATGCGTAGTCATATCAGCCGTAGCGAGCGCTTCTCTGGGTCTTGGGTAGGGGCGGCGTTAAATGGGAATTTATGCCTTTATGATTGGCTGCGTAGCTAAAGGCCCATCAGTCATTCCCCTGGTCGCCTGCCTCCGCCGACTCCCTCCCCTTGTCTGGCGTGAGACGAGCGCCACTTGGGAAAAACGCTGCGTCAGCAATACGCCTGGCGCGGCTTGGCTCGCCAGAGACCTGCCCGGCTCGGATGAAAACCCACGGCTCCAGAACACCCCAAGATGCTGGGCTGTGGCCAGACCGGGGTCGACAAACAAGAGACATTTGAGCCAGAGATAAAAGGCCCAGAACCAGAAGCATGCCTCAGAAGACTGCAGATGTGCCAACTATAGAGGAGATCCTGGAAGACTATATAGCTATAACACTATAGTTTCACACCCTTTTTTGGTATGGTTTTCTGGGCAATGGCTAGCTTTCATTTGAAATTAAACTCCCAGTCACAGATTCAGAAATCAGAAATAAGCTACAGAGCTTAGAAAACACACCAAAGATGCGACTGTCTGTAGTCTGGAGAAACTTTAGGTGAATGTGTGTGTTTGTGTGTGTGTGTCTTTAATGTACACAATTTCATGCATGCATCATGTGCATACATACATCCTAAGAGCTTGTGTTAGTGTGAGTATATGCATATGTGCACACCCTCTCCAAATCCCTTTTCCCCTGGGAGCCATTGCAAGCCCAGATGATGATTGAGTACCTTTTAATACCATGCAACGATGAATTGGGTAAGAGTAGTCACCCATTTCTCCTCCCTCCCCTGCGACCGGCGTGCTGGCTGTGCCTCTGCATCCCTGACGGTGTCCCAGGGGGGCGACCGGGTGCACGTGAGCAGGTGGACACGGCCTCGTGAGGGATTGAGAGGGCAGGCAGCTCTGTCAGCCGCTAAAGAGGGGCGAAGCGGGCGAAAGAGCCAAATTAATACAACAATGGAGGAGACAGCTGGGCTCACAGTGGCCATTGCTTTGCCCTGTCGTGCACCCTCCCCTCCCCATCCCCCTCTTCTTGCGTCCTGAGGGAGAGTATAGGGTTCTGTAATGACCGAAGGGGAATCTTATTCATCTGAGCAAGGCTTCATGGACCAGCAAAGAAGAGATCTCGGGCTGAACTAAGATCAAGGTGGATAGGTCACACAGGACAAATGAGCAGGATTTAGGAAAGGTAGCTGTCAGTTCTTGTTTTGGTATTCATTTTTCAATTTTACTTATCAACTATGTATTTAGTACATATTCATGAATTATAATGTTTTTTTTCAGAATAGATGCTCTGTGTTCAGCATCACAGTTAAAATGGAACACAGTAATTAATAAGCTCAACAACTCTCTGTGCAATGAATCAGTAATGAATCAGTGCATTAGAACATTAGAACATTTCCTGAATTTCTTCACCAGTAAAAACTCTGCAGAGTGCAGACCCACAGCAGCAGTGGCACTCTGTCACACAAGCATCTCACGTGTCACATCCACACCCTCTTCACCCCCCCCCCCACACACACACACACCCCACACACACACACATCCTCCCAGAGCCCTCGGCCTGACCTCTCCCTGCCGCAGTGAGCATCTCCCTGCCTCAGCTCAGTGCCGCTCAATCCTCCTCCGCTCTCCGGCCCTGTCTCTGTCCTCTCCTCTGGACACTACATCTATCCCCTCTTCTGTTCTTTTCCTAATCCTTTCCTAATCCGTTTTCCTCCTCTCCTCTCCCTTCTTCATCTCCCCTCTGCTCTCCTCTCTTCTCCAAGCCGCCTTTGCCCTGTCATTTCTCTCACACGTGGAGGTGTTGGGAAGACCGCGAGTGATCGAACGCTCTTCGAGCAACCAGGCCGATTAAAAATAAATCCCCTCTCTCTCTCTCTCATTCCCAGGAGAGAGAACGCAGGCTCTCTTCCCGCAACATATGTCATCTGTCAGGGAGGCAAACCCCTGGCCGGATCGGGGTGGATGGATCATCTGCATTGCAACCCCTCCACCCCCGACTCTTCCATCCTCTTCACCACAAGCCTGTCCTGACCATTTCCCTCATTCCATTGTGGAGGAATTACCCCTCAGTCCAGGATTAACCAAACTCTCCAAATGATGTGGGATGACTTTGACCGGGGGATTTTTAATTCGAGAGCAACAGTCATAACTCAGAACTAATCCCTTCCTCTTCCCTCGACAAAAATGAAGAGAAGCTTCTACTGGAGTGCTATAGACCTGCAGGGCTACGTGAGTCAGTGGATCTTCAGGGTTAAAACTGAGCTGTGTGGTGCAGAGAGGATACAGTGCGGTCCTTGAGTTCCTGGAAGGCATTGAGGTGTTGTTGTTAGCGTGAGATCAGCCGGTGGGGTTGTGAAGACTCTGCCGGCCATGATGACACTGCATTCCCTTAGCACTGCATTAGCATTCAGCTCACATCAGCATTACGGCCAGAGACGCACACTGAGCATGCTCCGTACTCCAACGCTGGCACACTACTTCTTACACACAAGGGAACTTGGTGTCTTTTTCTGCTTCCCTTCTCTTTTTTTTGTTTTTCCATCTTCAGAAATGAAAAGCGAGTGTGTGTGTGTTTCTGTATTTGTGAGTGAGTGTGCATGAGTGAGACAAACAGAGAGGGCGATGAAGAGAAAGAGAGAAAGGAGAGAGCAGCGCTGCTCACACCACTGCACACGAACAGCAGGCAGTTCTAGTTTAACGGAAACACACATACACATACACACACACATACGCGATAATGAACTCTGGCATTCTCTCTCCTGTCATTACAGAGAAAGAAATCTCACGCTGGTCTTTCACAGCCCTTTTTTACACTTCTCTCTCCCCGTAGGCTTCGACCAGAAAAACAACCTGCCAATCTGCAGTGGTGATGGCTTAATTACTCTAAGTCTATTTCTCCCAGTCTCCAGTCATTCCATAGAGCAGGACTTTAATACTATTTACCACTAATACCAGTGTTGTCGTATACAGAAGAGACATGTAAAACAAAAGAAAGCTATCACTGGGATTCATCAATACAATTTATGTGCAGCCAAGACTTGGTTATGCTGAACAAACAGAAACAAAGGTTGTTGCTAGGTTACGAGTATGTGTGAGTAGTAGGACGTGCTTGAAATTACTAAAAAGATGATTATCAGCCGTTATCTGGAGGACCGACAAGGAGGGCAGAGAAACCCTTTGCCTTGAACCACTGGGTCAGCAGCAAATCTCTATATTGGCTATACGCTCAGCCCCTGCTTTTTTTTAATTTGTATTGATACTATGTAACTATGGATCTTTTATGTAGAGATGAATTTCTTTTATTTAGAAATGCATTTCATCACTAAAATGATAAGACGATGTTGTACATCAAACACTTAAAAACTAATATTGTCTGGAAATTGAAATGCTGGATTTATGTTGGATGGATGTGTTTATGTTGATGCTTGGTGAGAGTGGTTTGTTGCTCATGTTGATGCAGAGGCAACAAAGCAGCATTTTTCCCTCGTGAAAAGGGATCCCTCGTGATCATCTATTGTGGCACCTTATTTGGGTAAACATCATTTATCGTCGCTAAAAGGCCACTGTTGCACATTAGCTACAGTTTCCTTTGTCATCCAATTTAAAGATGAGGGATAGAGCGCTTTAGCCACCTGGCTGATTAGTGCACGGCGTCTCTCCCCCTCATTAAACCTTGTTAGACCACCTCCGTCACCACCTCCGTCCTCATCTGAATTCCTCCCGCAGCCAAAACTGGTACTATAGCAAAACTAAACAGAATCCTAATGTTACTGACACTCTCACTGACCTTCAGAATGGGGTGTTTTTCATACTGTGTTGAACATTCAGTCAGAGAGCGCAGGGCCTGGGGGGTGTGGAGAGGGATGACAGGGAGGAGAGAGGCTCCATAAGAGCCCAGTGGAGCAGCAGAAGGTCCCCCCTCTCGCCTCCACTCCTCTGCCCCCTCTCGCCTCCACTCCTCTGCCCCACTCCTCTGCCCCCTCTCTGCCCCACTCCTCTGCCCCACTCCTCTGCCCCCTCTCTGCCCCACTCCTCTGCCCCCTCTCTGCCCCCTCTCTGCCCCACTCCTCTGCCCCCTCTCTGCCCCACTCCTCTGCCCCCTCTCTGCCCCCTCTCGCCTCCACTCCTCTGCCCCCTCTCGCCTCCACTCCTCTGCCCCACTCCTCTGCCCCCTCTTGGCCCCACTCCTCTGCGGCCGCCAGGTCCCCCCTCCTTGCCCCACTCCTCTGCGGCCGTGTTTGAAGTCCTGATGGCTATACTGATGCATTGAAGTTGGCCTTTGAGAGTGCACTCTGCAGGGGGGGATGGAGAGGCCATTATGAGGTCAGCATGCCGGCCACCCCCAGCCCTGTGAGGTCTATGACATCTGGCACTAAATGCACACACATACACGCATACACACAGCATGCACAGGTATACACATACACACAGCATGCACAGGTATACACATACACACAAACATGCTGTCTCATACACACACACACACACACCTCTTACACACATGCGCTCACACATGTTTTTACTACACCCCCACTCCCAATACATATACAAAAAGACAAATACACCGTAGCACACACATATCTACAGTATAAACACACACACTCCCCCCCTCCCTCTCTCTTACACAAACACACTAGTGTGTGTGCTCCACTTTGGCTGTGAAGTCCTCTAGCCAGAGGCTGCTGTGGAGCAGCCCAATCTGTCTGGTACCTCTCCTCTCCTCCCTCATTTAGCATGCAGGTGGCACCGTCTCCTTTCAGCAATGCTAATTAGACACAGCACTGTGATGTGGGATGGAATGGCTGACAGGGAGGTGCAAATTAGAAAGATATACTTTTGAAATCAAATCGTAAAAACAGCTCATTTTACATCCGTGCCTTGCATATAAATGTCTTGTTTTAACATCAATTTCTAGGTGGCCTTGTCCATGTCCAGGTTTACATCAGAACATTAGCATTAACATATCAACAACTGCATTATTGCAGCAGGCATTAAAAGATCTGGCACTAGAACCCCATCATCAACATCGGAGTCAAGTCTCATTTTAAGCAGCCCTTCTCTGGCCTTACATGGATATATCCACATGTGCTGTCTTTACAATAAGAGCATTACGACCTCACAACAAAACCACATACACTGCATTATCCATAGTTGACATCAAGGGAAACATTAAGAGAAAATGTCACATCTGCAGTGTGTGTGTTTGAAACGGCATAAGATTTACAGCCCATGCAGGTTGTTAAACAGCACAGTATCTGTCACAGTTAAAGCTGCAGAACCGTGTAACGTGCAGTGCATGCTATATGACACCATTTTTGTTGCCTTTATAGAAATAAAGACAGAAAATGTGACAAAAACCTAGCCTGACGTAGTCATACTCAATTCTAGTCAGACCTCAGTGGTGGGCGGGACTAAGTTCGGAATGGCACCCAGGCTAACAAAAACCTAGTGCAGCAGAGACATGTTCCATGCTGTCCCCATGGTAGCTGCAGCACACTATGGGTTAATGTGGCTGTGCTGTCCCCATGGTAGCTAGCACACTATGGGTTAATGTGGGTGACTGTGCTGTCCCCATGGTAGCTAGCACACTATGGGCTAATGTGGGTGGCTGTGCTGTCCCCATGGTAGCTGCAGCACACTATGGGTAAATGTGTGCTGTAGCTGCACTGTGATTGATCTCCTCTCCAGCTGAGTCGCCTCTTACAGCCTTACACTGCCTCCTGCCATCACTAATAGAGACATGCCCACCCCACCACACCCTAGGCCACCAGGATGAGGAGATGAAGAGACAGAAGGAGAGAGAGAGATATTCAGAGGACAAATGTGTGTGTGTGGGGGGAGGGGGGTGCAAAGTGGATGGGTGGATTGTGTAAGATGAGAAGTGATGAGCTGATAAAGGAAGAGAAGAGAGAGCTACTGAGAGGGCTGAGAAGATGAAGGTATTGTGTGAGAATGAGCAATAACTGAGGGAGAGGCTGATGTTTAATGCATTTGAGTTGGAGAGGATGGAATGAGGGGGGGGGGGGGGGGTTGCTGGGGGAAATGCCCTCTGAGGAAATGCCCTGAGAGGGAGAGGGGCTATAGGGTGCAGCTCAGGAGAGGTTAGATAATTACACTCAATTACAACTAGGAATCTGAATCATAGGATGAGGGGAAGGTCAGTTGTGAAGGAGAGACTGTGTGTGTGTGTATGAATGAATGAGTATGCATGTGTTTCACTGTGTGTGTGTGTGCGTACGTGAGTGTGCATAATGTTTCACTGTGTGCGTGTAGGGTGTGTGTGCGTGTGGGGAGGCTTCAGCTGCATATAGAAAGGCGTGACTCGTGTGAGAGTGAAGTTGCCCATGGCTGCACGTATAGTCAGACCTGGTATACATGACACAGAGGTGGCGCTAAAACCAGATTTGCAGCCCAGATCCCTGATAGGGCCATAAATATTAACACCCCACTGCAGTGAACCAGCAGCATGCTACTGGGCCGCCAGAGAAAGCAAGAGCGAGGGAGAGAGAGCGAGACGGAGAGTGAAAACAAACAAGAGACAGCCTAGCAATGCCACACCCTAGCCTGTTTATAAAACTACTCTAATGCACACAACAGATGCTGCTCTTGGTATCAAAATAGGCACATTTTTTACTCAGCAGTGTTTAAAGGTGATATAAATATAATTTAAAAAAAAAAAATATACTGGATGGAGGAGTTGCCTATGTGCAGAAAGGGAGGAAAAATTTTAGGGAACCGAATATGAAAAAGAAAATGTATATTCATAAACAGCAGCAGCATATACAAATATCACTTAAAGATGGCTTACCGACACTATATCTCTACGATAGTGTTGTGTTTCACAAATGAGTGGTTTCTTGCGCTCAGACTTGGAGGCACCAGTAAAATTATTTAATAACAACTCTCCTCCTTCCTCTTTTGCCTCTGGCAGACACAATGATTCATCTTTGATGTTAGATGTTTTCCCAGCGATTAATATCCTAATCCACAGGGCAGTGAACAGTTTTACTATAAATGCAATATAAATCTAGGACAGGGTTCTTGGTGTATATAGTGTGTGTGTGTGTGTGACTGCATCTCATAGAGTTACTGTGGCAGAACATGTTATTATACAGTAAGCCTTGGTAATCCAGCTAATGTTACTAGTGGCTATGGCACAGTCTGTTCCGCATGGGAAAACTCTATCACATCATCGGGGGTACTGACCCGCGATATGATAGCATGTGGATACGAGATGGAGATCGATAGAGCTGCATCATGTAATGAACACCTCCAGGAACCTGTTTTGGTGGGAACAGACCGAGCGAGGCGGGGACGTGGGGTGGGCTGGGGGTTTGGGGCTGTCAAGCATGAGGAGACTGTAAAAGAGGGTTGTGTGTGTGTGTGTGTGTGTCTGTCTGTCTGTGTCTGTGTGTGTGTATGTCTGTCTGTCTGTCTGTCTGTCTGTCTGTCTGTGTGTGCGCGCGTGTTCTGCCTGTGTTTGGAGCAGTAAACTGACAGTGAGCGACAGAGAGCGAGATGGACAAGGAATATTTGAACAGATAAAGTGACGTGGGGGCGACAGGGCAGGAGGAACTCTGTAGTCAGCTCTTCCTGCATCTTTATGTCTGGCCTAAAATGCGTCATATGCTGATTTAGTCTAGTCCATTAGGGAGTCTGAAGACACTATGAAAGGCCAGTGTGTCCTACTATTACAGTATATGCATGCTGCTCCTTTGAATCAAGTAAGGTTCAACCTTTGTTTACATGATAAGAATAGTTGCCAAAGAAATCATGCTTTACAATAAGCATCTCATCTCAATAGAGGATTGAGAGAGAGATCCTCCCGGAACACAGAGCCTGAGAATGAGTACATTTGTGTCTGCTCTGGGCCTCTCTTACTACTGTCCTGGAGAAGAGAGAGGCAAGGACAGTCAAATAGCCTTTTGTTTCCAGAACCTTCTGTGCTTCCTGTTGCGTGCTAAAGGCTGCGTCAGCTGGTACTGGCATGCTTCATGCTTCACTTCTGCTAGTCCTTCCCATAATGTACATGAATCACTGTGGATCCTTATTGTCGAACCTATCTTTAGCCAATTTACAAAGGCATAGAAAGAGTAGGTTGTTGAAATTATGCAACTATAAGCTTTTAAACAAAACAATGATATTCATGTGACCGCTTCACTGCATGTTACAAAATCTCTACCGAGAAACAGTATGAAAAATCAACAGTATAGGCCTATAGCTTTAATGAAAGAAATAAAAGTAAACATTTAAAACATTTTGCACTGAACAAAGTAAAACATTTAGTCATTCTATATGTAATGTTAACATACTAAATGACACTAGTGGTATTAACATGCTTCTTGGAGTTTGATGGGTATGTCTGACCTTTGACCTCATGAGAGAACTGGGCAGAGTGATGCTTCTGGAAGAGCTGGAGCTCTCTGTTTAGGTCACAGGCGGTCAGGTCCACATCCCAAGATCTCAGTCCTGTGCACAGGCACATACAAGAAATTTGACATGAAGTTTGTGTGGTGAGGCGGTTTACTTTTCCATACTTTGACTGCTTGGTGCACTGTTTACTTCTGTTACTGTAATTTATCACAAACCATCCTAAAGTACAATACACCATGCATTAAAATGATGTGATGTGAAGAAGTCTTCTGTGTGGAGACATTGATGACATTCACCTGCACAAACTAAAGTAATGAAGACAAGATTCTATTTCAAGCATTAAGTATTGTATTTATAGTAAGTATTTCTGACATAACTATGACAGAGGTGGTGGTTTTATGCAACACTAGGCAAAGGACTTTGAGGCTGTCAGGTGATTTTTAGAGTAATTTAGTGAATTACATTAATTATGTAAGGAAACGGACTTGATTGGTAGTCATGGTAACAAAAGTTAAGGCATGTTTGGGATGATGATGATGAGCCATGAAAAGTGGATCAACTTTTTTTCAATTAGTTTTCATTTGACCTTTTCTCTGAAGAGACTGGCAAACTACATATTACTATATGCATCAGTAACATAGGTAACTGTTAGGAAACAATTATTTATTGACAAAACGATTGTATTGTATATCTAACTATGTTATTAAAACTCCTTCTGTGTGATCTTACAGTGAATTTGCTATTTACACTTTTACTAACTATAAGGACTGGGGTTTTGCAGTGAAATGCACCCTTGAGAACATTCTTGCTTTGGGGATACACAAAATGAAGTTGGATGTGTGGTCACGGTGACAAACAGAAAGGTAAATTTGATGCAAAGGTGCGCCATGGGTCGTGACTCGCCTTTTCTGTGGGTGGCTGGCTGCCATATAATATTTTCTGAGAGAATCTCCAAAGCAAAACTCCTTCATGTTATAAAAACGGTCATAACTGATTCACTTGTGCTTGACAAACATGAAGCATCAAACTCACCGCGTTTGATGTGCTCTTTTGCGATCTCAAGCTGATCCTCTGTGCCAATTTCTCCAATCACGATCAGCATGTAATAATTCCTCGGGTAAAACGGGGGAGCAACACACGCGCCCACCCGGTGCTGAGTAAGGTCTCGCGGCTTGTCCTGTTCCGGATTCGCGCTGCGCTCCTTGTGTCTCGCCACAGAGGGAGCATCTACCGGCATTTCCATGGCAACAGGATCTCGAGCTGACGCTGGGACCTCTTCCATTTCCATGACAACTGCATCCATGAGCACTGTCTGCGCGAGACAACATCAGCCGAGGACCAGTGGGAGTGTCTCACAAGAGAAGCCATTTGATTGGTCCTAAAATGATGTGGCTATTTGATGTCAGGCCTCGCCAATTGGTTCATAGCAAAACGAAGGACTTTCAAAACATCATAAATACTTGTCTTCCTTTCTTTATTTTTTTTTTATTATAAATTAACAAATATATCATGACAGAGCCGTCCTTTTTTACTTAGGCTACTGGCATGTCATTAACACTCCTTGAGGGAAAAAGGCCTAAAGCCTTAGAAAATCGCGTTGAATTTTGCTTACTACATTTCTCCTCTTTCAGATGTCCTAGTTTTCGTCTCGTCAACAATGAGTCGCATAACGCTGATTGGAGGCTAGCCCCTGTGTCAGCCGAGTGTTTGTCCTGAGTCACCGACTGTCACAGAGTGTGCCTGCAGAGGCGTGGATCGCAGCTGACAGCACGCTGCCTGTGGGGAGCAAGAACAGCCGTGGTCAGACGAAGGCCGGTGTCAGGCAAAAATAGGCCTACATGTAGGCTAATTATTATTGTTTTAAACCAACATTTAAATTATTGATCGCCATTGCTTAAAATAGAAGAGACCTTGAGTATTACAACAACTTGTTATTTGTATAAATAAAGATATCCTGTGTATCTTCAGTCAGTATGTTTGTGCACGCAGCGCGCACTTAAAAATCAGCCGGGCACGTTTACACTCATGACGTACCATAATGCCATAAGGACACAGATAGATAGTCTAGATGAGTAGCCTACACCTAGGAGTGTGGTGTGAGGCCAGATGTATATTTTGTCTGTTAATCCTCTAGGGATTCTTACCGCAGTGCAGTACACAGTCACAGTCTGGGCAGTCATCCAGCAGGGACAAATGCACAGATTGCAGGAAGGGTCAAACCAAAAACTCGCGCGCTAGATGGCTGTATAGTTATGCGAGTTCAATTTCATGGAAAAGATGTATGTGTGTATGATTCTGTGTCATAAATTATACATAACATAATAGCCGGGGTATGAGACCTAAGTGACATAACTGGCCAGATGAATTGTCAAATATGCAGAAATACAAAATAGGCTACATCTTCAGTTTCAGTAAGACACGCGGGGTGTAGCCACTGTGTGTTAAAGTGGAAACATTGGTGACTCTTCACCGGAGATCATAACACCGTCTAGACCGCCCAGATTCATTCTCAGAGCAAAATCCCAGCGTTGTTCCTCAAAATGGGAAATTAAATAAGAAAACAGAGCCTATACTGTCATCTGCTGTTGGTACCGAAATAGTGCATCCTTAAAAAAAAAGTAGGCTATCCTAATGCAAACCATCGGTCAATAGTGTTCTTTTATAATTAGGCTACATGTCAATTGAATTAACGTATACATGAAAGAAAATCCTCAACGAAACATCATTAAGAGTAGCCTGTCGCATATGTAGAAGGTGTTTAATTCTTTTTGTGTGTGAGCAGAATTATAGCCTAGGCTACTTCGATTTTTTATTTTTATTTTTTTCATTTATAGCAGAGATTTGGGATACCTTAGTTTAGAAATAGTGCAATATAGTTTTCTAAAGCCTACAGTTAATCATGGTTGAAGCCAGCTGAACGAATTCATGGTAATTGTGTGGGACAACATAAGGTAGGCCTAATATTGACAAAATATTTAAGGCTACGTATACTACGTAAGTGTTGAAAGAGTGTGGAATTTAAATAACTATTTTTCGACTCTATACGGATCTGACACACATGTCCAAAGTGGTAAATATCTCCATCAAGTGCATTGTAACATGTAACATTGTAACGTATTTTTTATTTAGTATGAAAATCACATGCACTTCTCCGCTTGATTGACGCGCGTGCACATCAAAAAAATGCCATTGCATCTTTAAGTACCATACGTGTGTTCCGCGCCCCGTTCTCCCGTGGATAGCACAAGAAGGGGTGAGAGTGCAACTCAGTGCTTTCATTTTTCTGCGAGGAAGCCAGCTATAAACTTTTAATAATATTGCTAGCTGAGGATCTTCTTTTACAGGTAATACGTGTCATTGCATATTTTAATTCGTAATGGGATAGATTCTCTTAATTTCTCGGTGTTGTTAAGACTACCGCCTTTCTCTTCGCTTGTGATGATGACACAGATTTGTGTTCAAGGGCAGATTTCAAGGAGTGCTACATTTGAGCTCCGAAGGCTACGCACCTTGCTGCGCATTTTTGGTCTCATTGCATTAGCCCGAATACTCGGCAAGTTTAGAAATCTTCACTCGCGTCATGGTTAAACCAATGTTTCTGAGTATACCTTGGTGCGTCTTTGTATGGCACTTAAATAGTGAATACGTAGTATCCCAATCCCATATCTTTCCTTTTTTCCTGCAGTTTATTTCTAAACCTACTCCAGTCAGCTCCGCCGCCCTCTTGTCAGAAAACTGTAATGGAGATCATTACGGTAGCCTATGAGCATCCCACATGCGATCCCTGAACTCCGTATGAGTGAATGGATTCGGCTGGACATAAGGCATGTAAACCCTTCCAAACAACATATGGCACAATTCAAAGAAGTTATATGAAGGGTGTGTCACAGGTTCCATGGTGCACATTGTAAGGTGCCATAAACAGCACAGGGTAAGATGCTCATTGCGTGTGCGTATTTTCCGAAACTGACAGAAGGCTAAAATGGCTGGCAATTAGGGCGATGTGGATATTGCTTTTATCAGGTCTGTTTTGTTGTGTAGCCTAATAACAACGTTAATCTGTATTTTTGCAGTTATACAAATACAACCCCAAAACAGAAAAAGTTGGGACATTGTGTAAAATGTGAATGAAAACAGAATGTAATAATCTGCAAATCTCTTAAACTCATATTTAGTTGCAAAAAGGACACAGACAATATATCAAATGTTTAAAATGAGAAATTTGACTATTTCATGATTAATTTTGAATTTGATGCCAGCAACATGTTTCAAAAAAAGTTGGGACGAGGGTAACAAAATGCTGGAAAAGTTGTGTAATGATAAAGAAAACAAAAGGAAGAATGTTTCACAACTAATTAGGGTAACTGGCAACACGATTGGGTATGAAAAATAGCATCCAAGAGAGGCAGGGTCTCTTAGAAGTAAAGATGTAGGGGTATTTATCACTGTGTAAACCTGTGTGCACAAATGATGAAACAATGTCATTTTTAACATTTTAACATTTTTATGCTTCTTAACATGAAATTGTGACGTATGTAGGGAGTTCATCATCTACAGGACATAATATTATTAAAACATTCAGAGAATCCAGAGAAATCTTTGCAAACAAGGGAAATAGCTGAAAAACAAATTGGATGGCCGTGGTCTTTTGGACCTCAGATGGCACTGCATCAACACCAGACCTGTTTCCAGACCTGTCATTGTATTAGCTCAAGACAATCTCTGATAACCATTGTCTATGTGCCCAGTTTGATACTTAATTCCAAAACTACTGGAAATCTTGGACTCATCTGGGCTAAAGAGGAGGGGGCCTATCCGTGTATCCAACCTATCCAACTTGTTTTAGTGCTCAGTTCGAAACCCAACATCTATGACGGTGTGGAGGAACATTAGTGCCAACAGCATGGGCATCTTGCACATTTGGTAAAGCACAATCAATTCTGAATGATGTATACAGGTTTTGATCAACATATACTGGCAATGTCTTTTCCAGGGACGACCTTGAATATTTCAGGAAAACAATGCCAAAATGAATTCTGCACATACTTAAATAGTATTTCTCCATAGAGGAAGAGTCCAGGTGCTAAGATGGCATGTCTGCAGTCAAGATTTGTCAAATTAGGTGCATAGTGGAATGAAAAGCCTGACTAAGAATACCCTATACTGTTGAGCAACTGAAATCCTATATCGGGGAGTAATGGGACAACATTTTATACTTAAAACTGTAGCAAATGGTCTTCTCAGTTCCTAAACATTTACAAAATTGTGTTAAATGAAGAGGTGAAGCAGCACAGTGGTAAACATGCTCCCGTCCCAACTTTTTTTGTAACATGTTGCTGGCATCAAATTCAATATGAACATATACTTTCCATGAAATAGTCCAAATTTTCATTTTCAACATTTGATAGATAGATAGATAGATAGATAGATAGATATACTTTATTGATCCCTATTATTGATATGTTGTCTATGTCCTTTTTGCTGCTAAATATGGGTTTACAAGACTTCTATATTATGACATTCTGTTTTTATTTACATTTTACACAACGTCCCAACTTTTTCTGTTTTGGGGTTGTACAACGTGGAGTTTTTTATGATCAGTATTAAAAAATGAAAAATGTCCTGTTGAACATAGTTAGTCAAATCAGGTCAATGTAGCACATTTAAAAAATATTTATACAGATGTATTATCAACCTGTAGGCCAAGGCTCTTCAGCACAATACTTTGGCACCTCTGATGATAATGAGACACAACATATGCAGGGGACCTGGGAAAAAAGCTGTAGAGATTTAGATTTGACTTGACCCTCATGGTTGGTCATCTAAAAGAAATGTCTTTTACAAACCTTGGAGGAAAAAATTAAGAAAAAAACTGCCCATTTAACCTAATTGAAAAAGAGCCTGACATTTGATTGACCAGTCAAAAGTGTCAACACACCTACTCATAATGTATGAGTCTTTCTTTTTCTGACTATTTTTAGATTGTAGAATGAAACTGAAAACCGAAAACAATAGCCTATTAATTAAACCCATGGGGATGTAAACAAAAAATTATCAAAGCAAAGATAATGTAGTCTTTTCAAAGCAGCTAACTTTGGCTGTGATGACAGCATTTTCCACTTTGGCCACTATATCCACTCTTCTCTCATCCAAGTCCTGAAGGAGCTCCTTTATGTTGAGTGCTTGTTGGCTGCTTTTCGGTCACTCATGTTAATCAAGAAAGATTCCAGGTGACTATTTTATGAAGCTGGTTATGATGATGCCAATAGTGTGTAAAGTCATGAACATTTAAAAATCTGATTTATGAAACACTGTGTTTTCTTCTGCAAAATTAAATATGTTTCCTCTTCTTCGAAATGCTTGCTATATAGATCTCCTTCAGAAATGTTGGAAAACCATTCCCAACGTCTAACTTAAGGTGGTTGAAAGAATGCCAGGAGTGTGAAATGTGGTCATCACATCAAATATAAAACATTGTGCTTTGTGTATACGTTTTATTTAGGCTACTACAAAACCCAATGTGTTATTTCATAGTTTTCAGTTTTGTTCTACAATGTAAAAATAGTCAGCAAAAGAAATTATTAGGTGTGTCCGAACATCTGACTGCTGATAGTATAGTTTTCTAGGCCTACCTGTCTAAAATTCGGAACATCTGGGAAGTAAACGGTAGGCCTAGCCTACTGCCATGGCCAGAATCAAATCAGAAACCGGGTTATTGTCAAGTAGCTTTTCACATACAGTACCCTCCGGAATTATTGGCACCTTTGGTAAAGTTGACTAAAAACAGCTATAAAAAATAATCTTTTGGTGATTTATTGTAATCTCACAATAAAACAATGGGGAAAAAAACACCCTTGAAAATTCTGAGAAAAAGGAAAATCTCAATAAGAAATAAATATTTTTAACAAAAACACGTTGCTCACAAATATTGGCACCCCTAGAATAATCTTATATACAAAACCTAACAGAAGTATTTTCCTATCTAATTTTAACTTATTTAAGTTAATCAGAGTGTCTGTGAACTTTCAGAAGTAGTTCATGACTTTCTTTTTTCACTAAGGTATGAAAATAAAGTGACACAGAGGCTAAGTCATTTTTCAACATGGGAAAGACAAGAGAATACATTAAATCTAAATAAAAACAAAGCGTGTTGACATTTGTAAGTCAGGGGATGTCTATAAAAACTAGGTACTTTGTTGAAAATGCCTATACTTACAGTTAAAACGATTATTAAAAAGTGGAAATGTGACAAACATGCTTGGACAAAGACCTATGGTTATCTTGCCCCCACGCACATTATGGAGGATGGTAAGATAGGCAAAAAAATGTACAACCATGTTCATGAACACCAAGAAAAACCTGAACATTTTCAAAAGAAAATGTATCAATCTCTGCCAAGACATTAAAAGTTGGTCATGATTGGATCATTCATCAGGTCAATGAACCAAAGCAAACGTCCAGATAAAAACAAATATGGTTTACTGAACACAAAATCAAGCTTCGGCCATTGCCATCTCAGTCCCCTGGTCTAAACTCCAGGCGCGCCTGCAGGTGTACGTCCGTACGCACTGTGCGTACCATCAGGCTACTCAACACCAAGAGAAAATTTCCCGTGTGTGTGTATTCACACCAAATTGACCCACCATACCTTCCCAACTATGGACAGTATCTCCCATTAGCTGCATGCCATCAGCCTACAATTTACAATTTTCTATTGAAGTTAGTGAATACCTTATCCAAATTTTACGCGCACACATTTTGTTTGAGCAGGAGAGAGAGAATACGCACGCAGGCATGCAATAGGCTACTTGTTGTTTTCTTTTACTCGGCTATCTATATATGGTTATCAGCACACACTGTTGAGTTAATTCACTAACTCAATACTCATCATGGATATCACAAGTTTAAACAACGAAAACAGAAAGGATGGATGCAGCAAAGCTAGAGGAGTTATTCCAGATGGGCAAGATTACAAGGTAGGCAATTGCTTGTCAGAACGTTAGACTGCATTAGACAGCTGTTTAAAGCCAGACGTCACGGTAAGCTAGAACAAAACTAAAGGTAATTTTCGCCTGTATAGGGCTGTATCAAGTTGTCCAAATGAATACTGTAGGTCATTGAAGACGTTGTTGTTGTATTATTGCATGTGAATGTTGCTATGCTACTTTTTTGCTGACCAATGCACGGACCTAAAACCGGGAAACGGACAAATATTGTCCACGCGTGAAATGTTTTTTTTTTGTGGGGGGGGGGTCAGTGATGGGTGTGCGTACCATAGCATTAATTCCTGCAGGCGCCCCTGCTAAACTCCATAGAAAAACAGTGGGGTGAGTCAAAGAGGAGAATGCGAGTGTGGAGCTAGGAATCTGGACGATCTGGGGAGATTTGGTAAAGACGAACGGTGTTCCAGTTTAGATGGTGAACAGTTTAACTGGTGATATCTGCATAAAATCAGTGAATATTCAACAAGACCCTGCCTACTTCTTAATCTGCTCTGCCTCCGATAGTGCAGGTTTATATTAGGCTACATTTTCACGAAGTGTTTGCAAGTGAGACAATATAACGGATATCGCTGAAAACATCACCATGTATGTCTAATACATGTCCATTTAAGCATTATCCACAAATATGATAGGCTACATAGGCCTACTGAATGAATGGAAAAAAATAAAACTTGCTGGGATTCGAACCACGCATGGACAAGAAAGTTGATTGGATTAGCTTCTACATCGTCTATATCACTACACTATGAGCCGCTGAAATTGATGCCAGATTTCTATGTATATATTGAACTGTCAAAGTTAACACGGGTTATCATAAGTGAGAAATATACGCCCATGTTAACTGGTGCCATTTAACATGGGCATATGCAAGCCTCAAAACAACAAAATAGGTACCAAAACCTAACTGATGTACAACAAACTGGCATGTCCCACTAACACTTTATTCCGTTTTGGGGGTTAATTATATGAAATACGTCAGTCATGTGCAAACATTATCATAACTTAGTGTCACGTCTCGGTGAAGTTATGCAGTGAGCTGTCTAATGATTTGAAGTGAACACATGAAACTTATTTTCTCTGAGTTAAATATTATTTAATTTGTTGGTCCTAATTTGACGACACAAAATGGTTATCATGGTAGCATATATTACAAAACTTTGATGAGAGAGTTTGATGACAGATGTTGCTGTTTCAGATTCCCACGTAGCCTAAATTAGAAAATAGTTTAGCCTACTTACTGCTCGTTCAGCAGCCTGTTGCAAAACATTCACTTAGCCTAGATGTTTGCTATAATGAATATCTTGATCGATTGACAAATAAGCTGTCAGAACATAGACCTACATTCATTTAATAGGAACACCATGCTATTGCATAGATACAAAATAACCAGTGGTGCAATTGGTTAGCAGGGTGGACTATTGCTGCTAGCTTGCTATTTTAGTGAGCAGTTCGAGGCCTAAGTGATCTTCATAATTTTTGCTTTCTGCACATAAAACGATCAACGTCTGATGGGGTCATTTGTTACTGTTTGTGATGCAAAATTACTGAGGCAAAATTAATCTGCATTATTCAAGGCATGCATTCGCTGTGTTTGCTCATGTTATAGGCTATCACCAGTTAACATGGACATCAGGATAGCTAGTAAGCTAGTAGACTAGTCTAATAGACTTATAACAAGTGTTGCTCTCTGTGGTGTAGTGGTGATAGTGCTTACTGCTTAGAACATTTTGCCTCAGTGAGACTCATGTTCGAAACCCAACAAAACCTTCGCTGATTTACTTTGACACATTTCCTGTTTGCACAACATTTTGTGTGGATGCTTAAGCAGACATGCATTATACATAGCGATTCCCGCATGTTTTCGGCAAGATCTTGCTTCATATTCTGTCACGCACTGTAGGCTTGTGAAAATGTGAATCTCCAGCACTGGAAGGGCGGAGGCAGAGCAAAGCGTTGTTAACAAGTAGGCAGGGTCTTGTTGAATATTCATGGATTTTATGCAAATATCACAAGTTAACCTGCTCACCATCTAAACTGGAACAACGGCCTTAAATCCCTTGCTTTGTATTCTCCAACTTTATGGGGTGTCATAGGAGAATATTACAAGCTGTTTTATTGGCAACTGTAGGGTACTGTAGTTTGTCTTGGTTGTGAGGCCCAAAGTTATGGGGGACAAAACAAATCTTTCTGTGCAGGATGGAGCCTAACCTAAGTCCTGACATTGCGTTCCCCATTATAAGCAGCATAGGCTATACTGACCAGACCAGACCATGTCCCTATTTGACCCATTTTTTCTTATTTCGTGTATCTTTTAGTTCTCTCATTGTTTCACACTCTGTGTACACTCAGCAAATGTGTAAATATAGTCATTGCATCGCGCTGGAAGGGACCTGATTGGTATATTGTCCATATAGCCACTGTAGGATTACACCAAGATGCCACCACAGTTCTTTAGCGCATTCTGGGCATGTAGTGATACAATGACTGTGGAAGGTAAACATTGCAAATAGCACCGCCTTTGCCGTACTGTAGGCCAATAGGAGGGTGAGTCTCTCATCTATGCTTTACAACGACGCAATAGGCCAATCATAGCGCGGCGTCTTCAATAGTTTCCCGCGAAGCAAGAGAAAAAGTGGGCATGAACCTAAGTAAAGAACTTGGTGCGGTGTCCAAAACGTGATGGGCTTCCTGTAATCGTCAGATTTGGGAGGTATGATGATGACAATTTTCTCCATTGCATGAAACCAGATACTGGCAAACATCCATGCTATTAGGTCATTCTGCAGAAGTATTTTTGTTGTGGTGTTGCTGGACATAACAAACTCGTTTTATGCTAATTTAGCTAACGCTAGCACATATATGCTAGATTGCTAGATGATCAACTGGGCCATATCATTAAAACCACTTGCAACCGACCCGACTATTTATAGACAGTTGCACTATAAAACCCGACTGTGCCTGGTCTATCGAATGACATTTCGTGGAAAATGCATGTTGTATTGCTGCAAAAAAATCTTCAGTCATAGTGTCTATTAGACAAAGCAGTAACGTCACTCTTGATCATGGCGAGCTAACTAGCTAGGTTAAGTAGTAATGCCGCCATGGTTAAACACAAATGCAGCATGCACATTGATTTTGACATTTCTTCGTTGTAACTGGTCATTCCGGTTGCACGTATCTCCGTTAATTTTGTTCACGTCTCTGTGATTAGTGTAACGTTGGAGTTAATCGTCTGTCCCCTTGCAACTTTAGGCTACCACCACATCTGGCCGTGTGCCCGAGCTGCCATTCCATTTTTAAATGACTTCGGGTGGATACGTTTTGTTGTCACAGAACGAAAACCTACGTGTCGCCGCGTTAATATGTTGCCATGTTGATGATGTCCACCTTGAACTGTTTGTCCATTAAATTACTCTGAATGAGTAACCTTAGAGATGCTGTTAAAAGAGGCTGATGATGTTAATTGTGTCCTTGATTACAGACCCATCGGTTATCATCTCGTCCCTCCCCTCCACATGGATCCGAGTGGCAGCGAGCTGGACTCCAGTCTCCCGCAGCCCGAGAACCCGTGCCTGATCGTAGAGGACTCGCAACCTGATAGCCTAGCGCCAGAGGACGACCCCGAGAGCAGCTACCGCGCTCTGCTCGCCAAACGCCTGTCCAACCTACAGCCGCACGCCCCGAGTCCCGTCCTGGTAAGCGGGCATCGTTTTTCTGTGAAGCCACGCGATTGTATTTATGTCCAAAGCCATAAAAGACCCCACAAACAACAAACAATATTTTCATGGCTTCATACTTTCTCAGCCCTTCTCCTAAACTGGCCTCTTATATTGGCCATTTACAGAATTTCTCACAGGAGATGGTTCTGTGGAAAACGAAAGATTATATTTTTCCATTTAATGGAGTTGTGTATGTGTGTTAGGCTTAATTGTGGTAACTGTCAATGGTCATTGTAACTAATTGTTGTAAATCATTCATAAACTTGCTAATGGTGGGTTAGACTTCCCTTGCCGGTCTCACTTGTACCTCCATCACCTAAGTGAATCTTGATCCATACAGGAAAGGTAAATAAAGGGAGTTGTGTCTCTTTCCACAGGAGCTGATTTCCTCCCCTGCCCGAGACCGACTTTCCCAGAAGGAGAGCCAAGCCAGTGGGAACCACAACAACCACTCCGTCTCCCAAGGTCAGTAGCCGGTTGTGTTCTTTCCTTCTGCGTCTCTTTCTATCCCTCTTTTATTACACATGAGTGGTGGGGTCAGCCGTCATGAGACATCTTTGAAATCTACACAATGTCTTTTTGTTTCATGTTTTGTCCTTCCAGAGCCAGACCAAAGCTTGGAGGCCCAAGAAAGTAGTCCAGTATTTGACATTGTCACATCAGGTGACCCAAAAAGGTATGGCCACGTGATTGTAGTTTTGGACAAATGTTATCCATTGTCAGTCCGTGATATCAAGGCATATCACGGACTGACGGACAGTACACAGTTTATTTCAGGACAATATATATATATATATAATATATATATATATATATATATATATATATATATATATATATATATATATATATATATATATATATATATATATATATATATATACACTAATGACTTCACTTTCATGTATCACTTGAGTATTTCTCCATGATTTTGACCCTCTCAATACAGCTGCTCTTTTGCCAGCAGGTCTGATATGGAGGATGTGGAGTCAGGAGCAGACTCCACCACTTGTGCTCAGACTGAAGGTAGTGTTTTGTTCTGTCCATGGACTGTCCAAGGGTCATGTTCTCATTACTCATACATTTTAACATGTTGCAAAAGCTTGTAGTCAGGGATCGGGGGACGACTTCTATGACTTACTGTAGAGGGTTATTGTTATAAATGTGTAGTTCCTGTTGCACATGTAATGGATCAGCAAATCTCTCTCTCTCTCACTCTCTCTCCTCTCTCTCTCTCCCCTCTCTGTCTTTCTCTCTCTCTCTCTCTCTCTCTCTCTCTCTCTCTCTCTCTCTCTCTCTCTCTCGTGTGTGTGTGTGTGTGTGTGTGTGTGTAGAGAGCATGTCTCAGTTTGGGTTGCTGGAGCTGTCGGAGAGCCAGGGATTTCAGGACCAGCCGCAGAAGAGTGGTGAGTGCAATGAGAGGAGACTGCCCCAGCTTACACTCACTCACACAGGCAGGAGCACACACTCACGGCTCCCACACACACTCACACAGGCAGGAGCACACACTCACACAGGCAGGAGCACACACTCACGGCTCCCACACACAGCTGTGTGCGGTGCAGTGCTGGAGACGCAACCCTTCCACTTTACATGGGCTTACATCATCCGTTGCCGAACTGAATTGTGGGTCCGTTGCATCGCGTTGCTCCCGTCGCTCGTGTCGAAAAGTTGAACTTTTGCTGCACCGACGGACAACAACAGACGGCACCAGCCAATCAAATTACGGTTATTCTTCAAGTCTTTTGCATAGCTACCGTCGGGAACACCCACTGACATACGTTGACGGGAACACAACTGTGTGTAGAAGCAGTCACGCAGCCAGGAGCACACACCTCAAAGTGCTGCAACAGCACTGCAAATTCCTATAGAAATATGAAGTACTGCCAGTTGCTGAAATACATTAAAATATCTGTGTTTTTTTAGATTTAACTGAATAAAAGTTCTTCTCCTGCAGACAACACAAAGACAACAGGAAGGAACTCCCAAAGCCAGGATTTGAGAAGGTATGTGCACATGTATACTGACCGCAATAAAGTGGGAACACTGCAGCTGGTTTTATGGTCCAGTAAGATGGTTTTATGGTCCAGTAATATGCTTATCATTCTGCATGGTCCAGTAAGATGCTTATCATTCTGCATGGAATCTCTCTACTGCCTTGTTCTTCTCTATGGCCAACCAGCTCTCTCTACCCACCAGGGGCGCGTTTCCCAAAACCAGAGTTGCTAACTAAGTTAGCAAACTTTGGTTGCAATGCAATTTCCCATTGCCAGCCAACTAAGTTCTCTCTCTCTCTCTCTCTCTCTCTCTCTCTCTCTCTCTTGGTCTGTGTCTTTCATTTCTTCTCTTCCCTCTGTCCCTCATGTCCCTCATTCCTTTGTGCCTGCTAATTTGCTCTCTCGCTCATTCCCAGGTCTGAGGTGAGCTCCAGCAGTAGGGAGAGTCAGAGGCTGAGTATCCAGGCCCTGCTGCACTCTCAGGCTACAGAGGATGAGGACATGGTGTCATCGCAGGAGGACATGTTCGAAGGGGAGGAGGGGAGAGCTGGTAAGCTTCAGTAATTGATTGAGTGATTCATTTTTGGAGTTCACCTGTGGAAAAAACATTGTTTCATAACACATCTAACTGAAGTTGTCTTTCCATCTAGAGAGGAAGTGTTTCCGCTTATCCTACACATAAGACACAAGAGTACTTTGATTATGCTCATGTTTATGTTTATGTTGATGTTTACCTGTGCAGGGACATGTGTTGACAGCACAGTGAATGAACCGGTCAACTGCTGCATGCCCACCTCCACCCCAGCCAACAGCCTCCACCTCCTCCACCTGTCTGGCCAAGGCACTCTGGTGCAGGAGAGCCTCTCCCAGTAAGTGCTGTAACATGAAGGGGTATTCTTTCATCATAACGTCAGAAGTAGTTGCCATTGAAGAACCTTGCCAAATAATGTACTCAGTTGAAAGTGTTCATTGATCTGTGTAATGTATCCATCTGGACAAAGTGTATACAAATGTGAAGACGACTTTTATGTAATTCGACTTTTATGAGCCATAAAAAGCGGATAATTACCTGATACGAGATATCTGGAACTGTGCAGGTAGAAGCAATGTGTGGACAGTGTTGTTGATTTACTCATGCTTAGACAATGCTTGTTTCCATCATTTCACAATCAATTACATCTTTACATTTGTAAGAATGGAGGAAGCCTGGTTCTAACACATTAATTGTGATGAATGTGTGTCAACCTGAGCTGACTGTTACGTGCGTGTCTGTGCTAACAGACAGTCTGTGGATTTTGTGGCGGCCACACAGGAGAGGATGAGCCAGACGCCCCTCATCGTGCCCAGCTCACCCACTGGAGGTAATTAACATCAGAAAAGCCCCGTTACCCCATGTCTTTCCTCATGTGTGTGTTAACCGAGCATTAGAAAAGCCATTTGCAATTTAAATGTGCCATTATCTTTCCTCCATTTACATAATACTGACCTTGGCTGGAATTCTTTGCCTGAAATTTGCCTACTTTCTGAAAAGATTAGTGGTCAATACGAGCCACACGTATGCCCAGGGCAATTACTACATGTTGATGCAATTAAACATCTGTAACAGATGAAACATCTGCATTGCTTTCTGTAGATGAACCAATGGATATCTCCAAAACCGAAGATAACCAATCACAAAGAGGAGAGAAGCCCAAAGGCAGCAGCGCTGTTCTCAAGCCACGCCCCACTTCCACCCCAGTATCCCAGAATTCTCCTGGTTTTGTGTTGGACAAGAGTTTATCTCTGCCCAGCCAACCTGAGTTTTCTCATGTAAGCCACCCGGGCCTAAAAAATAGTGTGTGTAAACATGAAGCTCTGTTTGTAAATGTTTACAGTGCAAACGGCTAAAAATGTAGCGATATTGGAGCTTAGAACTGCATTTGTGCTGTTTTGAGCGTAGACGATACAGAAAGCTCCCCAGTGTAACTCCAGTACTGGCCGTTAAACGCTGTGTTTCCTGTCGTCATAGGACATATTCGTGGCCACCCCTAGTCTGGATCAGCCGACTGTTAAAGCCGACGGGGCGTCGTCCTCTCAGACCCAGAACTCCCCTACAGCTGTGAAGACCCTGCCCACTAAACCGAGCCCCACGTCTTCTCCTCGCAACACACCTGCTGCTGCTGCTGCTTCGCCCAAACACACGTCCAAAGGGGCCCAGGCAGCCCAGTCCAGCTCCTCCCAGGCCCCAGAGGTGGGAGTGTCCTTCCAGCTGGAGCTGTCCTCCACCAGCCAGCCCAGCATCCTCTTCCAGAAGACTCAGAGCTTCCTGGAGGACGCGGACGAGGACAGCCAGGCCACGCAGATAGAGGAGATGGCAACTGAGGGGGCGATGGGGATGGACACCAGTGATGCTGGTCCAAGCCGTGCTGCTACTGCTGGTAGGCAGTCTAGTGCTGCTAGCCAGTCTAGTGCTGCTAGCCAGTCTAGTGCCTCCGGTGGGGGAGTAGGGACATGCGGTGTGAGACCCGGTGCTGGGGTGGTAGGGAGGGAGATCTCCAGGTCTCAGCCTGATCCGCACTCCAGGCCTGCCTCTCACAATGTGAATGTAGGCCGTGCCCTGAGCCAGGGCTCGGCGACCCCGGACCGTGCCAAACCCTCCGGTGGTGGTCTCTCCCAGCTGGGCCGAGTGGAGAGCTCTGCCGCCGCCAAGCCTTCTCCCAGCCCTGACGATTCAGGGGTGGTGCCTCCTAGCTTGCCTTCCCAGTCGCTCTCGCAGTCCATGCTGTCTGTTCACTCTGCCACACGACCTGTCCCTGACAGCCACAGATCCCAGCCCAAGTCTCAGTCTCAGTTCCAGGCCAGCAGCCAGGCAGCATCCCAGAGACTGACCCAGCACAGCCAACCTCCGAGGTCCCAGGGCTCCGGCCACAGCCAAGGCAAAGAGAGAAACGTGCCTGCGCTGGAGGAGATGGTAGAGACGGATAAACTAAGGGAGGAGGAGAATGAGAAGGAAAGTGTGGTTGGAACCGGGCCTGGAGCCTCACTGGGACTCTGCCTGGCTCTCTCCCAGAGTCAGAACTTTGACCCAGAGCCCATGGAGGAGGACCAAGACCAGCTGGAGACTCAGCAGCTGGTGCCCGGTCCTCAGCACACCAAAGCGGCCCAAGCCAGCTCTGCGAGTCCCTCTAGTCCACAGAAGAGCCAGAAGGTGAGCCAGCAGCAGCAGCAGAAGGAGAAGGACAAGGACAGGACGGTGACCGCATCACAGCCCACTCCAGGCCTCAGCAGCCCAGAGCGAGGGAGGAAGGAGCTGGAGAAGAGCCTCTCCCCGGGGAAGGGCTCTCTCTCTCAGCCTGAGAGGGGCTCCAGAGCAGACCCAGGGCCGCGCCGCTCCCAGTCCCAGGGCCTGAGCGACAGCTCCGGGGGTGAGTGAGGAGGATTGCCCTCTGTTACAGAAAGCTGACCAAATGTGTAGAGGCAAATAGTTTTGCATGATTACAAAAGATATTTGAGAATGAGCATTGTAGTTCCTCACTGTACCCCCAACTGGCCCCTTTCAGCTCTTTTGTTATACAATAAAACAAACCTTATCTTAACCCAGGTGTCCAACCTGATCTTCCTCCACTGTGTCAAAATAGGCTTGTTGTTTCATAGAGGATTCTCCAGGACAAGCAACAGGCTGTTTAATCTCTTTGATCTACATTAAAAATGAAAGATGTAGGCAGAACCTCGATTTGGGTTGTGTCAGCTTATGTTCATGCTTCATATGGATATCTTGTTAATCTCAGTAATTGTCCTCTGAGTTGTTTCCCTGGTGAACTCTGGATGAGCTGAAACAAGAGGCCACTCTGAGACAGGAACATTTCAAAATTCTAAATGATTCATGTGTGAATCCTAATTAACACAGGCCTGGGGTTGTTAAATATATGATCAACTACTGAGATATGGGCACTGCTCACTGATGAAGTGCAAAAACAAATGCTGCATTTTCATTTGTTGATGCACATTAACCAATCTGCATATTTTTTTCTGTAGATATTCCCTTCCACTTTACACTACCTAAAGAGGGGGAGCTCATCCGGCCTGTTGTCACGGCGACACCCCCGCTCATCTCCCAGCTGAAGAAGACGCCCAGGCACAGCACTCCCATTGGTGGGTGTCTCTGTCTCGTGCTCTCTCTCTCTTTCTCTCTCTTTTACTCGCTTTGGCTCTTTTATTCCCTTTCATTTTCTCTCTCTCGCTCTTGCCATCTCACTCTCTTCCTCTGTCAGCCTTTAAAGGTCTGTTGCATAACAAATCACATCTGTGTTTATTCGGCAGCGAGCTGCACTGCTGACAGTCTCCTCGCCCCTCTACTGGCATATGTGTGTGTGTGATTTCAGTGGCTCAGCCGGCCTGCAATGAATGAGTTATTAGTCTGTTATCGATCAGCTACTGTGTCAGATCCGCGTTAGTTATTTATTCACTTGTTTATTTATTTTGTCGCCGTCGCAGAGATGACCTCATTCTCTGAGGCGTCAGAAGGGGACGTCACCAGGGAGACCTCCATGGCGGACAGCGAGATCATGGCCGAGGAGAGCGCGGAGGAGCCGTCCGCCACCGCCGAGGCCTCTGGGAAACTGAGTCTGCGCATGAAGCTGGTGACCCCAGTGGAGGAGGGGAGTTCGGGGTCGGAGCGCTTCAGTCTGCAGAGTAAGAGATGGGGCGAGGGGGCTGTTTACAGTAAGAGATGGGCCGAGGGGGCTGTTTGTTTACAGAGAAAAGGGAGCCAGGGACCATTGCAAGTCCTTGTACCTTGTGTTAACAAGTTGTGATATATGCAAATATGATGTTACTTCTGTGGAAAGAAAACAGTTTGATGTAAATCCTTAGATGACCTTAAACAGACTGGCTACTTGGAGTACAAAGAGCAGTGTGTGTACCTGTGTTTGTGTGTCTATGCGAGTGATAACCCTTTTCATTGATCTGTGTGCTTTTTAAATGTCTTCCAGAACCCCTATTATCAGATGATGATGGCTCTGTTGTCAAGGCTACCACTGTTGCCAAGGCAGTAGCTAGGTAACCCGCAGTTGCTATGCGCAAGATGTCATTTGTGTGGGCTATGATTTTAGAGCTCTCTCTTGTTCCCTCTTCTTCCATCTTTCCCTCCCTCCCTCCCTCCCTCCATCCTTCCCTCCCTCCCTCTCTTATCTGTTCTGCTGAATCACTGCTGAATCACTGTCAGAGCAATAGGCTGCCACTGCCTCTTGGCACCAGGCTCTCTGTCATCTGTCCCCCTCTTGCCAGCACAGAGATTAACTGTCCCAGACAGAAAACAAATGCGAGCAATTACACGCAGATAAGACATTGTGAGGAAATCAGGGCCGCCTTAATTGCTTTTAAACCTTCTTGAGTCGATGAAGGGAGAGAAGAGGGGGGTTTGGGGGGAGGAGGAGGCAGACAAGAAGGAACTGCTGAGGTGAAACCTGTTTTATTGTTCTTTCACACGTTCAGAGGCCGCCGGGGTGCTGTGATGCGTGTGGACAGATAACAAGAAGAGCCTGTTAGCGCTGCTCTCGTGTCTCTGCAGGAGTCCGAGGGTAGGGGCAGAGAGAAGTGTCAGTGTAGCATGTACAACACCGTGTCATTGATTTCTAGTCAACCACTGTGGAGCTTCATTTTGAACTGCCATTTTGTGTTGCCCCAAGTTTCGGTTTGTTAGTCACACAGCAATGAGTAACCTTGGCATGTCCTTCACATCAGCAGTTGAAATATCTGATTCAAGGTTGAACACTTTATCAGCTAGTGGGCACAATGAAAGGCGTCTGCCCCTCACCTCTGGAGCCCACAATGCTAGTCTATTGGCTTTTTCCATTTGACTCGTAAATCTTGTACGCCCACCCGTACAACGTGTACGAATGAGTTGCTAGCGCGAACGCTGGGGTTTGTAGTCTTTTTGGGAAGAACATGGATGCCACCAGGGCAGCTGCTGTCTTGTTGGTGCTGGACATTGGTCTAGAACACAACAACACGTCCTTCATTCTCCCTTGTTCGGTATGGTCAATGTGAATTAATAATAAAAACTTTTTTTAGTAACTCAATTTCACCTATATCAATTTCAGTGCTGTCGCGTTTCTCTCGAGTCACGAGGGGCATTAGCAGGAGGCTAGTCATTGTTATTGTTTTGTGCTACATGTAGCCTCTAGCTAACCGGCTGGAAAACAAATTGTACATTGTATTGCACGCACAGCAAGACCGTGCAATGCATGAATTGGTGACCGGATTGAAGCAGCAATATAATCTAGTGTGTAAGAGCATTGCATCAACATTAAACTGACCAACACAGTACAAATGCAAAGAAAATACATGTCATCTCATCTCAACTATGGGCGCAGCCGTGTTTGTCGTAAGGTCGTACGGCCACCTCGGGGTACCCTCGAGTACTCCGAGGTAAAGGGGGCGTGCCTGCGTGAGATGCCGCAAGAAAGCTGGGTAATTTACACTTTCCAACTTGTGCGGCGGATTTACGAGACAAATAGAAAGGGTCATATCTCTTTTCTGGTCTGCTGTTCAGTTATTTTTTCGTTCTGATCATAGGTCTCAGTATATCTTTTCAGTCAGTTAAATCTCTTCTCTCTTTCTCTCTCCCTCTCTCAGTCCGTCTGTGTTCAGTCGTGTCCGTGAGGTCCACCGGCAGGAGGAGGCTGAAGAGGAGGTCCAGCCCAGCGCTCTCTCTGCTCCTCTCAGGTACCGCGCCTCCCCACCATCACCCCTCCCCATTATGGACCCTGCCAACATCACCCCTCCCCATATGGACCCTGCTAACATCACCCCTCCCCATATGGACCCTGCCAACATCACCCCTCCCCATTATAGACCCTGCCAACATCACCCCCCCCCCCCCCCCCCCCCCATTATGGACCCTGCCAACATCACCCCCCCCATTATAGACCCTGCCAACATCACCCCCCCCCCCCCCCATTATGGACCCTGCCAACATCACCCCTCCCCATGGACCCTGCTAACATCACATGGACTCTAATGATGCACAAGCTCAGTCCTGAGCATGGAGACTGTTGCTATAGTTTGATGCTGATATGTGTAGCGTTGTGGCTCATGGCATTTTCTGATCTCAGATTTCAATCACAGGGTGTCTCTTCACTGCCAGGTCCTGATGAGTGGAAGTATGAGATGTGTGTATATAAATAGAGCTCCCACGCTGCCATATATTTCTAGACAGGGTGAAGTGAGGTCAAGAGCACAGGGTCACTGAGACTCAAGAAGTGTGTGTGCATGTGCGCGCGTGCGTGCGTGTGTGTGTGTGTGCGTGTGCGTGTGTGTGTTTAATAGGGCACGTCTCAAGTCTTCTCTCTCTCTCATAAAGTGGGAACACTGCAGCTGGTTTTATGGTCCAGTAAGATGCTTATGATTCTGCATGGAATCTCTCTACTGCCTTGTTCTTCTCTATGGCCAACCAGCTCTCTCTACCCACCAGGGGCGCGTTTCCCAAAACCATAGTTGCTAACTAAGTTGGCAACTTTGGTTGCAATGCAATTTCCAATTGCCAGCCAACTAAATTGCTAACAGGTTAGCAACTATGGTTTTGGGAAACGCGCCCCAGTCCAGCACAGCGCAGCATGTGTGTCTCCTTGGTGTGTCTCTCTCTCTCTCTCTCTCTCTCTCTCTCTCTCTCTCTCTCTCTCTCTCTGTCTCTCTATCTCTCTCTCTTTCTCTGCTCATCCTGTATTTTCATTGTGCGATGTTGTCCTCTTGCATTACTTGTGTTGTTCTCTCTCTCCCTCGCGTCTCTCTCTCTCTGACCCACTTCTCCTCTCTGGGTGTCTATTTTGGGCTCCTCTAGCCTCTGGCTGGCCTTGAGAAACCAGGAGTACAAAAAGGGAAGGAAAAAGAAACCGAGAAAGAGAGGAGAGAATGAACATGGGATACAGTATTTCAGGGAGGGTACTACACCAACTGTAAGATCTTTTGAGGTGTAGTTGGAGTTGAGGTGTAGTTGGAAATGCATATTTGGGCACCGATTGATGTCAGTTTGGTCACAACAAGAATTTACACTCGTTTTCATCCACATACAGTATATACTCTAGGTTGTTGTCAGACCGGAGTTTCCCTTTAATGCTGTCAGTTTGTGTGTGCTGTTTCCCATCTGAGGAGTGGGGCTTGGACTCCTGCTGTTCACCAGAGCAGAGTGCAGGGCTGGAGGGGGGGGAGGGGGGGGATGCTCCACATGTACAGGATGTTCTGATGTGAAAAATAGCACCTTTTTTCCTCCCTCCACTCATCTGCTCCTCTTCCCTCCATCTATCTTTTTCTCTTCCTCCCTCCCTCCTTCCCTCCCTCTCGCCCTCTAGTGGAGGTTTGTTTAACTCTTCCCAGAGGCTGGGCGGAGACTCTCAGGACTCAGAGTCGAGACCACGCCCCCTGATTACCAGCACCCAGAACAGCCAGGAAGCCCACCAATCGCAGCCCCTCTCTCCTGCGTCACAGAGGAGCACCGTGGGTAATGGAACCCTGGGACGGCTCTCCCAGCAGGCCAATGGGGCTGCGTCCGAGAGTCCAGTTAAGCACGGCCCGACTGGGACGCCACAGGGAGACGCTGGCCAATCAGCACAGGTGGGCGGGGCAGAGCTGACCCCGCCCAGAACTCCCCTTAGACAGCGGGCGGTGTCCCAGCAGACTAGCTTTGAGGTACCTGCCTCTACCAGCAACACTCCCAATAAGGTGAGAACACACTATATAGGATTATATACGTCACAGTAACTGGTTCCACTAGAGCCGCAAAGTGTAAAGACCAACATCTCATGTTGATGCGTTTGAATTGTGTGTACGTTTCAGTCTCACCTGAGGGCTGTCTCCCAGCAGACCAGCTTTGATGCAGCAGGAGCACACAACTCATCTGGCAGAGTATGCAAACCAACACAAACACTCTCCCTCCCATACATACCATCTCAGTCTCTTCAATTCAGATCTAGGCCATAACGCTCTGGTACTATCTGCTTGAGACTAAGTGTGTGTGTGTGTGTGTGTGTGTGTGTGTGTGTGTGTAGGGGTTACCAGAGCTGTCCCCTCCTCGTCCCCCTCCGGGAGTACGCATGCGCAGGCATGTGCGCACCACCCAGGAAGTGCGAACTACAGTCACGCGCATCATCACAGACGTGTACTACGAGGACGGGCGTGAGGTGGACCGCAAGGTCACAGAGGTGAGGACAAGGCCACGCACAACTCTTAATGGCCACGCACAACTCTTAATAACTCATAACTATTAATGTTAACTGTGTCTTTTCAACTTAAATTATTATATTCATCTGTTTTTGTGTGCTTATTTTTCTTGCATGTTTTCATATTATTTTATGTCTTTCATTCTGAATTATGGAAATTATGGAAAACACTTTATTCTCTCTCAATATAAATCATCATCTTCTTTGTATGCATATTTTTATTGTCTCTGCCTATCACTGTGCAGTATGTGTATTTACTGTAGTTTGTGTCTTTCTATCACTGTGCAGTATGTGTGTTTACTGTAGTTTGTGTCTTTCTATCACTGTGCAGTATGTGTGTTTACTAGGGGTGTGAATCTCATGTTAAAGACATGATTAATTTTATATTATCAATTATCATAGTCATGTTAATAAGGCAAAAACATACAAAAGCATAGTTTTAGCAGCAAGGGACAAATTATTCTTTAACATTAAGGAAATCCCTTCATCAAGCGTAAGGCTACTCTACAGACTATCGTTGCCGTTTAGAAAATGCTATAGTAAGTGTTTAATTTCGCGCTGGATTTTGAAAAACAAAAGAGTAAAAACTGTCAAACAAACGACCGAGTGCGAGTTGTCACGTGCTTAAGTTGCAGTAGATGCATGGGTAATGAAGTCCTTTGACAACTTTGGGCAATGAATGTAGCCCAAAACGAACTGCATTACCCACAAATCCGTGCCACGTGTAGTTTCAAAACAGGAAGTGGGATGAATGCGCTGCTTGCAACGTAAATGAGAGTCTGAGCGAGCAGAAAAGATTGTGAACCGATTCGTAACAAGTAAATCGATATAACGACCGGTTCATTTCAGTTTTATTCCGATACGGGGCTTCACATATCGATGTAGCCGTATCTTACACGTTAAAAACGGATACCGATACCTATCGGTTAATCTTTACACCCCTAGTGTTTACTGTAGTTTGTGTCTTTCTATCACTGTGCATTATGTGTGTTTACTGTAGTTTGTGTGTTGTGTGTAATTGTATCTACAAGAGTTGAAGTTCTGTCTAAATTCTCTTTCTGTATGTTTAACAGGAGTCAGAGGAGCCTGTGGTTGACTGCCGTGTGCTGGAAAGTGACCTCTCGCCCTCACGTACCGGCAGCTCCATGACCTCCGGTGACCTGGCGGACATCAGCTCGCTCTCGTCCAAAGCGTCCAGCCTGACCCACAGCAGCTTGGGCAGCATGGGTGCGGGTGCAGGGGCGGGCACCAGTGCTGGCCGACACCCTGACTTCATCATGCCCACGAGCCGCGGGGCTGGCAGGTCGGGGAGGTGAGCCTGCTGTGCCTGAGGGCTTTTTAGTCTTCCGTACAAACTCACCGGGTGGTTGAGCTATTTTTTAGAGATGATTTGCATAAGATGCACATTCATAACTTCCTCTGTAAGTTCTTTAGCCTAATTTAGTTTAGTTTCTATTTTTTAGAGATGATGTGCATAAGATACACATTCATAACTTCCTCTGTAAGTTCTTTAGCCTATTTTAGTTTAGTTTCTATTTTTTAGAGATGATTTGCATAAGATACACATTCATAACTTCCTCTGTAAATTCTTTAGCCTAATTTAGTTTAGCTGATCAGGATCCTCATATCACCTGACCAACTGCACTGTTCTTCCTGGGATCTAAAGAGTAACTGTGAAGAAATGAGGTTTACTGGGACAAGCAGAAGTGCATATTGATCTGCAGCCTTGATGTTGTTGTGTCTGTAGGGTTTTGCATGAATAACCATTTAACACTCTCTCTTCTTGCTAGTGTTGTATTTTCCTAATTTTCCTACAGTTCACTAGCTTCTCTCCCTCTGCTGTTTCTTGTAGTCTCCAGACTTCTAGTCTGATGCTGTGATGATTGTACATCTGACGGCCCCTCTGACTCCTCTCTGTATTCTTGTGCAGCTGTGATGTGTAGAGGATTCAATGTGAACCCTAAAGAAGCTATTTATATTTTGGATGTCAAAGAGTAGCTTAGATCACTTTCTTTTGTCGGGTGATCTTTTCCCCAGACTAAAGAGCACATTCCATGCATTTGAAGGTGCTCTCTGCGAATGCAGGATCCCGTGTAACCTTTCAAACAAACTCTTAAGTATAGACATTTGGCATTTCAACAAGTGGCCAGGGCTCACAGAAGTAAGCGAATTGAAGTACAGACATTCTGTTTTGATGTCTGTGGGTGTGTTGACCTGCTACCTGTGTGTGTGTGTGTGTCTGTGTGTGTCTGTGTCTCAGCCCCAGGAGGGGGCGCAAGCAGCTGCAGAGGCCTGTCTCTGAGCAGGCCAGAGTGCAGGGGTCGCGCCCTTTGACCCCGGTCACACCTCGTGGCCGGTCACGGCGAGGCAGACCCCCCTCACGCAGCCCTCAGAGCAGGTGAGGGGACCGTGTGTGTGTGTGTGTGTGTGTGTGTGTGTGTGTGTGTGTGTGTGTGTGTGTGTGTGGTTGTACATCAGTGACTGATTACCAAGATTGTGATTGAAGGAAATCATAGTTTAGATGAGGGCACATGAGGGTAATCAAACACACACACACACACACACACACACACACACACACACACACACACACACACACTGATTGTCCTCCTCCTCCATCCTGACGCCCCATGGCTCTGATCACATCCAGATGAGTTTCTCACTGCACTAACCCACCCTCCTCGTCCTCCTCCTCCTCCTCTTCCTCCTCCTGTTTGTGCTCTTCCTCTCTCCGTGTCTCCTCACTGGTCAGTGCCTCTGCACCCGCACTGTTAGACCTTACTCACTTTTATTCTGTATTAATTCCTCATCTTCATCATCCTCATCATTATAAATTGCATTTAAAGGACAATTCCGGCGCAAAATGAACCTAGGGGTTAATAACACATGTGTACCGAGTTCGACCGTTCGCTGGGATTTGTTTTCATGCTAGTCGAATGTGACCAGTTTTATTGCAAACCGCTTATTAGCGGTTAACACTAGCCTTCGGGGCACACGTACAGTAGAAATAAATCACTATTTCTATACCACTAACAAGGCTCAAAATAGCACCACACTTACACAGTAGCATAATGAGGGTCTCTACATGTAAACCGAAGCATTGAGAACTTTGTAAGTGTACAGGCAGTTTATTAAAAAGAAACACATTACCGTTCACGTCTGGTTCACATATACAGGCAGGCGATGTGAACTAAAATCAAACGTAATTTGCTCAATATAGGCCTATCAGAAATAATAGCTCCGATGTAACATAACTTGTGTAGTGTAGGCTACTTACTTAGTGGATCCATGTCCCTCTGGTAGCCTATGGATCGCCGCCGCCTGTGTGTGGTATTGACTACAGCTTCTAGCTCTCTCTCTCATAGCCCTTTCACGGAGCTCCCGCAGCTCTTCGTTGGTATTCCGACTCGAAAAGATAAGGACGTCCAATAAGGGTTCATCCTTGATGTCTTCAAATTCGTTCAAATAACCTGCCATCTCTTATGTCTCCTGTTGCGTTCAGTGCTTCTCGTTTGCACAGTCCTTCTGCAACAACGTTTCACCCGAGATTCACTTCACATCCCAGTTGTAACCAAGGCGCCTGCCTGTATGTGAACCAGACGTCAACGGTAATGTGTTTCTTTTTAATAAACTGCCTGTACACTTACAAAGTTCTCAATGCTTCGGTTTACATGTAGAGACCCTCATTATGCTACTGTGTAAGTGTGGGGCTATTTTGAGCCTTGTTAATGGTATAGAAATAGCGATTTCTTTCTCTGTACGTGTGCCCCGAAGGCTAGCGTTAACGCTAATAAGCGGTTTGCAATAAAACTGGTCACATTCGACTAGCATGAAAACAAATCCCAGCGAACGGTCGAACTCGGTACACATGTGTTATTAACCCCTAGGTTCATTTTGCGCCGGAATTGTCCTTTAAGGATGAATTCACTTGTGAATTCTAGTAAGATTACAAAGTTAAATATCTGAAGGCCCTCTAGATGTATTTTTAAGGTATGCCTTAGTGTGCAATAATGAGTTTTGGTTTGGTCAGTATGTATCAATGCTTATGTGTGTGCAGTTGTGGTTAGACATTTTTCATGAGATGTGTGATTTTGAAGATTACGTTACGTGTTTGTGTGTGTGTGTGTGTGTGTGTGTGTGTGTGTGTGTGTGTGTGTGTGTGTGTGTGTGTGTGTGTGTGTGTGTGTGTGTGTGTGTGTGTGTGTGTGTGTGTGTGTGTGTGTGTGTGTGTGTGTGTGTGTGTGTGTGTGTGTGTGTGTGTGTGTGTTGAGCTGCATGTCCTCTATCAGTTTCACTATGTTGAAACTCGCCTCTTCATTCCCAAAGGGGTGGTCGGGCCGGAGCCAACAACGTCCAGCGAGGACCATTCTCCTCTCCAGAGGAGGAGGAGGAGCGCTTCACCCGTGTCACCTCTAGAGGGCGTGCTGCAACACCCCCTCCAGGACCCTCCGCCCGCGCTGGGGGGGCCTCGTCCGACAGCAGCCTGGTGGGCCTGCGGGTGGTGGCCAAGTGGTCCTCCAACGGCTACTTCTACTCGGGCCGCATCACCAGCGACCTGGGCGCCGGAAGGTTCCGGCTGCTCTTCGACGACGGCTACGAGTGTGAGGTGCAGGGCCGGGACGTGCTGCTGTGTGACCCCATCCCCACGGAGACAGAGGTCACCGCAATATCTGAGGATGAATACTTCCTCACTGGTAAGCAGATGTGATCAGACATAAAATAAACAAAATGATTTAGTATGCAGACATTTTGATATGAATATGGTTGTGTATTTAAATGGTGTATGTACCTGGCATCTGAATATTGTAAAGTATGATGTCTGGTCAAATCCAACAACAATCCAACTGTTGTAAATTTAGAGAGTTGTCACAGGTGTGTTGACTCCTAATAATTACACTCTAAGTAAGATAATTTTAAGATTTAAGATTATCCTAGATTATCCTTCACAACTGTTTCCAACAACGATTTAAATGAGGACCGCACAAGTCTAGTTATATGTACACTAACTGTGTGTGTGTCTGTGTGTCTGTGTGTCTGTGTGTCTGTGTCTGTGTGTGTCTGTGTCTGTGTCTGTGTCTGTGTCTGTGTCTGTGTCTGTGTGTGTGTGTGTGTGTGTGTGTGTGTGTGTGTGTGTGTGTGTGTGTGTGTGTGTGTGTGTGTGTGTGTGTGTGTGTGTGTGTGTGTGTGTGTGTGTCTGTGTCTCAGGTGTGGTTAAAAACCATAAGACGGTGGGCAGGGAGCTGCAGTACTGTGTGGAACGGGAGGGCCAACAGCAATGGTACAGCAGGGCCTCTGTCATCCTCTCCATGGAGCAGGGCAGCCAGCTACGCGAGCACTACGGCCTCGACCCCTCCGAGCCCCTCACCCCCCTCACCAAAGCGGCCGACATCAGTCTGGGTAGGTAGTGGCTGAGTGCAGAGAGCAGGTTTGGGTCTGGTGTGTGAATATGAATATCTATAAACTGTAGATTAGTGTTTCAGTGTTTTCCAGAGAATTTAATTCCATTTGTGGTGGTTGGTTTGCAGAATTAACTTGAATGCAACAGTTTTTAAGAAATTAGCACAGCGTGGTTATGATGCTAACCAGATTTTAGCACAATTTAGTACAACCAGGAAAATCATTGTGTGGTGGTCAATGTTGATATTGTGGTGGGCCGCCACAAATAAATCAATGTATGGGAAACACTGTGTTTCATTCGCACAGTCATCACATTATAATGCCGTTAGTGGTCATTTGTTTCTTTACATAAACAGATAATCTGGTGGATGGGAAGCGCCGTCGCCGTGGCAACACGGGGCCAGGAGTGAACACCCCAAGTCGGAGCGGCAGCGACAGCCCACGGACCCCCGGGCCTTCTGGGAAGAGGAAGCTGATGAGCTCCACTGAGGAGGAGCGTGCAGAGCGGACACCCGCCAAAAGGGGGCGCAAGTCTGGCCCCAACAAAGCCGGTATGGAGACGGATGAGTGAAGAGAGACAAGTGACCTTCCCTACAACAGTCCTTCCTATCAAGTGGACATAGATTTCAGTTTCCTCTTTGGTCTTCGGCATTTTAAAATCTTGTTTTATCAGCTGTTGTATTTGTACATTGCCCATTACTGATGAGAAGCAGAATTCCATTAATCTAACCATTTGCTGTAGCACTTTTTAATGAGTTTTAGATATTTATGTTGTGTATTTTAACATTGTAGATTAATGTTTTCCTTGATGTTTTCATTTTCAATATTGATTAGCGAGGCTATTTTAGACCAACATTGTGTAAGATTAGATTCATGATGGCGCTGTGAAAAGTGTTCTTGTGCCGATTTCCCTGATATCAATTTTTAAACATGAGAGAGAAATTGTAATCTACTGTGTGAGAAAACTCTGTGAGATAAAGAATGGCCTGCTCTTAGTGCGACGTCCGACATCACTCACAGTCTCAAGCTGGAAGGAATGGGTATGTTACAACCGTCCACAGCACACTGTGACCATCAGGGGGAGCACCGTCTATAGAGGGGAAGTGAGGCACGGTGGACATCATTATTTGTCTGTTTTCAATGTTTATTTTCACCATTTGGCTCATTAACGGCCACATCCAGCTCTTAAGTACATCAAGATGGATGCGTACGAGTACATGCGCAAGTGTCAGCGGCTCTGGTGGCAGCTTGCTGAGGTGAAGTAAATTCTCAAGGTCTATGTGAGACTCTTGCGCTTGGCAGTACCCCCTAATGAGGTCAGAAATAATGAGGTCAGGTGGCACCCCATTATTCAGGAGGCAAACAGACACTCACTCACTTCAGGAGGCAAACACACACACACTCACTCACTTCAGGAGGCAAACACACACACACTCACTCACTTCAGGAGGCAAACACACACTCACTCACTGTGTTGCTCACTGCTTGAGTCACCATCGCCACCTCCGGGTCTGTCCACTCTCTCTGTGGTCAGTGGGGTGCTGGTGTGTGTTACTTGTAATGCTGAGTTCACATTTCACTCGTCCTCATTATACTTTCTGTGTGTGTGTGTGTGTGTGTGTGTGTGTGTGTGTGGGTAGGTTCGCGTGCTGCTGCAGGTACGGCTGTGGGCAACACCTCGGGAAGTGATGCTGGTGACCACCTGGCCAGCCACGGTATGTTCATGTTTTTCTGGGTGTGACGCACTGTTTAATCGTTTCAGAGGTCAGTTAGCGATCTCTGCTGAGCTGAGGCCTGTGTGTATCTGCCCCCTGATATGTTAACACATTGGATCATTTTAAACTTTCACAGTGTTGAATTGAAGTAATACATAGGTGTAGAAAACACTGTTGAACAATGTAATTTGTGACATTTTGAAACTGCTTGTTAGTTATTATAGAGACTAGTTTTTGTTCTATTTGATAACTTGTCACTGGACTATGAAAACCTACAGCTCTGTGACAGTTGTCAGTTACAATTTGTACAAATAGACACATTGATTAATGAATTAATGAATTAACCTTAAACACTGTTTTTGTACTACCATGGAAGCACAGCAGTTGCTTTTTACAGGAAATGCATAAAGTGATGCTTTATCTTTCTGCTGTCCTTACTGTTTTGTATTGTGCTTACTATTCCATTTACGTTGAGTGTGCAGGTGCACGTGCCGGTGCAGGTACGGGCGTGTGCAACACCTCGGGCAGCGGCACAGACGTGCCCTCTGACCCCAGTGACCTGCTGGCGAGCCACGGGCCGCTCCCCACCAGCGACTCCCTGTTCATGGGCTTCGCATTCCTGCTCACGACCTCCTCGGTCAACGACCGCCTCTCCAACCTGGCCACCAGCGACGAGGAGGAAGGTCAGTGCTCCATGGTGGACGGTCCTTAAGTTTAAGATACGTATATCCTGCCTGGGATGAAGAAAATGACCTGTGTGTTGGACACGTTCTGCAGTGGCGGAACCGTCCAATCAGATTTTCTGATGACATGGACAGGGGCCATCTGACCAGTATCATAAAGAAAAGAAAATCTTTTAATCATACAAAAAAAGTCATTATTTCTGTTGTATTCTTCTAAAATCACTTGATTCACGAGGCTTCTAAGAGTGAAGTTTGTCAAGTGCCGTTCGCCCTCCCGTGTCTCCCTGACTCCTCGATCCCTTTGTTTGTCAGGAGTTTGTTAAGGCTGCTATGTTGAGTCAGTGTTGTAAGTGCCCTTGCGGTGTGCTGAGGGGCTGATTGAGGACTGACTCAGAGCTCTGCTCTGCTCTGCTGTGCCCTCAGACTACCTGCAGACCGCTCCCTATAACAAGCACTACATCGTCAGCCAGCTGGAGGCGGGAGGGGGCCTCGTCCTGCCCGACTTCAACGAGGAGCAGGTGAGTCACACAGGCTGCTGTCAGGCATCGGCTCCGGCTGGCCCGCTCCGTTAGCCGGGCTTGGGTAATGGGTTCTGTCAGGCACAAGGAGACTAGTGGGGCTCAGTTGGAAGTGTTGAGACTGTGATGTTTGTCTGGCAATAGAATGTCACACTGTTGGGCACGTTGTTTTATAACCTGTGCTGATACTTTTTCTGAAAGTTACATTTGGCACAAGAAACTTGTCTTCAGTCAAACATATTTTACTGTTAAAACTGAAATGTCCCAGAGGCCCATGATGGCACGTGTCCAATGACTATATTATCGATGTAGTGCATGTTGAGGTACAAAGCCATATTATGAAGCTGGTTAGCATGCTAGCTTTAGTGGGTATCCAGGCAACAAATATAACCAAAAACGGCTATTTCTTCTCATTCTGTTGTTATTTCCATGTTATTTTTGAACGTTTTAAACTCAAAAATCCTACACGTAGCCCATTAAAACATATTTTTCAAAAAATATGAGTTAAGGCTTGAGGGGTGGAAAAAAGCATCTAGTGTGTAACTATGCCGTGTAACTATAATTATGCCATAGGTGACGTTTCTTAAAGCACAGTACCACTGTGAATCATCCCTATAATGAGCCAACTATACCAGTAGTGTTAAGCCCCTATATAGAGAGATCTCTTTATTGCTCGCATCATTAACCTGAGCCACCTTGGCCTCTTTGTAGTGTAAAGCGGCCTATCAGAGCCTGCTGATCGCGGATCAGCACTGCCGGACCAGGAAGTACCTGCTGTGTGTGGCGAGCGGTGTGCCGTGCGTGTCCAACGCCTGGGTGCGGGACAGTTGTCTGGAGCAGAAGCTGCTCAACTACAGGAACTACCTGCTCCCCGCTGGCATGGGACCCAGCCAGCGCATAGTAGAGTGGTGAGGATGGCAGTGCCACCCTGTCAGTGACGGCTGTAAAATGATATTCATAATGAATGAAATAATGAAATGAATATTATATAGAATCCATGTATAAAATCTTTCACCACCTTGTTTTATCATTTTAAATACTTGTCTAAGATGATGAATTATTACACATTTGAACTTGTCATCTATATTTTAGCTATGTTACCAGTGTTATAGGAAGGTTACAGTACTTTGTGATATGAGGTGTAAAAATCATGTCTGTAATTTTGGACAGGCATCCACGCTGCAGCCCGTTTAAGAGCCTGAGGGTCCTGCTGGTGTTCGCGGGCTCGGCAGACCTCTGGGGGGAGTTGCTGAAGCTGAGTGGAGCGAGTAGCGTGAAGCAGCAGAAAGGAGAGGAGGACACCGGTACAGGACTCCGCCTCACTTTATTAGTCTTATAAAATAGAGCTCCTAATTTGATATTTAAATGACCGGCAAATGTTAAGTCCAACATTTTTTTAAACACATTCATCATAGAAAGGTTTGTTGTACCCCTTTGGTTTTAGAGCGTATACTTCCCATTGGCTTCTCGACTTCTATTTTTGGGACTGTAATGAACTTGTTCAGAAACCTCTGTCAAAGCCGTAATGTTGTCTGTGTCTGTGTGTGTGTGTGTGTGTGTGTGTAGACATTCCAGCCGACACGTTTGATGTGATGGTGACTGAGCGGTCCTGCCCCTCTGCGGTGGTGAAGCGTGCGAGCTCCCGCTCCTTGCCAGTGGTCTCCCTGGAGTGGCTCGTCCAGAGCCTGATCGTTGGAGAACGCCAGGACTACGCCAGTGATCCCCAGTATTGCCATGACTACGACCTATGAACTTCTGAACTACTGTAAACCCCTTCCCCCCCACCCCCCCTTAACTCAACATCAGCTGCTCTTTCGAATGTGTTCAACAGTGTCTTGGAGAGGCCACAGCCCTGCTGGCCTAGGATCAGTTCATGTATTTTCATCCGTAGTGCATTGTGATGGGGTCGGGTCATAGAGGCCTGATCCCAGATACGCTCTCATGTTCTGAGAACCTTCTTGTGAGCATGCACTGAGGTGTTAGCGGTGGAGCATGTCTCATGTACATAGTTTTAACCTGTCTGTTTTTATGCCGTAATAAATTGTGATCTGTTTCATTTTTACCTTTTTGGTGTTTTTATTGATTAGTACATTTTCACGCAAAAAAACAAGACATTATTTTGTATATATTTACAATTCATACAACTTGGAGAAAATGGAAATGTTTTATCCTGCCTCAAGAGTGAGGTTCTAGTATTGAACACCAACAGCTATGGATCGGAGGGATGGAGTCTTTGTTTCTGCACACTGAAAGGCAGCAGCACCATGACAACCAAAGTACACCTCTTCAGGAATCTGAGTAACTGCAGCTTGACGACCAGGTTTCTTATCTCTGCTTTCCAATCACAGACTGTGTACAGAACAAAGAAGAGTAATTAGTCCTTAACTCACAGCTTTGTCACCATGATCAATTACCGAATAAATTCTGTGGCAGGTTATACCTCAGCTGATTGTAATTTAAAAAAAATTCAGCTGCCCATTTTGAAGAAAAATTAAGTTTTTTTATGTTGTCAGTGTTCCATAATCCAACAAAGACTACTGTCACTGGGAATATGCTTCACCCATGATGCCGTTGCCTATATCACTACAGATGGCATTCTAGGCTGGTTACTGTAAGCCATGTGCGGCACGTTGAGGCTCACCTGCCCAGCGTGCCTCCTGACTGGGTGTAATATTTGTTGTAGTCGAGTCGTAGGAGCAGTTGGGCCAGATCAGAGTTGATCTGGTGGTTCCTCACTGTGGATAAGATCTTAAAGAGCAGGAAGGACTGACGGCTGAAGCCCTGCACAAGACAGACAGACACCAAATATTTCACTTTATTAGTACATGTACTTAGAATATCTGATATTATTATAAGAATTCAGTCAGTTGGTAATACATTACGACAAAAAAAAATTCAAATGACCTGCATGATTCTAAAACATTAGTTGCAGACAGTAGTTAAAGATATTAAATAGTCTATGCACTGTAGCTCTAAGAATTTACTAAGAGGATAATTCAAAATGTCTGACCTTGACTAGAATGTCAAGCTGGGCAGCTCCTCTTTCATCCAAAGGGCCAACGTTTTGGCTGACCAGAGAACAGAAGTTATGGCACAAGTCCAGGATGTCATTTAGACAGTGGAACACCTGAGGGGAAGGAAGGAGACCACAGACAAGAAGATCATCATTAACATTCGGTTATACCCAATGGAACCGTGACAGAACCAAAGGAGGAGTTCAAAGTCAAACTCTGAACCTGAACAACATGGCATGAAAGTAAAACAATCAATCAATTCTCTCAAAGATGAAAACAAGCTGCCCTCATCTCCTCTGTGGGTGTGGGCGAGAGACTCACAGGCTTGAGCAGGATGAAGGACTGGGCTAAGAGGTTGCTGAGGAAATGGTCGTGGGCCAATCGGATGCTTTCAAAGTCTCGGGTAGAGTTGATCTGCTGTAGGAGCTGAGAGAACTGAGATTCCAGCACATCCACCTGGCACACGGGGAGCGAGAGGAGAGGAGCTTTCACTCAGTGGGATAATTCAACACACACACACACACACATAAAAATGAAATAGAATAATAGAGCTCAGCACACTACTTTCTTTTTTTTTTTTTATATTTTTTGGGCTTTTTGCCTTTATTCTGACAGGATAGTCAAGATAGACAGGAAGTGAGTGGGAGAGATAGAGATGGGGTGGGATTGGGATATGACCGCAGGTCGGATTCGAACCTTGGTCCCCGTGGGCACTTGGCTCCGTACATGGTACGGGCGCTGTAGCCTGTTGCGCCACAGCGCCCCCCCCAGCACACTACTTTCTTCGACTAGCAGTTGGCTTATAATCAAGCTCTATCAAATAGATTAGTCCTGATGATTATAATTATGATGAATGATTATGTGTCTGTCCACACCCCCTATCCTTGAGCATTGAGATCCAGGGGGCTAAACCCTCTGTGGAGTGACGTCAGCTCACCTGGAGGTAATACTGCAGGTTGTCCACCAGGAAAGCCATGTGGTTACGGAGCCTCCATTTGACGGCGTCGGTCTGGTTGGACTTCAGGTGTTTCCTCTGCATCTGCAGAGCCCAGCAGTGCTGTAGCTCTGACTGGACCCGACGCACACTTAACAGGTACCGGAACACCACATTATACCTGAGAGAGGAGGAGAGGGAGAGAGAGAGAGAGATGAAGGAGGACAGAGAGAGAGAGAGAGGGGGGGAGAAAAAAGGAAGGGATGAAGAAGAGTGAGGGGAAAGGGAGAGCGAGGTAAACAGAAAGAGATGAAGAGAAAAGAGACGAGCTACAGCCACTGCTGTGTGTGTGTGTGTGTGTGTGTGTGTGTGTTCGGGTAAAGCATTCGAGCTGCACTCACTTCTCCAGCACTGCTGGGGTGAAGAGGATGTGTAGTGGCCACTGCACCTTATAGGCCAGCCCCAGCACCGCCCAGCCGTTAGAGGGGGCTTCACGCGGGGACGTCTCCTGGGGAGGGGTGTTGCCCTCACGCGTGCTGGACGTGTCTGGAGAGACAGACAGACAGACAGACAGACAGACAGACAGACAGACAGACAGACAGACACAGACACAGACACACACACACAGACACACACACACAGACACACACACACACACACACACACACACACACACACACACACACACACACATTCATATTAAAGCTCAGTAAACTGAGTGAGTGTGCTTTAAAGGCATATCAACTTTCACTGAGTCAAAAGAGTTTGACTTCCACATCTATAACTCATTGCAAAGATGCCAACACCTCATTTTCATTCTAGTTGCTAATGACCTGACGCAACAATGATTTTACAAAGAGAAGCAACCGAACGCACGTCCTTGGAGGCTTTCAGATATGAAAACATGTCAGAACCGTTACATAACGACTTGTTTGCTTTCATCTCTAAGTGACTCCACTCCACTGCAATTCATTGTGCAACAGAAAGCAACTTCTGAGAAGACGATGTTCTGACACGGTGTTTTAGGTGTTTTTAGGTGGGTGGTTTTGTCAGCACCTTTGCTGTCCTTGCCCTGGTAGTCGATAGTGAGGTGCAGCAGAGGCAACAGGTTATCATCATCCAACAGCACCTTATGAGCAGCCTGCTGGAACGCCATGTTCACATCTAGAAACACAGCACGACACACCATATTACATAATCACACGCAAATAGTACCGGTACACACCAGCATAAGACAGCAATCTAAAATTACCTTAAAGCAACACCAAAGAGTTTTTTGTACCTTAAAATAATGTTTCCAAAATTGTTTCAGTGGTTCATCAACTCGTAACAGGGTGAACGGCACTTCTGCATTTGCTTTGCGGCCCTCTATCGGCTATAACGCACTATGCAAGTTTGCCAGATCGGGTAGCGGATCTGTAATTCGATGGAATGAGACATAAAAAACTACAAATTTGATTTGCATGATGTCGCAATACATTGTACTAAAATCATGCAACATATTCTACCTTGTCTGTGGACATCTTTATTTGCAAAGTCGGTGCTGGATAAACAAATAGCGTGCATTGGAAAAGTTCTTTGGTGTTGCTTTAACGTTGCAGCAAGACACTGTAAATAACGTAACATAGTGAAAACTACTGTGTGCCAATGGTTGTAGGGGAAATAGTGGTGATGGTTAAATGTGTAAACAATAAACAATGTGTCCAGGTGATCGAGATGTTATGACAGTGTTGAATGAGACAGCTGGATATTTAGGGATAGTTTCAGTATCTGTTCATGTAATCGCCTACGTGACGTGATGTGACGTGTGATGTGACAGTTACCGTGCTCTGTGACTGCAGTGGGCGGGGTCTTGAGCATATGCTGGGCGTGGTCGATGAATACCTGGTACAGCTCCCCACGGCCCAGCAGATAAAAGTCCTTAATGATCTAAAATACAGAGACAGTGGCAATTGGACCAAATTATACCAAAGGCTTGCTTTGCTTCTTGACCAACTGATTCTCTAGCACGTTAAAATACCACCATCAAAATACAGCTGATCTGCCCATCTATACCTTCAGCTGACCAAGGAGATCTGATTCTTCCACCATTAATGTCCATAGATGCTGCAAACACAGAGGACTTCAGTTATTACTCATAAACGCAACACTGACATGGACAGGCTGTGGGTGGAAATCTACTCAACAGAGCGGACCACGACTCTAAAACCTGGTGGCTGTACTCGTTTTTAAATATGCAGCTAGGCTCATTTAAATATGCCGTAAGGCTCATTTAAATATGTCGTAAGGCTCATTTAAATATGCAGCTACACAAATTTAAATATGCAGCTAGGCGAATTTAAATATGTGGCTAGGTTAATTTAAGTGTTGTGTGTAGGGTAAGGGAGCAATATGCAGCTAGGCTAATTTAAGTGTTGTGTGTTGTGTAGTAGGATAAGAAAGCAATATGCAGCTAGGCTCATTAAAGTGTTGTGTAGTAGGGTAAGGGAGCAATATGCAGCTAGGCTAATTAAAGTGTTGTGTAGTAGGGTAAGGGAGCAATATGCAGCTAGGCAGTGGTGGACGAAGTACACAAATCCTGTACTTGAGTAAAAGTAGAGATACACATGGTCAAATGTTACTCCAGTAAAAGTAAAAGTCCTCCTTTTACATTTCTACTTGAGTGGAAGTACAAAAGTACTTGCCTTCAAATGTACTTAAGTATCGAAAGTAAAAGTCCTGAAATGTATTATGATTAATACAGTTGCATTTACTATTGTTGAAATGATTCGGCACAGACATGCAGTCATTGAGCCTTTCTCCTAGCCTTACGAGCCAGACCCACATTAAAATGTAGGGTCTGGGCACTCACCGTTCGCAGTGCTCAGTCCGAGGGGCGGGATAATCGGTTGTCTTTCAAATTCCCTCTGCACGCAATAGGACAGTGGCAGCGCTATGAGTCCCATGCGTTTTCCCACCAGTGGAGCTAGTTGGCTAGTTTAAACTTTTGCCAACTTAAAAAAAGCTTAGCTCGTGTCACACTGTTCGCCAACAGCAACATCCATCTTCTTTGTTTTCAAGTAGCAGGGAATGCAAGCCAAACCGTTGCAACTCTGCCATCAATCATTATGTTAAGCCCGCCTAACGACTCTATACACGATTTAATTGGCCTGATAGAAGTTTAATTTTTCGAGCTCACAAGCCAACGGAGAGTTGCTAGACTAGCCCTGGAAGCAAATGTAATTTGCTGCCGGTAGGGTGCGTCTAGTTTTCTAGGCTACCTTTCTCCTCCATTCAGGACAAAATCAGCTAATAATTGCTGTATGTAGAAAGAACAAAAAACAAACTAAAGTGATATCTTATCGTAGATACTTCAAAGTAACCACATTTTTCTTTGTTGAATGCTTTATACTTTCGGACCAAATCAAGATGTTCCCTTTTGTGTTTGATAGTGTCAGATTGTCTATCATTTGCTCTATGGCGTCAAGAGGCTAGTTGTGGTAACATTAATATTGTGAAAAGGGGTCAACAATGTACAGTAAATAGTGGATATGGCAATAACATAGGTTAGGCAAGACCATTATTTAAAGCCTAGCTGTCTTAATAGAAAATATACATGTACAGTAAGTACACATGTATTTGGACAGTCTTTTTTCCAAAAGGAACTTCAGCTGTACTTCAGCTGTCACAAAATGTAGTGGAGTAAAAAGTAAGATATTTGGCCTTGAAATGTACTGGAGTAAAAGTAAAAAGTTTAACAAAATTTAAATACTGAAGTAAAGTACAGATACATGAAAAAGCGACTTAAGTACAGTAATTGAGTAAATGTACTCAAGTAATGTCCACCACTGCAGCTAGGCTAATTTAAGTGTTGTGTGTTGTGTAGTAGGATAAGGGAGCAATATGCAGCTAGGCTAATTTAAGTGTTGTGTGTTGTGTAGTAGGGCAAGGGAGCAATATGCAGCTAGGCTCATTAAAGTGTTGTGTAGTAGGGTAAGGGAGCAAACCTCAGCAACGGTGCTGCGGATTCTGTCTATGAGGTTCTCAAAGTCCACCAGGCTGAAGAGGGGCTGCTGCTTTAGCTTGTGGAGGTCAGCTGCAAAAATATCCTCCTGATGCTTCAGGATGGAGCCTATCAAACACACACATAGTTACACACACACACACACACACACACACATTAATGATGTAACTAGGGTATACATAAGGCAAACATGCAATACACTGATATTAAAGGTTCTCTTAGTCTTGTTACGCTGTGTCTAAGATAGAAAATGTTTTGTCTCATACAGCAAATATCTCATGATCCGCTAGCTGCATGTCCCCTGAATATGCGGTCCTTGTGGACAGCCCAGGTTTCAAAAACGGCAACAAAAACAGCCTGATCCAGCCTGGACCATGAAACATAACAAACTGTGTTCCAGCCAATCACCAACCCTCGCTCTCCCCCCTGTGCAACTGAAACTGTTCATGACAGTTTCAGTTGCACGAGAAGGAAAGGGAGGGAGGAGCTAGCTAGCTCTCTGTTTTGCTTGATAATACTTCAAACGTCATCAGAAGTGACGTCACCCAATCGTGCTTAGAGAACCTTTAAATCAATGGATTAAGGAAAGGAGATTTCAGCCAAAGTCCTTTTAAGCAAGTCCCTCCACTCGGCGGCCATCTTGCAACACACTTTGGGCAGTTATTGGGGATCTATGTTCCTATTTAACACACTATGGGCAGTTATTGGGCATCTATGTGTAGCAGGGTTGAGTGTGTTTCACTGAATTCTCCCCCCACTTCAGGTCAAGTTCATACATAGTATATTTTCTCTCTTGGGGTACAATAGGGGTTTTCCCACGGTGGAATCCCTTAACTTTCATGCTACCCCAGCTCTGCCTCTTTTGTGACTATCGTGAGGCAGAGGTAGGTGGTTTCTTACGGTCATGTTTCTGTTTTGTTGTTTTTTATTATTTGCCAATTATATATTCGTATCTGTCAAATAATAACTCTCTCGGTGCAGCATGCACAGTATGCATGCGTTTTATTAGGTTGTAATAATTGATATAATTATTGCAGGATTTTCTCACGCTGCAGCCAGTTAGCGTGGCTGCAGGTGGAGCATGCTAGTGAACTCGTTGTATCATTCACTGCGGGCTAGCGGATTTTGGTATAGTGTATTATTAAAGTGTGGTTTACCTGTGTTTGGCAGGAGTTGACGCGCCTGGCTCGCTCTGTGCCTGATACATTTGCTTTTCCTTTGTGTGTTATCAGGTATGCCATTCTTCCTTTGTATTTTTAATACTTTAGATAGTATTAATGTGAATTGTTCATGCTCTTTTGTGACTATGGTGAGGCAGAGGAGTTGACGCGCCTGGCTCGCTCTGTGCCTGATACATTTGCTTTTCCTTTGTGTGTTATCAGTATAGAGTCTCTCATTTTACACAACACAATGCAGAGAGCGTGGGAGAGGGAAAACTACCTCTGTTACACATGTTCCTGTTCAACACACTATGGGAAGTTATTGGGCATCTATGTTCCTATTCAACACACTATGGGAAGTTATTGGGCATCTATGTTCCTATTAAAGTGAATGGGGAGGCATACAGGAAGGGACGGGATATGTGTAGACAGTTGCCATATTGGCGTTACAAACTAACCCCATCCATTTCTATGGAGGATTCTTTGAGTGCTTCATTACAAAGTCTAAGCTTCAGCCCACAACACACCACATTTTCATTGACACCTGCAGAACTGCAACAGCACCAAAAAACCAACCCTAAAATGTGTAGTGTCTTATTTAGCAGGGTGTAAATCAAATAACTTATCTCACCGGCCCCGGACGGACTCTGGTTGTTCTTCTCAAACATCTGCACAGACTCGCCGACAAACAGGATCTTCTCTGCCACGCGGATGGGGATGTAGGACGGGAGCATCTCCGCACGCAGAGAGAACTGCTGCAAGGACGGAGCCAGCATGTTCTCCTCCTCAATCAGCCTCTACAAACACAACCCAATGCAAGAGATAAAGTGAGTAAGCTACACTGTCAATTTGTATCATTTGTACCCAAAATCATTTCTTAAAATGGTTCCATGTCCCAAGAAGCTTTTGCATGCCAGGCTTAAAGAACAGTAATGAGCAATATTGCTGTCTGAAGTTTCTCCTTTATCTAATCAGAGACTAAGGATCCTAACTGAGAACTTGAGAGAAGCTGGGTCACAGAGGAATAGATGAGAGGGATGAAGAGATCTGTGCTGAAGTGTCTGGCTAGACTGACTGACTCACGACTTGATTCGAGGGTCTTTCACAGTGTAGCTCTAACTCACAGAAAGCAAAATAAGTCTCCTTGAGTTGAAGACTGCTTCATTAATATATGAAATAGAGCATTTATATGAGTCACCAGTGTTTAATATGGTATAAAACCAAGAAATTAATATTTTTTCAGAATTGCGCTGAAAATGACTTTAGCGATGTGTCTGTATGATCCTGGGGTATGTTTTGGTTTCATGAGCCAATTTTAGTCACACTACATGGCACGTCAAAAAAAGAAATCAATTATAAAATTTGGGTGAAACATTCCTGAAATCCTATGAACTGGTTTCTCAGACAATAAATAGAAAGAGTGTTCTGCTCTAGACCAAGCAGACGCTGCAGTTATGACCCAGATATCGCTATTCTTAAAAAGGGACTGAGACTGAGAAAAACAAAAAGGAGACAATGAGCCCACAGATTCTATATGAAACTGTGTTCTGCGTCCAACTAGGAACTCTTCATCAAAGAGTTACAGCTTATCCTTTAAAAGCAGTCCATGATTCTAATACGATATCTTTTTTCCCAGTGTTTCCCATACATTAACTCATTTGTGGCACCCCATCACAATATCATCATTGACCACCACACAATGATTTTCCATGTTGTACTATTTAAACTGGATGGAATTCTTTCATTGTAGAGCTATGTGCACCTGTGCACAGACTCTCCTTGTGTCTGTCTGTCGAACCTACATGCACATTTAAATAAAACATTAACAATCATGCAAAGCATAGAAGACGACTGGCTAAATTGTGCTTAAATCTGGTTAGCATCATAACCCCTCTGCACTAATTTGTTAAAAACTTTTGCATCCAAGTTAATTCTGCAAACCTACCACCACAAATAGAATTTAATTCTGTGGGAAACACTGTTTCCCTTAATTCACCTCCCCACTGTCCTCACCCTGCCGAAGTGGCATGAAAGTGAAATGTGCAATTTGACTGACTGTTGATCTTAAATATCAACAACTTTTCTGCTAGAATTGCAAACTGCATTTAAGGGTTTCCCTAAAGAGACATAATCCCTTAAGCCACAGAAGCCCTTCTCTTCTCTTCTCTTCTCTTCTCTTCTCTTCTCTCAGTCAGTGGTGGCCCTCTCTAACCCACCAGCCCTCTCATGGCCCTCTCTAACCCACCAGGTCCTGCAGCTCCCTCAGCTGTTTCCCACTCAGGCCGCCGATGCCCAGGTCCTCATCCTCCTCGTCCTGGTTGCCTGCGCCGCCCCCGGCGCTCGGCCCCTGCTTCACAAAGAACTCCTCGCTCTGGTCCAGCAGCAGCCCGTGCAGCATCCACGCCGCCAGCTGCTTGTACATCACCCCGTGGCACACTGCCAGGATCCTATGGGTATAGTCTACAGATTAGGTATCTGACAGATGCTTTTGTTCAAAGCAGTTTACAAAAATATATTATTAAAAGAACAGACTGAAAATGATTTAGTCAAATTAAATGCTTTAATATTTATGTAAGTGTGGAGGGAGAAGTGTGTTTCAACCTACTTTTCTAAAGCCATGCGTACGGGAGGAAGCCCACCACAGCTGTGCTTATACACCATCTCCAAGATCTGACAACCATGGATCTAACAAAAACAGAAACCACAATTAAACCCTATATATATTCATTATCTCTGGCTGCGTGGGTATTAAAGGAACCGTATGTAAGATTGTGGCCAAAACTGGTACTGCAATCACTTTCAAATTACTGTAAAGCGGTGTATCCCCTCCCCCTCCCCCCTGACTGGCAGAGCTGGCAACCCGGATGCCGAAACACTACTGACTTCGTGATTAGTAGATAGGTGGAGGGTGGCACATCAGGCCAAAACACAACATGACAACATCAACATCAGTTGAGGGCTGCAACTTTACTTTTTAAATAACAATATCCTGGCCGGACTACTGTTGTCAGTGATATAAGTATTTGAAATGAACATGATTTGTTAATGTCTAGTGACATATCAGGGCCATTTTATGATTAATTGAAATACATTTCTTACATACAGTTCCTTTAATACAAACAGATGACAGGGTGATGTGAATTGCAATCCAGTGCTTATGGTATGTCTCACCTTCTGTGATTTGATGGTCTCCACAACAACCATAACAGATGGAAAGAGTAGCTGAAACTGGACAGCAGATAAAGGAAAAGTTAGAGACAGAAAGGCCTATTGCTAAGTATTGTCAATGAGGAGCATCCATTCATCTGGACTTACCTGGTCCAGCATATAGTTCACATGGGATATTGAAAGGTGTGGATCACCAAGAAACTACAAGACAAGGATAAGTTTCATCAAGCATGAATTATAGAGAGCTTTTTCAGACATGTTAACACATTTTACTTAGTTGACAGCAAGCCAACTTAAAAGGGTGCTAATAGAATTTCAAGCACGACATCCCACCTCTTGTTCCAAGTCGAGAAGTGCTTGTCGGTATGGTTGCAACATCGAATCCAGCCCTGTACAAAAGGCCCGTAAATAGATCCCATGGAGTCCAGTTGGGTTTGGCTGGCTGGCATGGTGCTCCTAAATACCATAACCATTATTTGCCAAACGCCTGGTTCAAGAGTAATCATTATCAGTAGAGATACCAGATCTTTTAATGCGGCGTTTGGTTCATCTTACCTGCTGATGCACATGGCCCGTATGCTGCTCTATGAACTCTGTGAATCGCACGTAGTCGGAGCCCAGTTTACAGAGACGATTTAACACACTTATTTCACTTGGGTGAAGGAACGGTAGCTCTTGAGATACCTACAAACAACATCAATAGCATTGGCACATAAACTGACTGATGTGGTGCAATCGTTTCTACAGAAACTGAAAGTGTTGTATTTATATTGTTCTTGATTAGTATGAACTATGAAGTGTTTAGCTGCTATATGTTGCTGAGTCTGTTCGCCAGCTAACGACGTTAGCTAGCTATCTCCCTGGTGGTACAGGTAGCATACTTTACCTGCAAACCTGTCCTTTTGTTCCATGTGAATATTGTTCCAGGATATCCACTTAATGCCAACAAAAGTTCGTGTATCATTTTTCAAATGATTAAGAATATTTCATAAAGAAGACTGAGATACAGACATGTCATTCAAAACTGTAAACACCGCCGAATCTGCCGCCGCAGTATGATGACGCAAACATCCTTCGTTGTAGTTGTCGGGAGTTGGAGTCTGGGCCCTCGGGGAAGTCGTCAGCTGCTACCTCTGTTGCTGTTTTATTGTCATGGAAGCTCCAGCAATGCTTTTGTTGAGTGAGATAAGACGACATTGAGAGGTCAGTAAAGCTATTAAGATGGCCACGTGTGTTCCTAGAGTATTATTCAATGGTGATGGGCAAGTTTTTACCGCCTGTTTGAGGGTAATGTAAACTTGAGTCGTGCTTCATGCATGCTAATGTAGTTAGCTTGAGCTTACGCTACGTTAACGTTAACCAGCAAGCAAGTAAGCTTGCTAGTAACAAGCCAGTTACTCTACTAACACCTTACTCGATTTAGTACTGTGTCAGAAGATTTTTGCTATCTGAAGAGCAGAATGTTGGCCGTACTTCTTTCTGTCTATGGTATGATGTTAAGTTTAAAACTTAAGTATCATACCAAATAAGCATAATTTAGCCCATATAGCTTGCAGTTAGGATAGAATAGACTCCCCATTGTTCATTAGCTGCTACCTTAGCTGCAGGAAGTTTTGATTATTAGCTAGCTTGCTGTCATGATTGTGTAGCCAACCAGTTTCATTTTTGTGTAAATGCACGGAAACTGATGCTACTAAGGTAGCCCCAGCGCGCTGTTGAATACTGCCCAATGTGCCCATGTTAGTCCTAAAGGTCATAAAAAGCATTGCAACCCAAAGTCAAGTAGGCCTATCCTTCACATTAGTTATGTGCAACATGGTTGATTATAGATTACATACCACAGACATTATGTTGGGTTGTTTGTCCTGCTGCATAGCTGCTGTTGGTGTTGATGGTGCATACGAAAAGTGGGTGGTCAAAAAGAAAGGCCTATATCTTTCTATTTAACCTGTATCACAGTGATGGCTGAGGAGGAACCTGTAGATGACATTGTCGCTGAGTACCTTGGCCAGAACCCTCACCTGGCGCCATGGCTAGAGTCGCTCAGAGGGTACTGCGAGACCAACAAGCAGTGGAATGCCAGGAGAGAGTTCATTCTGCGCAACATGGAGGCTTTCCCCACTGTTGAGCCAGGGGTATCAAGCCCCAGCCTTGACAAGCTACTCTCTCTCTCCATGGCATGGGCCAACCATGTGTTCCTGGGTTGTCGGTGAGTCCAGCTGTCCAGATTGCTCTTGTCACACTGTTGTGGATTATTAGGCTATGTTCTCATTAGTCATTATTATGTGCTCATGTTGGAGATGGTTGCTGAAATTAAATTTTTGTCAACTTAATGGGTGTTCTTTTTGTGAAATACATTACAAATGTGGTCATGAAATCATTGATTTAATAATCAATGGTTATATTTTGGCTTTAGTTGCTGATGTGAAATTACTTGTCATTGAATAGAAAATAACTGATTAAGTAACCTTAAGGTTTCTTACATAGGCTTAACTTTTTGTAATAAAGCATATCGTGCCTGATGTCTGCCTCTTGTCTGTGTTTTGTCTTGCACCACTGTTGACAGCCTGTGTACCAAAAGTTTGTCTAACCAACCCTAGAGTATCAAAATGTTCTGTTCTCACGCTGATAGCTGTTAATGTAGCACATTCGTCTCAGTCAGTATTTTGCCATTCAAATCAGCGTTCCCAGACGCACATTCTTCATCTGTGTATGCAATCATAGTAACACAACATACGCTGAAATAAAAACAGTCAACAGCAATGGTGGTCTCAAAAAATGTCAGAAATGATAGATATAATTTCTTTCCATGCAGTTTGGATTGGAAAGTGTTGCCAGTTGTTTTGATCCGCCTATCCTCCAACATATAGGGTTGCCAGTTGTATCACCACTTATTATCTCTATCAATGTTTGTGAAATTTAATCTGTGCGATCTTTGCAGCTATCCCCAGCCAGTGATGAACAAGATCAAAGAGATGGGAGAGGGAGTGAAGGTGCAGGATGCCCCTGTGTGGAAGACGAGGGATGAGATCATGGGCAAAGGGAAAAGACCCCTGGGTAAGACCACCTGCCTACACATTACACACGCACACACACACACACACACACACACACACACACACAGACACACGCATCGTGTGCACACCCCTTCAATGTTCTCTGGAGTAAGCAGGATCATTTAGCGTATTTTTTCTGCTTTATTTGAGAATCTACTTTTCTCTATTTGTCTTTGTTTATGTGGTACTTGCTGGTCCCATGGTTAATAAAACACATTTGATAAATGTTTGGCTTGTTGATATAAACAGCCTACACATATCCGTCATTCATAATGGAGCAATATATTTGCTCCAAGAATTCCGTTTGTAAGGCTGCTATTTTCTGCCATTTTATTCACAGGGGACGGGGAATGTGAAATTGTTTTGGGGCCTGTTCGCCAAAGCCTGCAATTTCATGCAGAAGCTGAGGGTGTTTTTTTTTTTTTATACGATTTTTGGTAGCATGAGTCATAGTCAAGTGATTCAATTCAGCTAGCGACATCAGCTTCCTCAGGGTGTCTCAGCAAATGGGAGAGGGCAAGAGCTGTCATCCAGTAACTCACCCCCACCCCCCAACACACACACACACATAATTACGTACATACATGCACATGTGATTCACGTTGTAGACTACCTCATTAAAGGAGGAGAGGTCTTTGTAAATGCACAGGTACCTCCACACGTGTAGATATCGATTCTTTGTGATTGTGCAGATGGGAATTCAGACAGTGGTGCGAAGAGATCCAAAAGCAGCTCAGACGATAAAGCGGGATCTACCAAATGGGGCCCTTCAGCCGATGCCCCAGCCACCCACCAGCCCTTCTTCAACCGCCTCTACAAGGCCGTGGCCTGGAAGCTGGTGTCGGAGGGCGGCTTCGGGGGACCCAACCTGGACCACTTTGAGGTGCTGCGCAGCTGCGTGGAGACGGCCAAGGCCAGCCTGAGCTGCGTGTTCGTGCCGCTGAAGGACATCCCCGACCTGCCGACGGCGCGCGCCCAGCGCGAGGGCCAGGTGTGCGAGCTGCGCTGCCAGACGGTCTACCTGGGCACCGGCTACGGGCGCGATGAGGCAGCCGCCCGCGCCATGGCCTCCAAGGAGGCCCTCAAGGCCTTCCAGGGCAGGAAGGTGATCGTGAAGATCGGCCGCAGGCGGTTCCAAGGCCGGGACGTGGAGGACGTGGTCCTGGTGGATGACCAGACACGGAGCTCCACGTTCCCTCCCGCCCTCAGCTACCCTTTCCAGCCAGAGCAGAGCTGCTCCTAGCAAAAGCGCGGGACTCCTGTTTTTAAAAAAAAAACCTCAAAAAATGTGCGTAATGCTACATGAGGTTCTTGTCTCATTGAGACTCACTCAGTAAGCCTCGTAGTGAGTGTGTCATCATCACTGTCTAATCCTCAGTCTAATCTACCGTGTAATTAACTCCAAAATCTTTCTTTTGCCATTTGCATTGTTTTGGTTTAAATCATTATTTTGTAATTGCATATATTCCTCCAATTGAAATTTATTTATGATTTAGTGATGACATGATTTTGTGAATCGTGTTTTAACTTTTTGCACTTGTGACTGGCGGTCTGTGTCTGCTATTATAGGTCAGGGAATTCAGACTTTTCTGTTCAGACGTCTTAGCACTGCATGTAGAGAAGCTCGACACAGGAAGCCCTTTATATGTTTTTTTCACACAGGAAGCCCTTTATATGGTGTTTTCACCTTACTTACTCATGCCAGTGCCCATATCAGATCGGTGTTTTATGAAAGCTGATCCATGCAACCAGGTGGACAGACGCAGAACATTTTTTTTCTCCCTTATTATTATTATTATTATTTTTCTTTTCAGGTCCATTTTGAATAATGACCAATAGCAATGGCTTTCTTTGGTCTTGTCACAGATATTGCAAAAGAACCTCTGTCCAGTGCAGTTATAAAACTATTTCTGTCTATGAAGGTGAAATATGTTGATGTTGAGTTGATGTACACACGCTTTGCCTTTGCAAGTGATGCCAGACTGAATTATGAAGAATATCTGAAAGGAAATGCTTAAATGAAGGCTTTGAAGTGAGATCATTAAAAGTTTGGTTTATTAGGTTGTGACAAGTTACCATTGTTGCAAAAGATCCCTTAATGGATGATATTTTATATTGTTTTGATGTAATGATTGCTTTGGAATTGTGCCTTGGGGCTTTGAATGGGTAAGTTTATGTTATGTAAGTGCATTTGAGGGGGTTGCTGTCTGGTTTAAAGGAGAGTTAGGGGATGTATATCTTTTCCTCTAATTGTCATTCTACAGTTCTCCTTTTCTGATTTTCCAAATGGCTGTCTGTGCCATCTTCTTCATCACTCTCTGAAGACAGTCTTTGGTTTTCTGTACTAATATTGAAATGTGTGGCCCTTGGCAAATCAATGACCCCTGTCGTTTCCACAGGAAAGTTTAAAGCTTGAGAAGTTCAGATAAAACCACTTTTAATTTGCTCTGTTGCAGCGATACAGTTGCATTGTTGTGTGTTAAGAGAAAAGAGATGCCGAGGATTACTGAAAGATAGCTCTGCTGCGTTATGAGTTTTCTTGTTCCTTTTATTAGAGTGGCCGGATTGCCTATGGCGTGTGTTTGTATTCACTCTGTCATTCTGAATACTTGTAAATAAAATTGTATAAAAATGAACATGCAGTCTCTTGTTTACTGCAGCGTGACTGAAAGAATACATTGTGAGGTGTAAATGTGCAAGGGTCCTCACCAGGCAGTGCAATCACTGTGAAGTGAGGTGATTATTTACAAGAAAGGCAGAGGGGTTTGATGATTTGCAAAATGACATTGTGATTTTCTTTGCTTCAAAAAAACACTATCAGGTGTTTTTCTGTACCCATTGTGACATTTGTTTGTCTAGCACAAAGGCCCTCGTTTGCCCCGAAACTAAAGTCTGTCGGCTTAACCTCTCTCTGACATTTTAAGACACAAGCTTTACATCTCTATATTGACCGTAAAGTGTAGCCACCAACAGTCAAACGCAGATTGGAGAAATACCCTCCAAATATTGAGCAGGCTCCCCGAGCCTTTGTGCAGTAATGCGTAAGTACTGTATGCTCTGTTTTTGCTTCACAACAGACAGTAACTACTGCTTTGTAAACGTGTCCCAGTTTATTCACCAGTCGCTTTCTCATCATGCCCATGGGCGAAACTGTGACAGGCATTGGCGTGAGGTTAACGCAGACTGAAAAGACCAATGCGGGTGGCACTGTTGACTGACAGTTCGAGGGATTTGGGTGTTTGTCGTTCTGCCTTAATCAGCGCCGCACTCTAAATATGGCCATCTCCCCTGGCCCACCTAGGCACGGGGCTAATTGGAGGCGCGTACACGGGGTGCTTGCCCTGCCTCTGTTGCTGCCCGCAGCGTGTCACAGCACTCCCACTGATTATTATTGACGACAAAAAGGATCTGTCAGACCCGGGAGAATCTGTCCGACAGCTCGGACCAACGGGTAGATAGGGTAGCAACCAGAACAAGAATAGATGAAAGGATGACGTTTTACGGGTGGAGAGATTAAGGGGAGTTAAATGGCATAGGTGAAAGATTGATTCTATGCACTCAACCTTTTTCTAACTTGCGGCTGGCACACACATACACTCACACAACACTAACAACGTATGCACACAGACACGCCTTCAGCTGAGAGTGAGACATGCTGTTTTGTTTATATTTCTCCATTATCCATTATTACTTCAAATGTTATAAATGTGAAGCCTAGAGAATAGGTAACCACGGTGACTTGAAATTGAAATCAGTGTTACAATTACACTCCTCTTTCATTCATTTGTCCTAAATAATGGGTAACATCACAGTAACATCACATCCCATGACACGCACCCATGACCTCGGTTGTTTTCTCGTTAACTTTACACCTATCCATTTTTCAACTACATAAAAATAAATCTACATAATTTCCTTTCGATGCAGATAGTTCCCTCATTATTCTATCCGGTAATATAATACAAATATCATGAACCGTAGAAATGCAAATAAATTCACCAAAGCATTGACCACGCAGACTGCTTTACAAAACGAATAATGACACAGTTTAATTGAATATATAATATCCGTTCACATAAACATCCAGCCGAAGCATCCAGAATGGGCGTCCTTGAGCCATACTGTTCATCAGTATTTATGGAGACGTGTCTTTGTGGTGGCACTTAGAGTATAGGCTATCATCAAGTCAGTCATAGAAATTGTACATTGAGTGGCGCGTGTTTATAGACATCAACTTTTTTGACATTGTGACATTGAAACAGAGGACACTTCACAAACACTTCAACAAGAAAAAGTTACAAAACGCCCCCCTCGGGCAGTCACACAGTTTGCCGATTCTTGCTCCTTTTCTGATGGCGCACTGTTCCCCGACGTCACACTGTTGAAATTATATAAATTAATACAACACAACACGATCTGATATTAAAAAACTTTCTGTTCAAACAAACGCACATAAGTCATAGATTGCCCAAATAATTTATCTGACTAATTCATCCAATTAGATTTCAGAACGTACAGCGAATTAAAAGGTATATATATATCATTACGCCTTAAAACTTTGTTGTCTTGCAGAATGTACATGCACCATGTTGATTTACATACCGTTGGAACTCTTCCAAACTTCTTCTCCCAAAGTGGCATCCGTTTTGCCTGTAGCTTTTCCAGAACGTCGTGGAGAGCTCCGAGCTGTGGAAGTTATGCACAGAGATTAACATGGTGATGATCACCCAGCTACTTGTTTTCACAGCCTTTACATAACCACCTGACCAGCATCGCGTAAAAACTTACAAGCTGTTTTTCGTTCGTCAGGTTTGGATCTTTGGGATAGAAGTCCCTGATGGCTCGCGTATCCAGGTCCAAATCCATATCAGATTCGTTTGTTTCAGCACCCGCGACTATAGACAGCAGCACTGCGCAGGCCATTGCCCGCGTCCACAGTTTGGAGCTCTCCATGGTTCTTCTCGGCGCAAAGAAATAAAGGCGCTCAGCTTGAGACTGTCTCCCTGTCTCAGGGATATCACTTTAGTCGAGCCTCTCCGCTGCCCTTCCCACTTTTATGTGCTCATCTCTCTGTCTGCCCTGTCTTAACTTCCCTCGCTCCACCTTACCCATTGATTCTCCTCGTGCGTAAGAAACGCGTGGATGACTCATTGCGTAAAGTTGCTGAACTGCTCTTATTTAAGTAAATGCGTCAAATCCCGTGGGGCTAAAACTTTTTCTTCTCCCTCAGTAGACGGTTGAAGACGTCTTCCAGAGTACAGATGTTACGGAGCTGTCTTCTGCCCAGTCCAAATATAAATTAGGCTACATGTGACATTTTTCAGAACGACAAGGAGGATAGCATACACGTTTTAATATTTAATGTTACACATTTAGCTTTTTCTGGAATACAACAGAGCACGTCAGGATTCCCATGAATTCAGCACAGTGAGATACAACATTGTGTTGACAAACCATGGTTACATCTTCTGAAAGCAACGTTTGTATTCAAAGAATCGCATACGCTTTCCAACGGCATAAAAAAATAGTGTGCATATAGTGATGCATTTCCAACTTTAGGGTTAGCCTATCTATTCGTTTGCAATATGCTTCAAACGTTGCTGTGGTCGATTAGAGAGTTTAGAGGAAGGCTCATTACCTGTCATCCTGTTTTTTAACGTTGTTGCTTGTTGCTAATACTTTGTTTTTTATGCTCTTTACATACTTTAATTGCAAATGAACTTGTCTGGATAACATGTACAGTTCATCTTAAAGAATGTATGCATACTGTACACACAGTCAAAACATCATCCAAATAGTCTGTGTAGTATCTGAGTGAAAATTATTCTATAAATCTGAAGCAGTTTTATGGTAATCAGAGGGTTTTTACAGACTAATTACAGACTTTCAGACAACTGGAAATGTATTATTTGATATACCCTGGTATTAGAAAAGGTGGGCCATAGCAACAATATTCCATAGACATGGCAATTATCTTTCATTCCATGATTGAAGTAAATACAGATGTTTTAAAAAACAATATCTGTCAAATAGAATGTGCATGAATTGCCTCTTTAGAATAGACTATTCTTGTTATACTCCTGAGAAATTCTACAAGGAACAAGAGATCAGGCTTATTTCTTTTTGGTGTTCTGACTTTTAAAAGCCTTCATCAGTGGGTGTCTCAGAAAGGTCTCTGTTCAACTGCATTATGTCTGTAAATATTACAGAGTCAGTCAGGCCAAGAGGTTAGGACAGGAACTAAAAAAAAAGCAACCATACTGGAGCCTCCAGGGGACCCAAGCAAGCAGCCGTTTTCATCCTCCCTCCCCTTCTGCAGAAATATTTCGACGTGCCTTTCTTCCTTCCGTTTTTTATTTTATTTTTCTCCTTAAAAATTCATTGCTCTCCCTCTGTTGTTTGCGTTCCCTTTATTATTACACATTTTACCACGCCTTCTTTAAAACAGTGTGCAGCTGGCAATCTTGAACTTTGTTAAGTACAGCTTTGATCACCTCATTGTGGATCTCCGATGTGCATGTCTCCGGTTGGCAGGAGAAAGCTTAGGGAGGAGACTCTACCCATCATGCACTGCACCGTGGGCAGGATGACTCATGGCTCACTCCAATTACTGAGCCAGAGAGTCCAGGCGAACTTTGTATTCTTCTCCCCATTTTTTTCAGCACACAACACACAACACTATGTACGTTCATTAGCTATGTTTCTCCATGGCTTGCCTTGTGGTCATTTGTCCCCTTAAGGTCAAGCTAACTGATCGTCTCACATGCGTGTGTAAATCAACATGACTTTGACACAGCGACAGAGCTGTGCTGCTTAATGACTGGTCACCAAATGAGGTGTCAACATCATCTTTCGACTACCCTGGGGTTGGGGGGATGATGAACTGTGGTGGTCCACTGGGAATGTGGGAGGGGAAAAGCCAGAGAAAAGGAATTCCCACTGGGATGTCTGTCTCCATGATCATTCCAGGGAATAGCCCCCATCCGGATGAATCACAAACCCCTACTGGTGGCTAAAACGGAAGTCCACTAATTATTAACCACTGGTCCATGACACCATGTGTCCAAATCCAATATTCATGGAGAAACTGTTTGAATTAAGTGTCCACTGTTATTTCTTGACATCTGTAAAATTGTTAACGCCAAGTTAACTGGGAGAGTAACACTATGGACGTCCTTCGCCTGAATTTAGAAGAGTGTCCAAACCTCAGTAATGTGACTTGATGATGGAATTCCAACTCAAAACAGCATCTACAGAGTTAAATCCGCACAAACTAAATTCTAACTACATTACTGAATTAATAATGAAAGTCCTAATATATGATGCTGATGCATTTCTTCAAAGGCTCTCCTCAAAGAAACATCTCTGCTGCTTAATATGCATTGCACAGGAGCATTAGGAAGTGGAGATCTTTTGTAGTTGTACAACCATTCAATGTCCAAAATAGTATAGGCCTACATTTAAATCTTTTTAGTGAGATAAAGCTCTTATCTTATAACCATTTGCATGTCAACCTTAACTGAAAGAATAGCTTTTCAAATTAATATCTTCACTTAATTAAGTTAATTATGCTTGCCTGGTGCAATGCTGCAAATGCTGAAAGTCTGATTCTTCCTCTGAGCTTTATGGAGGAGATGTAACGCACACCAAGATGAGGTGCTGGCTACCGGTGTGTATATCTAAAGTGAGACAAGGTGCCGCACACTCCAAGTCAATGAAAAAACGTTTAATAGGCGATAACGTTTGGGCCTACAAGGCCTTCATCAGATCGCATGTAGTGCATTCAGACAAAAAGACTTATATAGCTTAGGGTTAGACTCCTTGATTGAAATCAATTAGTCAGCTGATCCCTATCCAAGACGAAACCCCATCGGATTGAGGACGTCATCAGATAGGTCGGCCCCAGAGTAGATCTTGCCATAGTCTGTAATAAAATACTGAATGCACTACATGCGATCTGATGAAGGCCTTGTAGGCCCAAACGTTATCGCCTATTAAACGTTTTTTCATTGGCTCGGAGTGTGCGGCACCTTCTCTTCCTCTGAGCTTGCAATTGAAACCACATTAACCTGTTGAGGAGTGAATTATTTCCCTGGTTCCTTCTAGAATTCTACGCAAAGGATCTATAGTTTCAGTGTTCTTTATACAGTCTATGGGGGAAATATCTGAGGGTAACGGTATTTGTGACAGTACTCCTCAACAGGTTAAAGTTAAAGAGAAAAAAAAGGTTTAGTTTACGTGAAGACATTTGTTATGCCATTTTGCTGAATTTTCTTTTATTGCCACATTAGTTATGTTTGGTTTTCTTTGGAAAAAAGTCATTAAAGCATTTTCTGGTATAGGGAAGAGATGTGCTGGTGGTGGTGGTGTGTGTGTGTGTGTGTGTGTGTCTGTGTGTGTGTGTCTGTGTGTGTCTGTGTTTGTGTCTGTGTGTGTGTGTGTGTGTGTGTGTGTGTGTGTGTGTGTGTGTGTGTGTGTGTGTGTGTGTGTGTGTGTGTGTGTGTGTGTGTCTGTCTGTGTGTGTGTGTGTGTGTGTGTGTGTGTGTGTGTTTGTGTTCATGAGGGCTACAGAATGAGGGGGTGGTCTGTGCTTTGAAATGTATTCCCAAATGAAAGGCAGCTGTGTTGAGTGGGAGAGCTTCACTCATCATTATATCCTGCCTTCATTTCATGTCTTCCGTCCTCATCCCAGCTCCATAACAAGATCCTGTGTTTGCCTTTTTGTGCTAGGGAGTGCAACAGGCATCCTCTCTCTCTCTCCCTCTCATTCTTTCTATTGCTCTTTTTTTGTCTATCTCTCTCTTCTGTTCTTTTTTTCCTTTTCCATCTTCCCCTTCTGTGTCTGCATCCACCCCTCTTTCCTAGTCTCCACCTTCAGGATGTCTCCAGAGCAGTCCAATTATCTAACCTGACAGGCCCTTGTGTTGCCATTGATTTCATGTAGGAGGGTGATTAAACGCTTCACTTCCGGAGCTATTTACATGTTTGTTCCTTCTAATAGAGGAAATGCAGAAAGAGCAATGCTGTTTTTAAATGCAGAAAGAGCAATGCTGTTTTTAAATGCAGAAAGAGCAATGCTGTTTTTAAATGCAGAAAGAGCAATGCTGTTTTTAAATGCAGACAGAGCAATGCTGTTTTTAAATGCAGAAAGAGCAATGCTGTTTTTAAATGCAGAAAGAGCAATGCTGTTTTTAAATGCAGACAGAGCAATGCTGTTTTTAAATGCTGATGCACCATAAGACATGAAAATGCAGTGAAAATGTCTGGTCAATCAGACCATTCCACACCAGTCCATTAAGGGATGAGACCTAATGTAATGTATTTGACTCTATACCGGGTCACATCTCTTCATCTGGAAGTAACTGATGCAAGTAGGCCCTGGACATGAGGTGTAAGAGCGCCATTCTACTTGCATAGAATTAAAACCTATAATAATTTCAAAGCAGAAATGTATCAGATCTCCTGTGCACATTGCTCTGAGGTAAAGCCTGTCTGATAACCCTTAATCAAACTTCATTAGCACTGAATCCAGGGATGAAATGGGAGACCTGTAAAAGCAACACATACAGTATATTATTTTACTAATTTATTCAATCTTATTTGGAGTCCTTGCTCTTCTCAGTGATGTGTCTGGTCTACCTCTGAAACACATTCCCTCCTAACACGTCAGCAGTGAAAACGTTTTAGGATGAAAAAAACAGAGGAAGATGAAGATGAAGAGGAATAGGAAGAGACAGGAGGGAAGACTGGAGGATAGAAAGAAAGAAAGAAAGAAAGAAAGAAAGAAAGAAAGAAAGAAAGAAAGGAGGATCATTAGTCACAAAATAGAATGGTGGTACTGGTTTTTAATTACACGGGTGGCACAACAAATGTGCATGCCCACACGCATGCACGCACACACACACACACACACACACACACACACACACACACACACACACACACACAGACACACACGCACACACACACACACACACACACTTTCCTCTCTGTGTCTCTCTGGCACCTGCCTCATTAGCAGAAGTTACCTGGTCATAACATCAGGGTTCAGAGCTGAGACAGGTCAGATGGCATCCACCCTCTCTAGAGCACTCTCCAGCAAAGTCAGACAAGGTCATTTGCCACCAGGGACAGAAATATTCTCTTTACTTAAGTCTTTTGTGCCAGGCCCCCACTGTTGTCTAGTAGTACAGGATGAGAAAGTACAATAGTGAGAAGGCAATCAGTTCTGCATGAGAAATTCTATGACTTCTTTTTTCTTTTGGCTATGCCTTCATCCCTCACACAGAAACACTCATGCACTTACTGCTGAAATTGAATTCCTTGTAAGATAATTAAGTTGAGTGTGCTCCTGTTCAAGATCTTTGGGATATTACTGTCACTTCTATCTTATTTAGTTTGTACCTTGAATAACATCTACAACGTCTGTCAGATTACAAATCAGAATATAGGCAGAACCACAAATCATATCCCTAAATAAATTCTCATTTGACAATTCCCTCACAACTGATAGTGTCTTTTGTTGATGAAAGAAAACATTTAGTCTGCGTGGGAGATCCTTTGAAATTAGACAAGGTCTTCCCACTTCTGACAGGTTTCATAACCTGTTAAATTAGGAAAGGAGGACTTGAATAAGTTTCTTCTTTTTTGAAAGAGGTCCATGGAGGTTTGAATCAGAGAGCTGAGAGAAGCTCAAATTTGCTCACCGACTGATAGAAAGAGCTGGATATTTCCAGATCCTGATATAATATCATACAGCACTGCCCACAGAGATTCCCCATTTGGAAACATGATACAATTCTCTGCCCTGGTGTCAGTGATGGTATTGTCAACAGGGGAGGTGGATGACGGCTCAGTCTCCTCTCCCCAGCTAGTCTCTCAGACCTCCTCACACCCCTGATAGAAACGGACACTTAAATCCTGGCTGATGGAACCGTTACGAGGGGTCATCACATTAAAAAGGTCTGGACTTGTACCTCCTGAACACACAATGACAAGACAGGTCTGTGTTTATTAAGGCTCTGACATGGATTACCTCATAAGCTGAAAGGGTTTCTATTCGCTCACAGATCAGTGGGGTGAGGTTCTGGGATGTAGCTTGATGATATGGATATATACCTCCACTGCCATTGACCTTAGTGGGTGTGAGCCGCTGGGATAAGTGTGCGGATCAATCGCTCTCTGTGGGCTTTCTGCCGGCCCCACACCTACACACATCACAGCAAAGAGTGTGGCAGGACGCCCGTTTCAAAGGGTCATTAGCGATCCCGGGGATGCGTGGGTGGACAGAGAAGCCCAGGTGTGCCGCTCAGTGTCACGTCGCGGCCTCTGTGAAAAGCACCAAATGAGCAGCCGTTTATCCTTTCACTGTCAAACTCACGCCAGCTCGTCCTGACCTGAATGGTGGCGCCAGGCGCCAGAGAGACACAGAGAGGAAAGTGTGTGTGTGTGTGTGTGTGTGTGTGTGTGTGTGTGTGTCTGTGTGTCTGTGTGTGTCTGTGTATGTGTGTGAGTTTGTGTGTGTGTGTGTGTGTGTGTGTGTGTGTGTGTGTGTGTGTGTATGTGTATGTGTGTGTCTGTCTGTCTGTCTGTGTGGGGGGTGGTTGACTGAGGGAGACAGTGTAAAGTATGACATGTGGATGTGGCAGGAGGTGGTTTGACCTCCACTTCACTCTTTCACTTTCAGAATAATATTTCACTCCAAGGAATCAAGACAATCCTAACACTGCTGAATTCACATGAAATAGATCACATGAAATCTCATCAGTAATTCATCATGAAGACTAGTCTTCTCATTTCGGCTCATATTAGAAGAACCGGTATGTTTGCAAAGATGTGTAATGCTTGGGTGAATTACAGTAAATAAAATCATAAATGCACATCACATTAAAGTTATACTTATTGTGATTGTAGACCTTTGCTAAGGGATATTATAGAAACTCGTACAAACTTTGCAGTGGATGCAAGCCTGAGCAATGCATGAAACAAAATGAGGAGGAGCATCCTGTCCTCCTGTTATATAATATTGCCCTCTTCGCTGTTTGTGTCAGGTTGGCAGGAGCGGGCCCCTTATGTGTTAAGGCAGAAACCTCTTCAGATCTCTGCTGTCATAACCTATCTTCTCACTTGTGACAGTTTTCGCTTTCATAATTGCACTCCGTTAGTAAATAATAGATGCTTGACATGTAGTTCTCAAGCGAAAACCGTGGCTATGGTACCTGGTGGAAGGTCTATGTGGCAGTCCAACAGAATCTAAACACGGGTCGTTGGGATTGACCTCTGCGTATGCTGGCATAGCTGGATGTAGGCGAAAGAATAACACGGGCCTTGGGACTCAGCCCTCTTTACTCCGACAAAATCAGCTGTCGTTTAGTCGCTGTCTATTTTTAGCGTCATACACGCAAACAGTGAGAGCTTTTCTATGTCGCGCGCAGTGTTGTGTGTCCGTACTTGTAAGGTCACTTTATGAAGAAAGAAAGAAAAAAGAAAAACGTCCAGAAACCTCATCAGACTCCTGGGGCTCGACGGATTGCCCGGAACACCGAGGGAACCCGACCACCCGGACTGAGGGGCGCGTTCTGTTGCCCTTCGTGCGTCATCATAAAGTAATTAAAGGTCTCGGAGCGCTGTGCCTTAGCTCGCTGTGCTTCCGTGCCTACACAGCTTTTATTTGCGCTATGTATGGTGCACACATGCTTATTTCCTTAATTGCACTGCACGTGGATATCATGTCACTTGCGTTTGCCGTCAACTCTGCCTGTGATCACCAAACACAACCCCCCCTTCTTGCCGTTTAATTTAACAGTCAAATCCAAGTCCCAAACCTGAGAAATTGATCAGCCATAAACTTTGTGTATTGATGATGAGACACAGAAAACCAATCCATACAAATGGCCACTGGCGCTAGCCTGGCCAGGCTACACTGGCGCCTTAATGCAGGGGCTTACCTGGGCTTCAGCCCAGGGCCTCGACCAATGAGGGGCCTCCTAATAATAATAATGATAATCAATAATAATAAACGGCGTGTCCGTATTCGCGGCGTCATTAGCCTACTCTGGAGCTAGCCTAAATAATTGAGCACATCGTACTGCTCTACAATTACATCCATGCAGAGGCCCCCTTTGTCTTCTCCAATTCTAAAATGTAACAAAATGTAACAAAACGTAATAAATCCCAACGGGTGTAGAGGAGAGGCTGAAACTGACTGACAAACTTATCATACAAACTCTGGAGATAACGTGGGTAGGATTGAAGCAACGATAAACGAATGACGTGGATTCCTGTAACTGTCCATGAAAACAAGGCATAGCAGGTAAATATCGTAACAAATAGCCTGGAAATGAAACGGCTTTAAAAACATGTATTTCACTTGTCTCATTGGAGTGAACGCAGAACATGGGCTGTGGCGCAAATAAATGAATTAGTGATCTGCATCTCCGTTCACCAACAGCTAAGTTTGTGCTAACCCATTCGCACATATAATAGTCTATGTTATGTTTTCTCCATTGTTAACGTGAGATATGTCTCCATGTAGTGTGATAATGCATAAGGTAGCCATGTTCACGTCACATGAGCCAGCGTTCTGTAGGCTAAAAGTATTTCTGTCCCTCCCAAACTGCGTTAAACTGGTGTGTTAAGTAGACAGAATTTCAAAAAAACTCCTGGGGAACCCCCGACACGACAAACACATGCACTTTTGAAAAGCGTTTAAACGTCCATGTGTACCCATCTTTTAACTTAGCCTACAGCCAGTGTTGTAAAAGTTCAACGCTTGTTTTCGTGCAGTAGGCTAGCCTTTTTGATAAGCGATGTCATGGGTAGGCTGACGTGATTCGAGGGCTTTCTGTTCCTGTTTATGTAAAGGTTTTACGTGCTGAATAATGATAGGCTACACTGCATGTTATTAACCAAAAGCGCACGCTATGTGTCGGGTCAGATCGCGGGCCGGGTATCATTTAATCATAATTAATATTTGCGGTTGGGGGGGGGGGGGGGTCCTTAAAAAACATATAGCCCAGGGGCCTCTGGTGGTATTAAGGCGCCCCTGCAAATGGCAAATTAATTCAAATGTCTATCAAAACTGTTAATGTGTGACACAAACTTACGTGTGTGTCAAAGAAAATTAAATAATTGTGACATGATCAGAAGTGCATAGTAACTTTGTGATCATTTCAAACACTCTCCTTTACATATTCAGTAAAAAAAAACAGAGATTGGTCATTCTGACCTAGATATATCCATGTGCGTAAAACATATTAGCCTACCTCCTCACAGGGCACAGTCCGGATGTTTTTCTGTCTGTTCAACGATGGAAGCAAACTGTGCTGCATCCGTCACTGATGCTCTTCCCCCCTGACAATAAATGCTAAATTGATGCAGAGATTACAGTGACATTTTCATCATAACTCAAAAAAAAAAAAATAACAGGAAAAGTCAAAGTCAAGCAATTAGCACAAAGTTGCGGTGGCCCAGTGTTATTAAATACAAAGAGCATAGCAATGACTGGCAGACCTTACATTTCTTATTTAGGAAGGCTTCATTACATAAAGGTCACTAGTTTCAGTAAACCAGGACTCTTGCAATTTCAACATTCGAGGCTCACCTTGACACAGGATACATTAGGTTACTTCTAAGGTCTACAAGGAGCACAACCAAAAACATGTAAAGGGCAATTTCAGGTGATCTCTGCAAATGTGTATGCAAATTCATTCAGTCAGTCACTGATTCTCACTGACCAAAAAAGGGGTAGGGTGGCCCTAAACAACATAATTTGTGGACAATTGGATGTGCAATTACACACAATTACATTTTTCTTATTGAACAAGCACAGGATGACTCCCTCTGTAAAGACAGATGTCTATTTAGGGGTGTATAATTAACAGGCCAAGCCAAGACACCCCCTGTAATTCTGCAAGGTACTTTTTTTTCTTTGTGTGGAGCTTGGTGGAATAACAATTTAATCTAAAAGCTACTAATGGAATATATTTTTTTTCTATTGCAAAATGGACAGTGAACACTGCCATCATTCATAAATGGATTAAAACAAACACCACTGTGCTCAGGGTAATTATGCATCATGAATAATTCATATGCTTAGAGGAGTTGCTCTTCACCTATATGATGACTCATTCACCTCTCTGATTGGTTCCTCCTTTATTAATTTGTGCAAGGTATTGGTGCCATGCCTCACTGTTGACAGCCATATTGGAATAGTGTTCAGGGACTCTCATTTGCTCAGAGGTCATTTGCTGTTGTGTCTAAATATCCACCTGGTCATTTGCTGTTGTGTCTAAATATCCACCTAATGAAATATGCTCTTTGAGGAACATTATTTTTCTTTTCCAAAGGAACAATATTGGAAAGTAGTCTTGCAAAACGTTTGCAGGCATGTCTATCTATCTATCTATCTATCTATCTATCAAACTGGACTGGAAGAGTCATATGGAGGTGGTGTACCCTAAGTGGCAAAGCCGACTCTATTTTTAGAGAGGCTAAGGACATTTAACATCTGCCAACCCTTGCTCTGCGGTGTCTATCACACAGTGGTGGCCAGTGCTCTGTTTTTCGCTGTTGGGGAGACGGCGTCCGCACAGCAGACAGAAACGGAGTGGACAAGCTCATCAAGAAGGCCGGCTCAGTGGTATAGGGGTTGAACTTGAGACAGTCCAGCAGGTGGCAGGGACCAGAACATTAAACAAACTGGCCAACCCTGCACACCCACTCCACCCCCTGAAGGTGATAAACAGCAGCACTGATTGACAGACTGATTGCACCAGTGTGCAAGTCTGAGCGGTATAGGAAATCCTTTATACCAGCTGATATAAGACTCTATACAGCAGAAAAAAAACTTTTCTCCCCTTTATGTATAGTTTTTTTTAAAATATATTTTAACTTATTAGGTCTGGATATATTTGAGTCAACGACTGGTGTCTGTCTTGAAGCTGCTGTGACACTGTAAATTCCTGTTAAAGGATTCATAAAGGATTTAATCTATCTATCTATCTATCTATCTATCTATCTATCTATCTATGGATAGATGAGATATTTTTCAAAGTTTCTACAAACGAGACAAGTGTTTCATAATGACCATTGATGTTTTCTTGATAGATAATAACTATTAATCCCTAGAGGGAGATTTATTTCTGTGTGTTTATATAAAACGATGTGGTCTTGAGGAGTAAGGAGTTAATAGTTATACATTGAAGTTAGTTGAATAGTTGAATGGAGTTATCAACAATCAACTTTTATACAATTTCGAGTTACTGTAATCATGCAGAGTTCAATGAGAGTGGAGTCTATCCGAATGCAGAATTGCTGCTGCAGTACATCAATATAGACAGTAGATGGCAGTAGTTTGTTACAAATTCTATGAGACTGATGCTGCTGAATGATGCTGGAGTAAGCTCATGTATGGAAAGGATGCTAGTCATGAAAACAATCATCAGGATCGCATGAACTCTGCAGTTTAAGTTCCAATAAGGAACATGAGATAAGAAGAGGATTTGGTGGGGGTAAAGTAAATAAAAAAAGGTTGGTAAGGAATAAAAACAGTGTTTCCTTTATACACACGTTTGCAACAATCGCTAGCGTTTAGTTAGCCTGCCTCTGTGCTAGTCCGGTGGACAGCCCATAGAGCCCCATTGTGGACCTGGAAATGTTGAGTACACCAAAGTTTTATGATGGAAATATATAGTATGGGTTCCCAGCATGCAGAAACTGCCGGATGCTAATTTGCATATGTTGGGCAATTTGTGTAATTGAACTAATTAGCATAAATGAGCATAATAGCCTATATTGATCATATTGTAACGTTGGTGCCTTTTGGACTGAGTGCTAGCCTCCCAGAATGCAATGTGTGTGAATGCTGGTTTGTGTGATGTCGGTTTTAGTTAGTGTAATTGCTTTTTTCCGTGTCATGTATGGGTTAGCTTGTGTAGTCTTTCTTTACGTTGTACCTCATGTGTTTTGCCCGGTGTATTGTATGTGACTACCCTGTTCGTGTATCGTGCTTGTTTTATTGACTTCCCTTGTGTTTCCTATGTAATGAGGTCTTGGTCTATGTGTTTGGCTGATTCCCGCTTCCGCATTAAACCTTTTGATTGGACAACTGTGTGGTTCGCTATCAAATCGTTACAATATTATAAGAGCTGCTTGGCCAAAATGGACAATGTTAGTATGTTTTTAGGGGTTACTGGAGATGCCGAGTCCATATCTGACATTTTCAAGATTCAAAATCACTATTTAAACCATACCAGAGGTATAATATATCTGTATTATTTTATATCCTGATATAAAAAGAGAGAATACTGAATGTCTGATATTTATGACAGCACACTTTATGCAGATTAGCCTATAGCTTAGGCCTACTATTACTATTACAACTCTACCACATTCAGCTGTCTGGTTGAAGCCTGCAAATATTGTAAACAAAGTAGCATAGTTGGCTAGCTTATCCTAGTCTACTGATTGGACTGTTCAGTTTCCTCATGTGTGTTTAAGGTAATACTGTTCTCCTTGGGACAAGCCTTTTGGGAAACATTGGTATTGAGATGATCATTCAGTTCTCCCAGAATCCCCAGCGCGAAACATTGTGGGAATCTCAAGCACAGTCCAGCACGCTGGCGTTGCACAGCTACCCCAGCAAGCCATTGCCATCCTCGGCGCGGGCGTTCCCACATTCAGTCCAGCAATTAGTCTCTGGCACTGCCACACAGCAGGTGGGGTGCACACACCGCAAGAGCCCTACTCACCCTGGGGAACCACAACCACCAGCGGCCCAATGCTAGCAGTCACCTGGTCTGTCGCCTCTCGTCCCCAGCTCCCTTCAGAGAACGCCCTCAGGTCGCACTTTCGCAGTGTGCACCACCGCAACGTTCCTCCAACACCTGGCGGGGCCTAGCCTCCACTGCCACAGACTCCCCGGCGCTGAGCACCGTAACTGGCACTGCACCTCCGATGCTCCACTCCGTCGTCTCGCCAGTCGGGGCAGCAGACTCCAGTTCCATCGCAGCCGGACCACGCTGCACAATCAGGCTACAGCTACCGACGTTGGCGTCCCTCCTCTGCTGCCTTGTCGCAGAGCTGTCCTCCGCTGTTCCGGCCGCTCCACACTGCCACGATCGTGCCAAAGCCTAGACCTTCTCTCTGGCTCGTGCCATCGAATTTCACACAACAAACTTTTTTTCCTCCTTATTTTTATAAAGAGCACTGGCGATAGGCCGACTCGAACACGCTCTGCCAACAGTCCGTCCTCAAGGCACCACCTCCTTGCCGCTCCACCTCTGCTCTGCTCCGCAGCCAGGGCCACCGCCAACTCCAGCCTAAAGCTGTCCGGCGGGGGCAGGGGCTCAAGGTCTGAAGGCCTCTGTAAGCTTTTCAGTACCCCTTACAAGGGTTCTCTTCGGATCCTTTTGCTTGGGCCTCCACCTAGCGGTGAGCATGGACGGATTATGAACTTTCGGGCCCCTGGGCCCAGATGTATTAAGGGCCCCCCATTAATTGTCGCATATGTGGAAGGGGGGTTTGGGGGTCCTTCCTCAGAAATGTTTTAATTTGTTTGATGTGATTTCCTGTATTCTGGTGCATTTTGGGGATGGTGCCGATGGTGCAGATGGTGCAGTAATTCATCCCTGGCGGTGAGGTCTTGCTCCTCCATGGAAAACGTGCCCATCTACAGGTGCTGCTTTGGAAAGCAGCAGACTGTCCTGATTCACCGGCTGTGGATATAACCGCATTTCGAGGGAGTTAGAAGACAGGTATGAAGAAAGAGGAACTTGCCCACCCTTGATTCTGTCCTGTCCTGTTGCTCCTCCTGATTCGTTAGATGTTATCAGCTGTAACTGCAAAGCTGGGTTAAAACTGTGTATACATGTATCTGGAAAGTGCAGCTGTGCAGCTGCAGGCCTGGCCTGTACTAATTATTGTTTCTGCAAAGGCAGTGATGTTACATGTGGCAATATATTTACCAAGCAGAAACAGCAGAAGGACAGGGATTAAGAGTCTGGAGAAGATGGCAACAGGACAACGGATGAGGACAGGGAGGAGTAGTAGAGGCTAGTTCTTCCCTCTGTTACTCAGTTGTGAGTCACAGCAGAGGGCCAGTGAATAGCTATTTCCAAAATGATTGTGGAATTCAGAAATAACTTGAGAATCCAAATTATTCCTAAACACTGAACATTTTTATCCTCCAAAAATCTGTCTAAATCGCCCAACATATGCAAATTAGCATCCGGCAGTTTCTGCATGCTGGGAACACATACTATATATTTCCATCATAAAACTTTGGTGTACTCAACATTTCCGGGTTCACCTTTCTGTCCACTGGACTATGTGGATGCAGGATATAAACCAAAGTCCTTTTAGGCAAGTCCCTCCACTCAGCGGCCATTTGACAACGCTTTTTGGGCATTCGTCGGGCATTCATTTCGGCAGAAATGCGCGTGCGCAAGGCTTGCTCCAGCGGCGAGATCACAACACATGATTGGCACGATGTCTTCACAACACACCATATGATTGGCTCAATGTATTCACATGTCAACGTTTTGCCGAGGAAGGGGTGGGATATGTGTAGACAACGGCCATATTGGCGTGACAAACTAGCCCCATGCATTTCTATGGAGTATTTTTTGAGTGCTGTGTCTCCACATTAGAAAGTCTCTGTATAAACTGATCCTGCTTCGGTCGGCGGGTACGATACACTGAACTTGCAAGCGGGATATTCTTCCTACAGGCAGAAGAGAGAGTCTTCATTCGCCCTGTAATGAGTCATTTAACCATATACCGACTTAAGAAGATGAGTAATTAACACGAAAACGTTGCCTGGTGTCCCTTTAAGTAAATAAACAGCTTTTGGCGCCACATACAACAGCTGCTATGCCTGAATATGGAAACACAATGATGTCAGTTCTCTGACATTATAAATAATGAAACATTTTTCCCTTTAATAACAACACACAATAATCACACAATTACACAAGGCCTAAGGGGAGGAGTGATGAACATGTGAACTGTTCTATTGCCCGGTAAAAAGCATTTGGACATAGCCGGCTACTAGCTATTATGTGTACGCATTTGTAACACTCGTGCATTGTTTGTTAGTATTGACCAGTACTCAAATAAACTCGCAGGATGAATTTTGGCATGGCCAACTGACCTGACATATCAATACTACTGATGAAGTTATGCTATCTTCAGTTAAACTGAACCAGTGGTATGAAACCATTGTTAAATCCCCTGGGTTAGTGCTAGGGTAATCCCCTGGGTTAGGGTTAGGGTCATCCATGACTTGACTTGGCTCTGCTCTCAAAACATGAAATTTGCTTTCAAAATGTTTTGAATCATTCTTAGAACACTTATATGTTCCTTTTACAGAGCCTGTCCTTGAGAACAATATGTTGATGGTGGCTCCTTGATAAACCATATTTTTGGGCAGATTATTATCTTGTGGAAGAGTGAGAAAAAAGACGCTACTGCTACACCAGCTCCCAATGAATGTTTAATTTATTTATTGCGACGCTTCAGGCACTATCCATTTTGTGGTGTAGCGGACTTTTTTCTCACTCTTTATTTGACCTTTTTGTCCAGCACCCAACTTAATATTTGGATGTGCGTGCTTTATTCCTTTTTTTACAGATTATTCTCTTCCACACTTCTACACTGAGTCACATTGCACAATAATGTCTGTCAAGAAAGTAAATGTATAAGTCACAATGCATTCATGTACACTAAAAGGACGTGTGTATCTAATGTTTATGTTTCTCAACTGAACCATTGTAAAGCGATGCAAAAATCATGTTTCCCCTCAAATGAGTCTAGCTTGTGTGTGATGGATCTTTTTCATATATTTAGAAAGCATCTACTGGATAGTTGTTCATTTGGGAGAGAAATGCTTCATTACTTGCAAAGAGCCCAGAGGGGTATAGCCAGCCACAGACCCCTGCAGACCCACTCAGCATTGCTACTCAGGCGTAGCATCAGACCAAAAACTCAAAGGGAAACACAACCGCCTGATATCAGGATGCACTGATATTCTATAACAATCCACCTGACAGGCACATCTATAGCAAGATCCCAGTCTAAAACTGTTCACATTGAGGAAAATTAGTTTCGAATTTTAATCGGCAAAATGGTAAAGAAAACAACACTTTGACTGTGCTTAGTAAGCGGCTTTAGGAATTATGCTTGTGTATTCATTAAACGCTCTCATTATTTCAGCCAAGCTTATCATACCCCATTTGTACATGAGCAGCACAGAGCAATTAAAACAGTCTCTAGAACAAAGCTGGCTCCGATAAATACAACAATATAACTACAACTCCACACAACTCGTGTAGAGTAAGTGAGGAGACTTTTAATGGCAGAGCCCTGCAGGCAACACATCCGCATATTAATATTAAGTCACAGAGCCCCACCCCCCCATTAGTCTGTTTAGGTTCATAGCTCAATCAGCTACACAGATGAGAAGCATTAATGGCTGCTGGTCGTCTTGTCTTTTTTGGCTGGGAATGGACGGATTATGAACTTTCGGGCCCCTGGGCCAAGATGTATTAAGGGCCTCCCAGTAATTGTCGCATATGTGGGAATTTTAATTAAAAAAAATATATATTTTTTAATTTGTTTGATGTGATTTCTTGTATTCTGGTGCATTTTGGGGATGGCTAATACTAAATTCAATCAGATTCATAGTCTACATCCTGATTTGTTGATATTGAGGCAATGATTCCATGCTTCAGGGCCCCCTGACCCCTTGGGCCCCTGGGCCTGGGCCCGGTAGGCCCGTGCAGTAATCCATCCCTGCTTAGACACAATCTCAACAGTAATAGGTCTAGGTGGAATGTTCTGACCGATCAGTTTATTGATTTGAGACTTAATTTGTTTAGGTAACATTGGTGCTCTAAGAACGTATGGGGGTTACCTTTATGGGTGTGTTGATATGTCATTGACACAACAACAAAACATATGAAACAACAGGATCATTAGTGAGTACTGAGTGCAGGGCAGCCCTGGCCCCAGTTAAGTGGCAGCAGATGGACTGATTGACCCTTTGGTGCAGATGGGACAAATGAGCAATTTTAGATGAAGGCTGGGGTTGCCATAGCCTTTGGACATTGCATGCCATTAAAAACAGGCAAACACCCACACACACACACACACACACACACACACACACACACACACATACTGTAAACACACACACACACACACACACAGGCTATGCACACATGCCACAGGCAAACTCACACAAACACAAACACACACACACACACACAAGACACCGGTGTCTGGAAGGTCCAGTTTCTGGTCAATCAGTATTCCTGGCTACAATTCCACCATGATGACAAAAGACCACTCTAAACAACTCAGAGAAAAGATTATTGTAAAGCATGAGAACAAAATGTTCACGTTACTGAACATCCCCTGGAGTTCAGTGAAATCCATCATTCAGGAATGTAAGGAATATGGCCTATGGGATATGGGAATATGGGAATAGGGCAGGCCTAGAGCAGGCCGTCACCACAAACTGAGTGACCGTTCAACAAGAATACTGGTGGGGGAGGCCTAGGCACCTATGGCAACTCTGAAGTAGAGTATAAGTATATACTCTTTGGATTCCTTGAGGGATATTTGGTCTCTGCATTTATCCCAATCCATGAATTAGTGAAACACACTCAGCACACAGTGAACACACAGTGAGGTGAAGCACAATAATCTTGACGCAGTGAGCTGCCTGCTACAGCGGCAGCTCGGGGAGCAGTGAGGGGTTAGGTGCCTTGCTCAAGGGCACTTCAGCTGTGGATGTGGGCATGGGAGAACAGTGCTCAACCACTTCCCCTGCCCACATTTTTCCTACTGGTCGGGGATCGAACTGGCAACCTTTCGGTTACAAGCCTGAAGCCCTAACCAGTAGGCCACGGCTGACCCCTAGGAGTTAAAAGCTTCAGCAGCTGATGAGATAGAAGAAACTCTGCATATATAGCAACTATTGCTGAGTTTTTCACCAGTCAACGCTTTATGGGCGAGTAGCAAAACTCATATTAAATCTCAACTAAAGTTTGCCCAAAGACATATGGGAGACTCCAAGGTCAAATGGAAGAAGATTCTTTGGTCTGATGAGACCAAAACTGAGCTTTTTTGGCCATTAGACTAGATGCTATGCTTGGCAGACACCAAACATGGCACATCACCACAAATGCATCATCCCTAAATCGAAGCATGGTGGTGACAGCATCATACTGTGGGGGTGCTTGTCGACAACAGGCCCCGGGAAAGCTTGTAAAGGTAAAGGGTAAAATTAATTCAGCAAAATATATGGAAATCCTGGAAGACAATCTGATTCAGTCTGCAAGAGAACTACGACTTGGGAGAAGATTTACTTTCCTGCAAGACAATGACCCGAAACATACAGTGGAAACTACACAGAAACTGTTTAAAGCAACACCAAAGAGTTTTTTGTACCTTAAAATAATGTTTCCAAAATCGTTTCAGTCGTTCATCAACTTGTAATAGGGTGAACGGCACTTCTGCATTCGCTTTGCGGCCCTCTATCGGCTATCACCGCACTATGTAAGTTTGCCAGATCGGGTAGCGGATCTGTAGCTCAATGGAATGAGACATAAGAAACTACAAATTTGACTTGCATCTGATGTCGCAATACATCGTACTTTCATAAATCGTGCAACATATATACCTTGTCTGTGGACATCGTTATTTGCAAAGCCGGTGCTGGATAAACAAATAGCGTGCTTGCGACAGAGGGAAAGTTCTTTGGTGTTGCTTTAAAGACAACAAGGTGAATGTTCTTGTGTGCCCAAGACCCCAATCCAAAAAAGAATTTGTGGAATTGAAAAGGGTTGTCTGCGCCCAGTCCCTGTGCAACCTGACAAAACTTGAGCAGTTCTGCACTTAGACATTAAAGAGGGTGTTTTTATATATTATTGTAAAAAAGGGCAAACTAAATTGAGCAATATTCCATTTATTAAAGCAATAAAATGGGAAAGTATCCAAGAGGGAAAATACTTTTTTATAGGCACTGTACACATGACATTTACACTGGCGCTCTTGTGTCGTGCACCTAGTGATAATGTAATCGGGGCTGCCTCAAAGGATTCTGGGAGAAGGACCAAACTATACAGAGTGCTTGGCTGTGTCTCCATGGAACAGGGACAGCAGTGAACTCAACAGGTTAATTGACCGATACATTGTGCATCAAGCGCCAAGCACACTTCTCAAACCAGTGGAAATCATGTAAACATGCTGTGATTCTATGTTATTTGCCAGTTAGGTGTGATGTGATATAGGTTACTATCAACCTCAAACAACTTCAACCCTTGTTTGTCACGTGTCAAGAAGAAGAGGTCAAGAAGAGCAACTCCCCACATTATGGAGGCATTGTATGTGTGCATTTAGCATGTTCTGCTTTTTTGTCCTGCAGGTAATAACGCCTTTGGCAATAAAGACTCCTATTTGTCATGCCAATAAAACACTTGAATTTGGATTTGAAAATGAAGATTTAGGAAGAAGTGGTGGTTGATCCTTTGTAAGCATTCGATTTGAATTGTTGATCCAAGCTGGGAGAACAAGAGGGCATGCGTAGATTTCAGTGTCCTGTTGCACTGAGCCAGTGTTTATTGGGCTATGTCTGATTCATATATTTTGTTGCATATTTCTTGCTGCCTGTCTGAGTGTTATAACTACTGCTTTTCCCCCTTGGATGGAAGGGGGTGGGGGTGGGTGGTTTGTGTGTGTATGTGTCTGTGTGTGTGTATGTGGGGCGGGAGTTGCTGAAATAAAATCTACACAACAGGCAAGCTGATAGAAAGATAGGGATGGAGGTGCAGAAATGCCACCACTGAACAGTGTGCCTACAGGAATAATAAAAAACTGTTTCTCCTGAGAAAATCATGCTTCTCTTAGTGCCCTGTGCCCTGGAGGCCCTCTCCTGGCCTCCTCAGCTTAGTCTGTCAGGCGGGCAAGGAGGTGGATTGATCCTGGCGCTCAGCGAGAGTGGAGCCACACATCCGTCTCTGCGTGTGGCCCATGTTAACGGTCCCCGCGGGGCTTTCTCTGCCGCAGCGATAGATATCACACCCCTCGGCGCGGCCCCATCGTGTTGCTCGTGGAAAAAGAGCGCAATAAAAACCAGACTCATTCACTGAGCTTGTATCAGTATTGATGTTTGTTTATTGACCCCTGAAATTATGCCTCAGGAACAGGACAGTGGGCAATCAGCTCCCCCACAACACACCCAAGCAACCTTTGGCTGTGCTGTTTTTTATGTTATTGGCTCTTATAGATTGTCATTATGGGGCATCCATGCTGAATTGCTTAAACACACTGGCTTCAGGTTTATGACTAATTTAATGTCCCGGGGAGTGGAACTGCCCTTGCTTTGCCATAATGTTTTTTTTTTACAGAGGCACTGTATCTTAAGGGTTCTTATTGACTAACAGTAGGAGTAGGAGGCATTCATTCCAGGACACACAGGGCAGCAGTTTCGTGACTTTTTGGGAGAGGAATGAATGATGTGACTGTGTTGGTAGTAGAAGTAGAAGTGTCAAATATTCTGTGCCATGTTTTTTTTTTTAAAGAAATAATAAAAAAAAAACTGGAATCTATTAAACACCAGTATCACTAAAGACATATCAGACATATCTTGTTTCTACTTTTGAACTGTTTTGACCTATCAGTGGCGATCACAGAATACAGCTGTGAAGAAAATGGCTTCAGGGTTTTCTCAAATGCACATAGCCAAAACAAACTGCTACAATGTTGCTGCATTGACTGCTGACAGTAATGACCCAGCCGACCACACCCCACCCCATTCAGGCATGATCCTGGACCCTCAGGAAGGGCCTGAGGAGTTGGAGTGGAACACTCCCCCATGAATACCACAGTGGAACAGTGTCAGCAGCTGTGTCATATCATTGCCTTGTTGGGTCTTTAGTGTGCTGTGTCATGTAATCATTTGGCAAATCAACACACAGAAATACAGGTGCTCAGTCAGACAGGCTGCTTCCACAGATATGGTGCATTAGGAGTCCATCTCTAACAAATTAGACAAGCCCTGCTTACACAACAACATTGTGTAAAATCTCTTATGGTGTAACATTTCACTGAGACAGTGTAAGTGTTCTTCACATATAAGGTGTCCAACAGATCTCTTAACTCAATATGAGATTTATAAGAACTTATGTTGTGCATCTTTACTCTTGCAATAAACATTTGTATTAGGCTATGTTTGAACAACTTAGATCAACCTGTATCATGTTTGTTTACCTTCAGGTCACATAAAGGTTATTTTTACATGTCTTTGAAAAGATGACTACATTGAATACACAGGGTTTTTCTGCCATCTACTGAAAGATGCATCATAAGCTGTTGACAGATGCACAGGATGAGGTTTTAGTGTTATCTCTTTGAGAGCCACACCAGCACAGTACACTGTTGCCTGCTGACCATGCTCACCATCTGCTGCATCATTTCCACCACCACCACCCACAATGCCACACAACTTGAACTTTAAAGTTATGCTGGGATGCTGTGTAAGATGTCATGGGAGGCCGAAGTGGAGGGATGCTGCATGCAAATTGAGTTTTGTGTGGTATAGGCTACTCTCAGAGCAATAATTATGTACTATTATGACTTTCAAAGGTTCTGCTCTGTTAAATTAAAAACCCAAACAAATCATTAAATAGGCACTTTGCATCATCAGTGCGCTTCAGACAGACATTGATGATGAGGGAATACCTGTGGTAGGCCTATAGTATTTCTGTGACTGTATGTTACATGAACGGGTAGGCTATCATTTACATCCTAATTCTAATTATACAGTAAGCGATCAAAACTGCAGTAAACTAATAACACATCAAACTTAGTGATATGAACAGAGCGTACTGCAGCAGAGGTTTTTCTTGCTTTTCTTATGAAGGTGAATATGACTGTAAATAACCTTATGAGAGCTATTTGTTGAAATTCAGCTGTTTTCCCCCATATATTAACTGTTTACACAGGATAGCTAAGATTCACACAAAACGAGAAGTTGTATCTTTATATTATTCAAATGATGGTCCTGTAACAAAGATCTTACAGGTATACTTTTATTTCTCCCATTAAAGTTTACAACATTCACAAACATCATCATAAGCAAACACATTTAAAAAAACATTGTACATTTCATACCATACTCATGCTCAAAGGTAATTACAACGCAAGTAAATATTTTTGGACACTGCGCACACCGGTAGATATCTCTTGGTGGTAGAACAGTGGTGTTGGTGAAGCTCTTATAGACCCTTTCAACACAAAAACAATGCTTGAACGTTCTATTTGGGCCCCAATCTACTTCCTCTGCATTAAGATAACATATGGAATGTTAAAAAGGAAGTCTTGTGGGGCCAATTATGATGCTGATAATGGAACTCTCTTGAAAGGGTCTATATGCACTTGAGAAGGTAAGAGTTGCAGTTACTCCCCCGGCCACAGTCGCATAGAGTCCCATAGCGTGGTCCGTATCTCATGGCACAACGGGAACCCATCGCACACTGCAAAAATAAAGTAACAACAGTCATCACGCACTGCGTCATGGCGCTGCCAGTCACCTTACCTCTTTCTAAACAGGATAAGTGACACCTCCTTTAAGGACACCAATTGGCATAAATGTAATGTAGGCAATGTTTAGCTCTTCAAAGAAAAAAGGGACGTGAGGATAGGCTATTTTGTTGTGGACTTCAGTTGTAGACGTGAGCTATGGACAAATTAAATAGGTCTGTGTCATAAATTGCATTCCAATTGGGCTAATTACACTAAGCTCTGTTATCTTGACTGTTGGCTAATTGCATGTAGGTGAACATTGTCCATATAAATGATGGTTACTGACATTTCGCGGCTAGTAGCCTCAGTGTGTACTCTGCCAGAACTTTTTAATTGCATCAGACTGCTCCCACAGTAACAGTGCAGTAGGAGTTTATCTGTAAGAAACGAGACAAGCATAGCCCACACAACAACATCGTGCAAATAAAACCAAACATGTCTCTCTCTCTCTCTCTCTCTCTCAACAGTTACTGACCAAGGGGATCCCTCTTTTCTCCGCACTTGGCAGCCGGTCGTGATATCTTCCCAGGAGTGCCTCCATTGCCTGCAACTGTAGGAGAAAGGACAGCGAAGCTGTGGCTTTTAGGTCAAAAATCCAAAATCTCTTAACCTTACCGCATTCAACTTAGTTTCCACTGCACAGCAACAGGCCTGACCTTCAGACGCGATTTAAACAAAACTGGTTGTTATTCTAGTCTTTGCTGATTTTTAATTAGTCTATCAACATTGTTTCAGATTATATTTGGTATAGGATATACTAGAAATGAAAAGTCTAGCAGTTGTGTAAGACAACATTTTGCATGACTCACCAAATCTCTCTCCGCAGACACTGCAGAGTTCTGTGGCCCCGCATCTTCAGCCGAAACTTCCTTTGACACCTGTCCGTTAGAGATGGCGGACAGTACACAGACGCACAGGAGACCAAATAACATTCCTACGCTATCCATGGTCCTGAGAGGCAGTCAGATGAAACTTAGAATCAAGGGTCACCAAACTCAAACTCAGGGGCAAGACTGAAGACTGGAATGACCGTACGACCCTCCTTTATAAACTAACAAGCTCCGCCCGCAATGGAAACGTTATTGTCCTCAAATGCATAATTTATCGGTCGGAAATTGTCCAGTAGCGTATCGTATCTGATGCATTGGGTAGGATGAAAATAAACAGCAACAATATCCTTGTATCCGCCAAGAGCTTTGTTTACTGTTCATCTAATCTATTAACGCCTGTTCAAAATAATTGTGCATGACTCCAGTGAATTGGTATAATGTTAAGACATATTTTAATTAAACTAATCGCCAAGTTAAATCTTTTTTAGTCCAATTTAGAAAAAGCCCCTCATAAAAAAAGACATTCAAAAACCAATCCCTTTCCCAGAGGATGATAACTAAACTCCTAGTGCTTCCAAAGTAGATTTAACTGTGGAATTTAATTCAATTCTAAACATATTGCGTTTGGGTTATTTGACATAGATAAATTCATAACGTGCTAATGATACTTATTTGTGCAAGGCTACCTACAGGCAGGCTAATAACCTTTAACAAATCATATGACAGATCATAACAATTTGTTTGAGCAGAAATATAGTTGTGGATAACTGCCATTTCCTGAATTCAAAGATCATAACTGGAATGACCAAGTATAAAACATGCCCACCGACGTCCCGAGAATTACAACTGGGATTAGAAATGGAAACAAATGAGCAAATTCAACATGTTGTAACTTCTTCTAAGCTTAGCCATTAGCCTATAACATGTATCCCACACATACAAGCCAAAAAGTGGGTTCCTTTTTGGGCCACAGCCAGACTCTGAACCTAAAGGAAATAGTTTCCAAAAGGGGATGTATTTATTACAGTAATTTAATTTATTAATATCATAATAACCTTATTGCAACAGTAGACTCCACGATAAAAAAGAGAATCATTTCAACAACGTTAAATGATGTCAATGGACCACAATCATTTTTTGTTTTGTTTCGGATCACTTACAGTAGGCTACAGTAGGCCCTATGTGGTAGCCTGCTAAAGTTTGGTCAGCATAACCATGAAGCTATACGTGCCTGCCCTGCGCTGCGCGGTAGAGGGAGCTGCTGTAGCACTTAACTTGTTTGACTTGTGATGGTTATTTCCTGAAACGCATACTTTTGGATTTAGGAAGGAACACACCCAGTGACATCAGTAAAAAAAAAAAAAGCTTCACTCAGACCTTGCACTGAAGGAGCGAGGGGCAAGGGGTGCCTTTTCGAATATCTTAGAGCAACTTTACAGGGAAGATCTGGAAGAAACCACGGCACGCAAAATAATCCAGAGGAACACCTGGAGAAGCGTGGATACCTTTAAGAAAGTTTTAAAGAAGCAATGTCAACTTCAGATGAATCAGACGGGCTTCGGCCACGTTATGGGTGTAAGTGCTCAAAACTTTTTCTCTCTCACCTTGAGTTATACGCTACCCGTAGGCAAAGAAAGAGGAGTTGCTTGAACTTCTCAAGGATTTTGGAGCGTCATTGTTTTGTGCGATTATGGTCTGCAAAATACTGCGTAAAGAAATGGTTACAACTGTAAGAAGTTGTCTCTGGTTAATCCTTATGAATCAACGCGTGTAACTCAGACTTCCGCGTTTTCATTAATCGCTCTCTACTGGTCCTCGCCCTGCCTTCCATCGATACTTGAAGTTAAATTGTGTAAAATATGTATTCTCAGTTGGTTCTTGTGCTAGTTAGAGCACATCTTTGTTTTAGGTTAGATTGACAGACAGTAGGCCTATATGACGAGCAAAAAATCCCAGGTGGACACAAGTTGCTCAACTTTTCTGTGCAACGTAGGCTATTCGTTTCTCACTAGTTGGATTGTGCCTGATATGTGTAAATTATTCATACAGCATGTGGTAGCCTATTAGAGTGTGTACAGTTGTTAGTCAAACATCAGCCCCAGCCGACGTTATCGTTTCTCCAATTGAAGGGGCCCTGCGTCGAGGTAGGATAGAGACGAAATTTCCATTAAACACTGAGGTATTCGTATGAAACTATAGTAGACTGTCATTGACTAGTAGGTTCAGTAATGAAACAGACAGACAATGACAGAAGTGACGTCTAAGGATACATTATAGCCCATCCATCGTTACATTGCTGCTCATTACCGAAAACAATATCTATTTTTAAGTATCTGAACTACGTAGGCGGGAAGTTTATTAACATTTTAAAAACCATTGGCGAGAACAGGAGTAGTTATCACCCCCCTACAAATTGATCTGTAGCTTACATATCAAACATAACAGCCCAGAACAGTAGCTTACATTTCAAACATAACAGCCCAGAACAGTAGACGATTGCTGAAGTTCTCAAGGGATCAATCATGTCCACACCTTGCTGTGTGTGTCCTCTTGAGCAGTTCATTCATCTCTACATAGTGAGGGAGAGAGAGAGGGTCAGTCTTGAAAATGTATCAGTCAATGCATCATGACTGAAATAGAAGCTCAATACCCAGTTTAATGTTTTGAAATTAATCTGAGGTTCCTTTCAGGTTCATCAAGAAATCAGAGTTCACTTTTGAAGTTCAGATCATCCACAACACAACACAAACATTATGGCGAGGTCTGAAAGTTACAGGGACAACAATATTCTCCTCTCAGCCAGCCATTCTTATGACTCTCAGCAAGACCCTCATAAATCACTTCAGTATGTGAGCTCAGCACAGCTTCATGGGAAGAGCAAGCGAGTGAGGGAGCAAAGGAGGGAGGGGAAAGGAGAGAGAAATAAAGAGAGAGAGAGAGCCAGAGGGGCAGAGGCTGCTGCCAAGTTACGCAATCAGGATCCTGCGTCAGCCCAGTCGGCTACACAGCAGCACCAGCAACCTTTAAAAAGCCAATAAGAAAACCCCAGAGTAATGAAATGAATGAATGCACTACTTTGTTTCACAGCTTGGGTATCTGTAATGTAGGGCAAGGACCCAGGGCCAAGAAATGACATGAAATACGGGTGTCACTGAATCAGTGTATGTAACCCCATGCTCCCAGCTCATAGTGAACTTAATCCCGCGCCTGGTTAGAGGGGGTCTCATGTTTGTGTCTGCGCTGACAAATAGTCGTGGTGCATGCCTGAGACGTTAATGTGTTTACCACTCGTTTATTGTGTGTTTGTGTTCAGCGGTCCTGGATGGCGAGCAGCGGCTCACAGCCGAGGAGATGGACGAGCGGAGGCAGGCGAACATGGCCTACGAGTACCTGTGCCATCTGGAGGAGGCCAAGAGGTCAGTGGCTTGGGCACCTGCTGAGGGCTGGGCAGTGGGGTGGGGTGAGGTGGGGTGGGCTGGGCTGGGCAGTGGGGTGGGGTGGGGTGGGGTGGGCTGGGCTGGGCAGTGGGGTGGTGTGGGGTAACTTTAATGTGTTGAAAGCAGGGTGGCTGAGGAGAGATGGGGGATGTGTGCTGAAATGGGGCAGCCGTGGCCTACTGGTTAGCACTTTGGACCTGTAACCGGAGGGTTGCCGGTTCGAATCCCGACCAGTAGGCACGGCTGAAGTGCCCTTGAGCAAGGCACCTAACTCCTCACTGCTCCCCGAGCGCCGCTGTTGATGCAGGCAGCTCACTGCGCCAGGATTAGTGTGTGCTTCACCTCACTGTGTGTACACTGTGTGCTGTGTGTGTTTCACTAATTCACGGATTGGGATAAATGCAGAGACCAAATTTCCCTTACGGGATCAAAAGAGTATATATACTTATACTTATACTTATAAACTCGGCTGTCAGCTGAGATGCAAAGGGGTGTGGACTTAATGTGTGCTTTTGTATTTGGTGTTTGAAGAGCTTCTCTGAAGTTGTGTACAAGGTTGAATCAGTTTTGAATGGGAAAGGAAGTATAAGACTGGAATGGATTTGGCTAGGTCTAAAGTTTTTTTTGTTTGTTGCTTTTTTGCCTTTGTTTAGTGTGTTGACTTTCATGTGAAGATAAGGA
>NW_027468630.1:12906275-12923775 GCF_046254945.1 Alosa pseudoharengus | reverse complement strand
TGTGGTGTGTGTGTGTGTGGTGTGCGTGTGTGGTGTGAGTGTGTGTGTGTGGTGTGTGTGTGTGTGGTGTGTGTGTGTGTGGTGTGTGTGTGGTGTGAGTGTGTGTGTGTGTGTTTGTGTGTTCTATCCCACTGCAGACAGCTACTAAGGTATAGTAATTAAGAGTATTATGGCAGACCTTTCATTTGTCTTCACCCTTCTCTGTGAGCATTAATTATGGGCTCTTTGACACACACAAACACGCATGCACACACAACGCACACGCATGCACTGACACAGACAGCCATATGAGATAAGTAATGTTCTTTAAGCTCAGGAAAGCACTTTTCTTCTATATTGTGTGTGTGTGTGTGTGTGTGTGTGTGTGTGTGTGTGTGTGTGTGTGTGTGTGTGTGTGTGTGTGTGTGTGTGTGTGTGTGTGTGTGTGTGTGTGTGTGTGTGTGTGTGTGTGTGTGTGTGTGTGTGTGTGTGTGTGTGTGTGTGTGTGTGTGTGTGTGTGTGTGTGTGTGTGTGTGTGTGTGTGTGTGTGTGTGTGTGTGTGTCTGGCCTCCCTCCTCCTAACTGCAGATGAATTGGGCGTTGCAGATTCTTGTGCAGTGTTGCCTTTTGGCATGTTTTGACAGCCATATTGATGCACCACAGAGAATCCGAAACAGCCAAGTTATTCTTTGTATGCAAGAGCCAGTGGATCATTGTTTCAAGTCCTTTTCCAGACTTAACGTTGATACAACCAACACGGTTTCTCTGACTGCTGGTTTTGGGTGAGTTGGCAGAACACTGGAGTCTATTGCCATAGCAACAGTTGCAGATTCACAGGTGACTTGTATAGTGACATCTGATTAAGCAATATGACATGAGTGGGAGTGGGGATGGGAAAGGATCTCACCACTGCTGTAATTCGGCCGTAGGTACAGTATAATGTTGCATAATTACAAGTTAAAGTGATACTACCATTCCCTGTCTCTCTTTTTCTTTCATTCTTTCACAGCCATCATTCACACAGATGTCCTATACTTTTTCTTTGTCAGCCTCTCATTCTCTATCTATCTATCTATCTATCTCTGTCTCTGTCTCTGTCTCTATCTATCTATCTCTATATCTATCTCTCTCTATATCTATCTATCTATCTATCTATCTCTCTCTATATCTATCTATCTCTCCCTCTCTCTCTCTCTCTCTGACGTCTTCTCGTTCTCCCACTCATTTGCACCTCCCTGCGACACATACCTGTCTACTTTCTCTTTATTGACCAATCTACTGATAAGGTGAATTACAACCTCTCCAATTCACTCTTGCCGTCCAGTCTCTCATTTAGCCTTTTATTATTTGTGTGTGTGTTTGTTTTAGTCAGTGCAGTACATATTCTACACATTCTCCAAAACTCTGAATTCCAGCATGTCATGAGAAACTGGTCTGAAGCTGTACGAAAGTTCCATATTTTGTATGGAGTTGACCCAGAGCAGTCCAGGGCCTCTGATAGCGTTGATAAGGGAGGAATTCTGTAGCGCTCCCCGGCCGAGAGGGGGGGAGATGGCCGTAAATCAGGAAACTCTGTCCAAAAGAGCCTGGGACCTCTCCAGGCCTCTCACATCCTCCGCCTCAGAAGTGGCACACACACACACACACACACACGGCTGGTTCCTCATCTGAGCGGGGGCCATTTTCAAGCAATTTCCTGTTACGTGGCAAACAAGGCCTTAGATAGCATTATGTAAACCTATACTGTTACTTCTCCCTTTTCCATTTTGGCCTAGGTGCTTTCAGTTTCCTTATTTCTCTCTGAGTTTTTCCCATCCCCTGGCTACACACACTCTGCCCCCTGCTCTGTGTGATCGATCTCTCACACACACACACACACACACACACACACACACACACACACACACACACACACACACACACACACACACACACACACACACACACACACACACACACACACACACACACACACACACACACACACACACACACACTCGTTTTCTCTACCCTGCCCTGTTGCTCTGGTCAGTACTTGTTTCTCTCCTTTTTTGGAAGCTGTGAAAATTTGCGAAAAGTTGTGAAATCTACAGAAGCCCACAAAGGCAGTGCTTGTGTTGTGTTGCCAACATCTGCCTGTACTCTGGGTGGAATACTCATAAATATGGTGTGTGTATGTGTATGTGTATGTGTGTTTGTGTGCGTGTGCGTGTGTGTGTGTGTGTGCATGCGTGCATGTGCACTTGGAACTCCTTGCTTTCTCAAATAGTTTTAGGTCAAGCCTTGAATGACCATAACTGCTCTTTTGAGATTGCCAGGCCCTTTTAACATTGCCTTCTTTTGTGAAGGTCAAATGAAGGGAGGTGAGCCGGTCTTTGGCTACCTGCTGCATGCCTTGCTAGAATAATTGCATTGAACTTGGAAAGGGCAAAAGCACTCTTAAGGAAATGCTGTGGACAAGTTAAGGCCAGTGGTTGGCAGTCACTTGTTTTTTAATGTGCAGTATTTCATTGTTTTATCCTTAAGAAAAACAAGTCTTTTTTAGTTTTAATACTTATTTATTTCAAGTATTCTTAAGATACTCTACTCCACCTTCTTAATGAAAATAACATGGGTGTGGTCAAAGCAGTTGGTAGTTCTGCTTCCTGGCAGCAGTTTGATTGTAAGACATGGTACTGATTTTCTTGTGCAGTTTGTTCATTGAAAGACATTTATCTTAGATCTCAATTCATTATTTTATGTTCAGATAATATAGTAATGTACATTGTAGCTATAGAACAGGCCAATAGGTTGAACGACTCTTTATCTCCAATCTTCTGATATCTGTCGTCTGATCTCTGTCAGCTGGACCATTTCCAGTCAGAAATGGCATGACGTAACTGTGCAGATGTTGTCCTGTGCTTGATTGAACATGTCTAGAGAATGCTACACTCCCAGATTGTGAACCCCACCTCTGACTTGTTTGATAGTCTCTGAGAATTTTATCTCGACTCCAGCGCTCAGCAGTTAGGAACATTGCAGGACCCAATGTCTCAGTCCTGTGCAATTTGAATCCATATTTATCTCATCCCAGGGAATACTTTGACTCCTGAAAGCATGGTTAGAATGCTTAGAATGCAGAATGAGCAGTCAGAGTATGTCATTCAGTCAGTGGCACAGTCGAGGAGAGATCCGTCCAGGCCTCAAAAGCCGTGTGGGCTAACATGCTAAAAAACACTGCTAGGGCAGGAATGCACGCGCACGCGCACACACACACAGACACACACACACACACACACACACACACACACACACACACGCTGCTGGTGAGTTTCTGGCTGGAGCAGCCCTCAAAGGCCGTGTGTGCTAACATGCTAAAAAACACTGCCAGGGCAAGAGGGTCTGCTCTGAAGGGCACCTCGTCGGTATACATAGTGATCCAGATAAGTGTGTGCGTAACCGAAGAAGGGTGTGTGTGTGCGTGTGCGTGTGCCTGTGTGTGTGTGTGTGTGTGGATCTGCGTGTGCATTGGCAGACACCTGTGGACAGTGGCAGACTGCTGTGCATGTGACCCAGTGCCAGCCTGGCTGCTGCCGGTCATCTCCAAACACAGCGTCTCCTTTGTTTGGACAGAAAAAAAGAAAAGTGTTTGCGCCCTTCATGTTTGTCCAGCGCCCTCACACCCTGCCCTCAGGCCTCCTCTCTCTCTCCCCTCACTCTCTCTATCTTTTCTGCTCTCTCTCTCTCCTTCTCTCTCCGACTACCTCTGTCCTGTCTTACTCTCTCTCTGTCGCTCTCTCTTATCGCTCTCCTCCTCTCTGTCTCTCTCTCACTCCCCTCGCTCTCTCTATCTTTATCTCCTCTCTCCCTCTCTCACTCCCCTCACTCTCTCTGTCTTTCTCTCCTCTCTCTCTCTCACTCCTCTCATTCTCTCTATCTTTCTCTCCTCTCTCTCTCTCTCTCTCTCTCTCACTCCCTCACTCTCTATCTTTCTCTCCTCTCTCTCTCTCTCACTCCCCTCACTCTCTCTATCTCTCTCCTCTCTCTCTCTCTCTCTCTCTCTCTCTCACTCCCTCACTCTCTTTATCTTTCTCTCCTCTCTCTCTCTCTCACTCCCCTCACTCTCTCTATCTCTCTCCTCTCTCTCTCTCACTCCCCTCACTCTCTCTCTCTCTCTCTCTCTCACTCCCCTCACTCTCTCTATCTCTCTCCTCCTCTCTCCGTCTCTTTCTCTCATATGCACACAGTCTTTCATTCTGTCCCGCCCCTCTGTCTCTCTTTTCTTTCTTTCTGTCCTGCCCCCCCCCCTCTCTCTCTCTCTCTCTTTTCTTTCTTTCTGTCCTGCCCCCTCTCTCTCTCTCTTTCTCATGTCTATCACCCTCACTCCCTCACAGACCAAGTCGGTTGGAACAGATGCCCCACCTGCTAAATAATGGGAAGTAGGAATGAGTCACTTTAAAGGAGGGAGGGAGTAGATGAGCCGAGGAAAAACACAGAAGATGAGCAGAATGTGGCGGACACGCACACACACACACACACACACGCACACACGCACACACACGCACGCACGCACGCACGCACGCACACACACACATACGCTGCTGGTGAGTTTCTGGCTGGAGAAGTGCTTATTCAGCTGCTGGGGAGGAGTGGAGTACAGCACTGTCCTGAGTACTGTTTAAGCAGAGAGTCCTGCCCTGGTCAACACACTGTAGAGGACATGGACTGGTGTGTCTGTGTGTGTCTGTGTGTGTCTGTGTGTGTCTGTGTGTGTGTGTGTGACCGTGATCTTATGGCCACAGCTGGAATACCAATAGCACAACAGCACACTGGAGGCATTGTGATGCATAAAGCAGGATGCACAGGTCTGACTAGATGACCCTCCAGTGGGTCTCCCCCTCCCTCCTGCCCCTCAAGCCTCCAAACACCCCGAACTGCCCATCCCGTCGGTCAAGCACAGATATTTGATATTCTTTAACTCAGACGCTCACTTCTTCAAGGCTACGTTCCTCCTGTGTCCACTGACCAGATCAACATGGTCTCCGCTGTCCTAACAAACAGACTGAATCGTGTCACCTTGTTACAGGAGTATGAATATGGAACCCAAAGGACAGGAACATGAAAGATACAGAAAAAGGGATTCTCCCTCTCCCTCTCCCTCTCTTTCTCTCTCTCTTTCTCTCTCTCCCCCCCCTCTATCTCCCCCCCCATCTCTCGCTCTCTATTTCTCCCCCCTCTCTCCCTCCCTCTCTCTCTCACTGTCTTTGTGTCAGCTGCCTCTTTGGCTGTATGATCAGAGGGGTCAGCAAGTACTGGATTCCACTGTTGCAGCAAAGCATGTAATGCACTATTTGGCGCACACACACACACACACACACACACACACACACACACACATACACACACTACTAATTCATCCCTTCATCTCTCTTCATCAACGGTCTCTCACTCTTAGATCTCATATAAGCTTGACAGATGCGGCTAACTCACATCTGCGCTCAACGAAGCATAACAACTTCAAAATCTCCTCAACAACATGATCTATAAGCCCAGATGCAAGACACATTATATATAAGCCCAGATGCAAGACACATTATATATAAGCCCAGATGCAAGACACATTATATATAAGCCCAGATGCAAGACACATTATATATATATATATATATAAGTCCAGATGCAAGACACATTATATATATATATATAAGTCCAGATGCAAGACACATTATATATAAGCCCAGATGCAAGACACATTATATATATAAGTCCAGATGCAAGACACATTTTATATATATATAAGCCCAGATGCAAGACACATTATATATATAAGCCCAGATGCAAGACACATTATATATAAGCCCAGATGCAAGACATAAGGATACCTCTGCTGTGTCGTCTGTGTGTATGTTTGTGCACGTGTACATGAAGAGTTTTGCATTGATCAGTTTTATATGCGTTCGTGTCAGAGAGAGTAGGTTCCTCCTGGAGGGCCACTGGTGCGTGTGTGTGTGTTAGGGGGGGGGGGGGGGGGCATAATTTGTAATGACCATCCAGTCATGTCTTTCCCGTTCACTTTTGCTTGGTTGCACAGGCTCAAAGCAGTGCTCTGTCTGCTCCTGTGGTAATTAGACACCTTAGTGACACCCTATCATTCAGCTCCGAGGAGAGATGGAAGAAATTTGTGAGGAAGAGAGTGAATAGAGAGAGGGAGAGAGAGGGAGAGAGAGGGAGAGAGAGGGCACATGTGGGTCAGGTGAGGAATAAGTGAGAATGGACTCAAGCTGTGCCCTTGTCCGTCGCTACATCTGAGGGACATTTCAAATTTGGACACCCGGTAACCTGTAATCAGCCAGACACCGAGACAATAGATGTCAGGGGGAAAAACATAAAGGACATAAAATAGACAGAGGGGGAGAGGGAGAGAGAGAGAGAGAGAGGGAGAGAGAGAGAGTGGGAGAGAGAGAGAGACTAAGATAAAAAAGGTGTGCCCTGTTTGTTGGGCCTCTGCATTTCCACGGCATCCAGATAAGGACGACCACAGATTTGCTTTTCTCCTGCTGCTGGTAACCTTAAGCAAACACCAGTTCCTGGGCAGCCACAGGTCGGCCATTGTGCTCCCAGCACCGTCACGTTCTCCAGGCGTCACCCACAGGGAACGCAGGGCTGCAGAACCACACACAGAGGTCAAGGAGTGGAGGAGTGGTCCTTTCAAGTTTGCATGGTAGCCTTCCATGGTAGCATTTCCGTTAGCATCCTTGGACACCCCTTGTGGATGTAGGCTGAAAGGGGTTTCCAGTTCTAACATGTGGGAAGCATTCGTTTTTCTTTTTTTTTTTTATCAATGCGGGTTGCCTGAATATCTATTTGAATATGGAAATTAGGATCATAGTTTCTCTGGGACGACACTTTGTTAGTTGTTTTCTTGTGCTTTCCATCTCTGTTTGTAAGCAAATCAGCTTTCAAGGAAGCCTAAAGAACACAAGGTGTGTGTGCACTTTTGAATTTGTTTTGTTAACAGAGAACAGTGAAGTTGCCTCTTAAAGTTAACTGTAAAGATAAGTGCTTGGGGTAGACATGCACTTTATTAGCACATGCTGAGGACCGGCTCATGCTGAACTTGATGTCACGAGTGGATGCGTGTGGGGGTTCTAAGTTTGCAGGCAGTTTACGAGTGGATGGGGGGGGGGTTTCTAAGTTTGCAGGCAGTTTAAGAGTGGATGTGTGTGTGGGTTCTAAGTTTACAGGCAGTTTAAGAGTGGATGTGTGTGTGGGTTCTAAGTTTACAGGCAGTTTAAGAGTGGATGTGTGTGGGGTTTCTAAGTTTGCAGGCAGTTTAAAAGTGGATGTGTGTGGGGGTTCTAAGTTTGCAGGCAGTTTAAGAGTGGATGGGGGGGGGGGTTCTAAGTTTGCAGGCAGTTTAAGAGTGGATGCGTGTGGGGGTTCTACGTTTGCAGGCAGTTTAAGAGTGGATGTGTGTGGGGTTTCTAAGTTTGTAGGCAGTTTAAAAGTGGATGTGTGTGGGGGTTCTAAGTTTGCAGGCAGTTTAAGAGTTCATTTAGGAACCACCAAAACCAACATCCACCCTGAGTGAACACTCTGTTACGGAAGGAGATCAAGAGGAGAGGAGGGAGGAAGAGAGAGAGAGAGGGGAAGAGAGAGAGAGAGAGAAAGAGAGGAAGTGGTGGTGTGTGGCTTTTCAGCACAATTCCTGTCATGCTTTTATTCGCTTACTTGCTGGACACTTCAGAGGAGTGAGGTAGACAGCTCAGATGGGGTATTTACACTCCAGTCGGCCTGTCGTCTCTTCCTATTGCACTGACCTTTGAACTCTGCCTTGAATTAAACTTCCCGTGTCACGCAAACAGGAAGTCTGGGTGGCTATCTCGGCTGACATAGTAACGTAGATTATTGGATGAGTCATGACTGCAGATTATCGTATTGTTTGCGCTGGATGGTTTGACTTTATGACTTTGGCCTCTTTCTCTGTAATTCTTTATGATGGAGTAATGATGCCTGGTGAAGATGCCTCTCTCAAAGTGTGGCTGAGGAACACAGTGGGTCCATGTGGGGCAGATGCCTCTCTCAAAGTGTGGCTGAGGAACTAAGTGGGCCCATGTGGGGCTGTTTGTTTTTGCAGCGCTGTGTGTTTGTGGGTGTTCCCTGACTGAGGACATTTTTTGTTTCTCTTGCCTGGGGCCTGGAATTTAATGATCGTTAGTCTGGAGCCCTATTCACGCTTGTGACATGACCCTGGGTGTGTCTGGGCATGGCCCAGAGCTGGGTGTGTCGCCGCCTCTTAAAGAGCCATTAGTAAGCTTTCCCCGATGAAGATGGAAGAGCGTGTGTATACTCATAAATGTGTGTGTGTGTGTGTGTGTGTGTGTTGGTGAGAGAGAGACTACCTCTTTGTTCTGATTTTGAAGTTAAGTTCATTTGTTGGTTTGGATAGTACAGTACTTTCCTCCTGGTAAGGAGCTGCACATGCATTTATTAAGTTACAGTCCACATCAGAAGTGACATATCATTGTGCATGTCATTGTGCGTATGTGTGCGCGTGCCTGTGTGTGTGTGTGATGGTGTGAAATTAAAAAGCTGAATGATCTGTGTGTTGGACTCCATCTAAACTCACACAAAGCGTCTGTGGTGCGACTGCATGGTCGTTCCATACTATCACTGCAGATCTCTGCCACTGCCCTCACGAGTTTCATCAAGGCTAGTTCTGCCACAGACCTCACGTGACTCGCATTCTCACATCTAATTATAACGTTTCTCGCACCTTCACATAACTTATGATCTTCCTCTCACTGATCCTTCCTGTCATTTTATTTGGCGACAACAAATAACACTGGCTCTAGCCAGCTTGTTGGTTATCTTGTTTCTGTTGAGATAGCGCTGATGAATATACTGTCAGAAGTGTATTCACAGTATTTAAATGGAGGATGTAGAAAAAGCTATTGCTGCACAATGTAACCACTTCAGAGTTGAACCATTTAGACCAAACCCATAGACCAAAACCAATTTAGCTGATGGCCTTAAAGCACATGATCCAGTTAATGAGAACTAGCACCTTGTGTCTTTCCAGACACTGGTCTTCTGTATTTCTGTAAACATCTGCAGCTGTCAATGAGTGAACAACAACTTGTATCTATTTCTGATTTCTAAGTCAGAATTGAATTGGACTCCAGTATAGTCACCATACTGTACTGTACTGCTGGAATATAAAGTACATTACTGCTATGCAAAGGTAATCTGGAAGCCAATGCATGATTATTCCCTTAGAGAGTGATGTTGAGAGCCAGTTGAGCTCAGCAAGGTTTGTCTTATGCAGTATCAAATATAACAACATGAAAGGTAATGATGTGTGACAACAGAAATGTTGAAACTGAGTGGCGTTGCACTGCACTGTGTTGCACCAGGCGTACTGGTTGGCTGAGCCTGCGTGGTTGAGCACGGCGAGGCGTGGCAGCCATGCTCCAGCGGTTACTATGGTTACACACTCCCACCGCCAGCACGCGGCCCACGCCTGCGCAGAGCACCTGGCCATCAGCTCACACGCATGAGGTCACTCCATCGAAATGCCGTGAGCTCGTCAGACATGCGGTGGAGAAACCCGCTGGCATGTTGTTTTGGACTCTCACTCTTAGACACATGCTCTAAATACAGACACACCAATACACACATACACACATGTAACTCTTTCACACTAGAACTTAATGAAAGTTAATAAAGGCGATTTGACGGCCTCCCTAGAGAAATGCTGAATGTATGTACTGTATGTTAGCATTCATACTAGCCAAGCAAGAATGTGCTGGAAACTTGCAAACATACTGGCCCTTTGTGGGTAGAATCTCCCACCCCTGCTATAGATTGACCTGGATGGTTAAAATAGTCTCTTTTCACACTTCTATGTGCGGCTAGGCTGAAATGATGACCGCACTCTTTCTGTCAGTGTGGTTAGCGTACAGTATAGAGTGACATAGGCAGTTTATCTGCACCAGTTTCTGGAAAGAGAAGGTGTCTCTCTCTCTCTCACTCTCCCTCTCTCTCTCTCTCTCTCTCTCTCTCTCTCTCTCTCTCTCTCATATGGCACTCTTTGTATAGAACAGCGGTGAGTTCTGTGCGAGGGAGCCTGTTTGCACATTCAGACCCCATGACTAAACACACCTCTGGACAAAATGTCCCTGATTTGAAAATGAAGTGCACACAAAAACTGCATGTGAAAAAGTTTGGCCAGTCCACTGACCAACTACAGCATTAGCCTCAAGAGTGGAGGAGTGGATTTCTGAGAAGATTCAGGCTGGACTGGTGATGTGCAGGTGTTGAAGTGGCTGTAGATGACAGTCTGTGAATGATTGCTGTGTTTTATGATCTTTTTTTGTTTTTAATTATGGGTGGATCTGGACTAGATCTAGTCTGTTGCCTTACCATATAAATGATCCACAACCAATCTGGGGGATGATTACAATATCTTGTTTGTGTGTAGGTGTGTGTGCAAACAGTTCCTTGACACTTAAAGTGTCTAGATGTCAGTCATTTCTCGCTGTGTTTAGTCTATGATTATTTTAACGTCAGACAACATGCGTCTGGTATGTACAAAACTGTGGAAGGTGACAAGATCATGATCCTCTGTTAACCTTCTCTCTCTCCCTCTCTCTCTCTCACTCCTTCTCTCCCTCTCTCTCTCCTCTCCCTCCCTCCCTTTCTCTCTTTCTCTCCCTCTCTCTCTCTATCCCCCTTTCTCTCTCTCTCTCCCTCTCTCTCGCTCTCTCCTTCTCTCCCTCTCTCTCCTTCTCTCCCTCTCTCTCTCTATCTCCCTCTCTCTCCCCCCCTCTCTCCCTCTCTCTCTCTCTCCTTCTGTCCCTCTCTCTATTTCTCTCCCTCTCTCTCTCTATCTCCCTCTCTCTCTCTCTCTCCCCCTCTCTCCCTCTCTCCCTCTCTCCCTCTCTCCTTTTCTCTCTCCCTCTCTCTCCCTCTCTCTCCCTCTCTCTCTCTCTCTCTCTCTCTCTCTCTTCTTCTCTCCCTCTCCGGTGGTCAGATGGATGGAGGCGTGTCTGGACGAGGAGCTGCCGCCCACCACAGAGCTGGAGGAGGGCCTGCGTAACGGCGTCTACCTGGCCAAGCTGGGCAACTTCTTCGCCCCACAGACCGTCTCCCTCAAGAAGATCTACGACCGCGAGCAGACGCGCTACAAGGTGGGCACACTGGATAGTAGTGGGATCATTTTAACCAGTAATAGGGTTTGTGGACCGATTGTATTCAGTCAGGAAACGGGGGAAAAGTTACACTTTTTTATTTGTTATTGTGACAAATACTTGTATTTTCTCTTGATATTTACATTGCAATTTACTGTAACATGGATAAGAGTGACTGATATTGCAGCAGTTATCAGCACAGAGCTGATACAGACCTCTGCTTACTACTTTCTTTATCTTGATCTATCTATCTATCTATCTCTATCTATCTCTATCTATCTCTATCTATCTCTATCTCTCTATCTCTCTATCTCTCTATCTCTCTATCTATCTATCTATCTCTCTATCTATGGGTGTCTCTCGTTCTCATGTTCTGTATTGTGATCTCCACAGGCAACAGGGCTCCACTTTAGGCACACAGATAACGTGATCCAGTGGCTGAACGCCATGAGTGCCAAAGGCCTGCCAAAGGTGAGCAGGGAATCGTGGGATATGTGTGCAAAAACATCCGGGAGTTGCCCACCCAACCCTGCACACAATAGGTGTTGCTCTCTCACTTCTGTAAACAGGGAAGAGCCAGACACATTTACTGTAGAAGGCCAGAAAAAAATGGATTGTAGAATTCTCTCAGATGTATCATTCATACCCCCCATGAGCTGAACTTTGTGTACAATTCTGCATGGAAACTAAGACCTATAATTTCTAATGCCCCCTGAATAGATTTGAGGATGAAAGCAGCAGTATTTAAGCAGGCCAGATAAAAACGGCTTTGGTAGTGGATAGAAATGTACTTTAGGGCTTGGCTGTGTGTGTGTGTGTGTGTGTGTGTGTGTGTGTGTGTGTGTGTGTGTGTGTGTGTGTGTGTGTGTGTGTACTACTGTTAGGTGTTGCATCACCAGAACACTTTTCTTTTTGGCACAGATTTTCTACCCTGAGACGACAGACATTTACGACAGGAAGAACATGCCTCGCTGTATCTACTGCATCCACGCACTCAGGTACTGTGTGTGTGTGTGTGTGTGCGCGCGCAGGCGCGATTGTGTGTGTGATTGGGTGGGTGTGTCAACAAACAAGCACTACGCTACACTGCTGCACAAAAAAAGAATGCAGAAAAAAAAATCTGTGTGAAGTCTGCTGTGGAGTCTGTTTGGCCAGTGGATGTGTGTTTTTAAAGTGAATTCCAGAGACGTAAAATAGGTGCTGGTCTCTGAGGTCATAAATTTGACCTACACTGACAGGAAGTCTAGAGACCGAGCAGATCTGGTGTTTGTGTGCGTGTGTGCGTGTGTGCGTGTGTGCGTGTGTGTGTGTGTGCATGTGTGTGTGTGTGTGTGTGTTTGACCACATGTGTGTTCAGTGACCGCCTTCCGGAGTTCATGGTAGTTGTTCAAAGCAGTCCCCCAGGCTCTCTCTGGTGGAGGCCCAGTGCAGTGCTGTGCTGTGGTGTTCATGAGAGGCTAAACTGATAAAGAGAGTCTGTGAGCTGAGCACCACCACACTTGCAGCTCTAATGCTCCCTGTGGAAGAGAAGGCAGAAGGGGGACACATTTGTGCCAGTCTTTGTCTTTTCTCTCCTCTCCTCTCTCCTCTCTTCTACTCTTCTGTCCTTTTCTTCAGCTCATAATCCTTCTTTCTTTTGTTTACTCTTCAGTCTGTACCTGTTCAAGCTGGGTCTGGCTCCACAGATCCAGGATCTGTATGGAAAGGTGGACTTCACAGGTGAGTGAGCAAGAACCCCCCGGAAACCCCCTCTGTCTAACTGTGTGTGTACACCAGCATCCTGTGGGGAGGGCTTTGGTGTGTGTGTGTGTGTGTGTGTGTGTGTGTGTGGTGCTGCCGTCAATGTGAAAGTCATTAGTGATTGTGCGAGGGTTTCCTGTTGTTTAGAGCTGCCCGCTCCTGGCCTGTCAAACTCAAGAGTCGGACACACACATACAGGAACACAAAGTACACACTCATGTCAGTGTACAAATTAAATTATGAAGCACGGGGGAACATAGAAACACACACACACACACACACATACTTTCACCCACAAAGTACATACTCCCACACACAAACACACGTTTGAGTGTACAAATTCAGTTGCAAAGCACAGAGGAACACACATACACACACACACACACACACACACACACACACACACACACACACACACAGTATACAACCATGTACAAACATGTACAAACTTAACAATACCCGTGCATACCCAGATCTGACCTTCAGGTTGCACTGTTCCACTCCACGTCCCGGCCCAGATTACAGCTCTGACCAGTGCACGTCAGTGTTAAATGAATGTGACATAGCTCTTTGTGGCCGCACCAGTCCCCCCAGTCCAGCCCCCCCCCCTCCACTTCCCCAGTTTGTATGGGACTGTAGAGCCCTGGTTTCCCTCTGTCAACAGGCCTCTACACAACAGCCCCACTGTGGGCCACAGATAGCGTCTACTGTATGGGAGAACAAGAACACAAATTCCCCTTACACACACACACACACACACACACACACACACACACACACACACACACACACTTATACATGACCAAGCTCTCTCATCCTGCCTCTGTTATTTTCATTCATCCATTTCCTCTCTCCCTCTCTCTCTCTCTCTCTCTCTCCCCCCCCTCTCTCTCTTCGTCCCTCTCCTGTGCTGTCCGGTTCTCAGAGGAGGAGATCAACAACATGAAGAGTGAGCTGGAGAAGTATGGCATCCAGATGCCGGCCTTCAGTAAGATCGGAGGCATCCTGGCCAATGAGCTGTCCGTCGACGAAGCAGCCTGTGAGCCTCACACCTCTCCCTTTACCTCACAAACACACAGGGCTGCAGAGCCCATTTAAGAATAGCACTGGGCCCTAATGACCCTTAATAGCCCTAGGGCTGACAGAAGTGAACCATAGCAATGCATTTTATGACCACTCAAATGACCTATTGTCCATAGCTGCTAATTAGGCTTAGGTTAATAATGGTTGTTTAGTGACTTTCAGTTGACACGTAACGGTGTCATGGTGCAACTGACCCGATCATTGCACAGGTTTAATTAGCGCCCTCTTGTGAGTTGTGTGACTTGTCCGCAGGACTATTTAGAGTGTTACAGTAGCTTCATTGCAAGAGTGACTTTTATGTGTAGCATAAATCTTCTCAATTGATTACTCTTCATGCTGACTTGTTTTTAGTTTTTAGTTTAAGTTTAACTGCATGTTCAGTCCGATATGAGCAGTGAGTTTATGAGCTTATAGTCATCTCTCAAAGAACTATGACTGCATCCCTGTTGAGTTAAGAGAAATCTAATGAGTCATGCAGGCTCTAAGTCTCCTCCGGCGTCTGTACACAGTGCACGCGGCCGTTATTGCCATCAACGACGCCATCGACCACGGGGTGCCCGAGGGTACGCTGGGGGCCATGCGCAACCCCAACGCCATGCTGGTCCACCTGGACGAGAGCGCCGTCCAGCACTACCACGACACGCTGTCCCAGGCCAAGGCCCAGAAGGTGGAGAATGCACGCAAGCGGGTAGGTGGAGATTTCGACATGAGATCTGTCAGACACATCCGCTCAAGTGTCCCTTAACAAGCTGTTGTTCACAGTGTCCCTTAACAAGCTGTTGTTCAATAGAGACGCAGGCTACTCCTACACAGGTGCATTAGCACGGAGGGCAGTCCCTGTTGGAGGATGATGGCCCAAGAGATTGACATTCTTGTTTTCAGCAACATTTCTTCATGTTAAAGTCTATGAAGTCACACATAAAGTTACACAGAGGGTTAAGAATGATAGGAAGCTGTGGGTACATTTCTTCAGTGTGGACTGTCCAACACGCACGTCCTTACTGATCTCGTTCCCTCTCTTTCTCTCTCTCTCTCTCTCTCTCTCTCTCTCTCTGTTTCTGTGTGGTTTAGATTGGGGAGAACGCGGACGCTGAAAGGGATGTTTACGAAGAGCTACTTACTCAGGCTGAAATCCAAGGCAATGTCAACAAAGTCAACTGTAAGCAAATCTCCATTGAATCACCTGTCCAATAACACATTCATCTGTCTCTTTGTCTAGTCCTTGTACACTGTGATAATCTTTCCTCCTCTTAGCTGTCAACACACAACTGTAAAAGGAACATTAAAACATCTCAAAAACATCAGTCACTCAATCTATCGATTAAGCTATTTTATGTGTATAGCCTATTTGACTATATCCCTCAGGGTAGATAACAGTCTTGTCTCTTTACTGATCTGTCACCCTGATTGACGACTGTGACCCTTTGTGATTGGGTGTTGACTGTGACCCTTTGTGATTGGGTGTCTAGTGGCGACGGCCCTGAATGGGGCTGAGCAGGCCCTGCTGAGCGGTGACGAGGACAAGCTGTATGAAGCACTCCGCTCCCAGGCTTTGGGCCTGAAGAACCTCAACAGCCAGAACAAGGGCTGGTACTTCAAAGAACTGATGGCGGCACGGGAACTTAAGGAGCAGGTGAGTGGGGAAAAAACACCTGATATACAGTAGGTAGTTGTTATGTGCAATGTTTTAAAATGCTAATATACAGTAGGTAGCCGTTATGTGCAATGTTATAAAATGCTAATATACAGTAGGTACAGTAGTGGTTATGTGCAATGTTATAAAATGCTAATATACAGTAGGTAGTCGTTATGTGCAATCTTATAAAATGCTAATATACAGTAGGTGGTCGTTTTGTGCAATCTTATAAAATGCTAATATACAGTAGGTAGTCGCTATGGGCAATGTTCTAAAATGCTAATATACAGTAGGTAGTCATTATGTGCAATCTTATAAAATGCTAATATACAGTAGGTAGTCGTTATGTGCAATGTTATAAAATGCTAATATACAGTAGGTAGCCGTTATGTGCAGTCTTATAAAATGCTAATATACAGTAGGTAGCCGTTATGTGCAATCTTATAAAATGCTCTTTGCAGTTCTTGTGTCTGCACTTTATCTCCAGTATTGTATTCTCAGGCCATCTGCGATGTTATATTTAGTCTCTCCCACTAATTTGTCATTTCCTTTTACCCAGAATTCCCCTGGAGAGGCACTGACAAAGGAAGAGTTACAGAATGGCGTAGACGTCTCTAATGAGGTCGCATCAGCATACCAGAAAAGTTAGTTCCCACACTGTGTGTTACGCCTGAAGGATTTCAATTGTCTTAAGAAAATAAAAAGGAATTATGTCCAGTCAATTCTGTTTAATTTAACCTGTATGTGTGTGTGTGTGTGTGCGTGTGTGTGTGTGTGTGTGTGCAGTGCTGGAGGCAGTGGATCGGATCAACGCTGCGATCCGTAATGGTGTGCCCGAGGAGACGGTGAAGGAGCTGATGAACCAGGACGCCCAGCTGCCTCAGGTCTACCCAAGCGCTGCTGACCTCTACCAGAGAGAGCTGGCTAGCCTGCAGCAGCAGAGCCCAGAGGTATACACACACACACACACACACACACACACACACACACACACACACACACAACATATTTAACCACCTATGTGCGTTCACACACAAAACTAACACACTAAATATAGAGACCTGCCTAAACCTAAACACACTGCAGTGTTGCTGGACTCGACTAGTGTAAGAGCCAGTCTACTGCTAAGACGTGTGCACACACACACACACACACACACACACACATTGAGTGTGGACTTGTACAGTAGCATTGATGCAGTAATACTGCTTTTAGGGCTCACTCACACACCCCGAGCTGCTGGTTGCCGTGGAGATGCTGTCGTCGGTGGTGCTGATCAACGGGGCCCTGGACGTGGGCGACCGCGCCGCCCTGTGGAAACAGCTGTCCAGCACCGTCACCGGCCTCAGCAACGTGGAGGACGAGTACGCTCAGAGGTGCGCTAATGCAGTTTCTGTAAATCAGATGAAGGCCAGCTCCTCATGAGCGCTAGAGTGACCACGGCTAGCAGACACGAGATGGGAGGGGCAGTCAGGCACAGTGGAAAGGACACTGAATAAAAAGGACAGTCAAGATCTGCATGACAACAAATCAGTATGATTTAGTGATGAAAACACATGAGTATGATTTAGTGATGACAACAAATCAGTATGATTTAGTGATGACAACAAATGAGTATGATTTAGTGATCTGCATGAAAACAAATGAGTATGATTTAGTAATGACAACAAATGAGTATGATTTAGTGATGACAACAAATGAGTATGATTTAGTGATCTGCATGAAAACAAATGAGTATGATTTAGTGATCTGCATGAAAACAAATGAGTGATTTAGTAATGACAACAAATGAGTATGATTTAGTGATGACAACAAATGAGTATGATTTAGTGATCTGCATGACAACAAATGAGTATGATTTAGTAATGACAACAAATGAGTAAAATTTAGT
>NW_027468630.1:12868775-12901275 GCF_046254945.1 Alosa pseudoharengus | reverse complement strand
AGGAGACACAGGACCCCTCAGCGGTGCTTTGGCTGGATGAGATTCAGGATGCCATCCTGAGAGCCAATCAGGAGACTCAGGAGGCCCTGCAGTGTAAGTGTGACTAGACCCCCCCCCCCCCCCGAACATCACATCAAAGCCCCCGCCTCCACATCAGGCCAGGCGCTTCTGCCTCTCCGGCCCCTCATGCGGACAACTCCACATGGGCTCACCGGGCTCACCAGTGGGCGTCGCTCAAGCAGGGTCCGGTCAATAAGTCCACTCAGCCCTTGTGCGTGTCAGTGTTTGATGCAGGATAGGAGTTATGTGCTAAATGGAGATGTTATGAACTTCCTGAGAAGAGACTCATTTGCGTTAGAAAGCAGAGGTCTGGCTCTTGAGGCGCTGAGTGCTTTTGAAGGTGGATGGCATGGAGATGCTAAAGCATTCAGGCTTCTGTTCTGTGTTGTTGTTAGCTTTCTGACTCACACGCCTCCCTCGGCGAGATCTTCTGTTATTTGTACATTTCACAGGAGCTAGAATGTGCAATATTCCCTTTACTCTTTAATTGTCTTTCATCTTTTTTAGACATAAAGGATGGATATGGTGGAAATGGGTGCTCTTTTAGGACTCAAGAGTTTTAGCACCTTTACACTGAAGGTTTCAAGTTTTAAGTTTTAGTTGCACTTCTTGTTTTTACAAAATTGAAACTGTCTCTAAACCATATTCCCCTTTTTCTCTTGGTTGATATTTTTATACATGTCATTGTTATTACTATGGAAACCCTATGATGCCATCCGATTACCGGGACATTTATCAGTATTTTAGGTTACCATTTTCTTGATCTTGACCTTATTTATGTAATTTCTTAAAATAACAAAATTCTTTTTTCCTGAGATAGCATAAATAATTTAGTATCTTGGGGGAAAGGATCTTTTAAGCTCTTTTGGTGTTGCTAATCAGCCTTGGGAGACTTGGTCACTGATGTGTGGTATAATGAAACAAATTCTAAAATACATACAACCGTACAAGTAAAAAAAAGATGTAAATCACTTAATATTATTTGATAACAGGGAAAAACTGTTATACACTATTGCCTATACTTTCACAAATGTATCTATGCTAGGGGTTTCACAACTATGGATTTTTACTATTTGAGTTCCATTACAGTTGTCAACTACCGTAGTCTTATTACGGGCGCTGGTGCTAACATTAGGCTACTGCTAGTGCTGGCTGTTGGCAGCAGATGTTTCATCTTTAGATGGTTATCCACAGCACACAGCTTCACACAGATCTCATTTTCAGTGAAGCACTTCCATACATAGGAATGTCTAGCTTTTTTAGCCTTTAACCATTTTGTCCATGACCAGTTGACTACTGTCTACAGCAATGACTGTTGATTTTAATAGCATGAATGCATGTATGCATGAATGTATGAATCACTATGTATGCATTCACATAGTATAACACAAGATGGACTTAAAGAACCTCCTCCCCTTCCTCTGTAGTCTCTAAGGCCATCCAGGGCATTAATGACGCGGTGGACAGCGGGGACTCGGCCCAGACGCTGGCTGCGCTCAGGACCCCGACGGCCGGGCTCTACGGGGTGACGTCCGAGTGCGCTCCCACCTACCAGACGGACTTATCCAAGATCAAAGAGGACAAGAAGAAGGAGGGTAAGGAAGTGAAGGGTGGCATGCTCCTATAGGGACATTTAACAACATCACATACATTAAGATATCAACACTGTGTGTTGTGCTCCTACATAGGGACATTTAACAACATCACATACATTAAGATATCAACACTGTGTGTTGTGCGTATGTGGCATTGTGGTCATAGCACTTCCTAAAACCTGTTACTGTTTGATATATAGATAGATAGATACTTTATTGATCCCCAGGGGAAATGCATATGGCATAAGGCTTTATTGCCTGAGGCTTTTTATTTCCGTTGTCAAGGAAGTTGTACAGTATGGGAAGAGTGTAAACACATTTTCACACACAGACAAAAGGTTCATAAGGTTGATACCCTCTCAGAAGCTTCCTGTACTCTGTCCTCCTCACACTGGAATTATGTTTAACATTCAAATGATGCAGAATATCTATGGCTTGTGGATAAGTGTGTGTGTGTGTATAATTCTCTTTTTTTGTCCCTCAGGTGATAATGGCAGTGAGTGGGTGCAGCACTGGGTGAAGGGGGGGCATAATTACTACTACAACCTGAAAACAGGGGAGGGCAGCTGGCAGCAGCCCCAGGACTTCGTCCAGAACAACACTCTGCTCAACAAGGAGGACATCCAGGTGGGCACTCACAACAGCACTCCGCAGCGTCTCAGTCAGTCAGAGTTGGCTAGTTAACTACCAAATTAGCCTGGTCATTTAGCTAGTTAGATAGCTGTTTGCAGTCTAGTGTGCCATTTATGCTTGTTTTTGTGTTGGCCTAGAGAAGCAATTCTGAATCAAAATTAGGTCAGTTTGTTAATTAGTTTCTTGTAATGTTTTTTTATGTAAGACTGAAAAGGCATAATTGAGAAAAGATAAATGGCTGTGGTGAGCCACGGTTGCTAATGCACAAATGCATTATGCAAATGGCTCCTAATGGATAGAGAGGCTGAGTGGAGCCTTGGTGAGCAACAGACGAGCCCCTGGGACCAGCTAGATGTGGGTGTTTGTTACTAATTAAAAAGAGGGCCTTCATCGTTGCCTCTCTTTTTCTCTCTCTCGCTGGCAGGGTGTGGTGTCAGGGGTGACGGCGGCGTATAACCGGGAGCAGCTCTGGCGTGCCAACGAGAGCCTCATCGCCAAGCTTCAAGCCCGTTGCCGTGGTTACCTGGTCCGGCGGGCCATGAAGAATCGTCTTGCTTACCTGAAGGATCAGGATCAGTCTACCAAGTGTATACAGGTGACCTGAGTTAACCCTGTTCTCCATTTCCCATGTGACATGTGTACAAACACACACACACACACACACACACACATGCGTGCACACAGACACACACCCGCGCGCGCGCACACACACACACACTCACACACAAACATTTCTTTTTTCTTTTTTTCTTGTATTTGCAGGTAGACTTTTAGCCTGCTATTTTGTTGACTTCCAATGCTGTTACAAATAAGCCCAAAGTCTGCCCCTGCAGTGTATATTTCATGGTAAAAGTGTTGTTCCTTTTACCACTCTAGGCCCACTGGAGAGGTTACAAGCAGAGGCAGAACTACAAAAACAGAGTGAAGTATCTCAAGGACAGCAGTGAACAAGTAGTCAAGGTAAGACTGTGTGCGTGTGCGTGTGCGTGTGCGTGTGCGTGTGTGCGCGCGCGTTTATGGAGAGAGGGATAGAAATACTCAGATGAGACTAATATCTCACATCTGAGTCCTCCAAGAAACCCATCCACTGACAAAAAGTAAGACCCTTTAAAGACCCTTTTCCTCTGAGCTGTGTCATCCTTTTAAACTTGATCCTGGATTAACTTTGCCATCTTAACACCAGTGCATTTTAAGGAAACAGAATACTAGATTTTTGCCATTAACACTAAATGCCAGATTTTTCTACCAAATGCCATGGCCCTCCATTGCAATCTCACCACAGAGCAATCTGGTTACATTCTGGCCTGAGCATAGAGAAAAGACAAGTCCAGAGAGACAACTGTATACACTTAAGCCTTTGTCCTGGTGCCTTAATGCACAACCGCTAATCCTCTTTGCAGATTCAAGCGATGGTGAGGATGCACCAAGCTCGCAAGAAGTACAAAGACCGACTGAAGTACTTTGAGGACCACGTGAGTACCCATGCTCCATTCCCTTTGAATTCTGTCCCACAGATCTCCACTCAGCAGCACTCTCCCTCCCTGTGGCATCCATATCAGATGCCACGAGTCTGTGCTGTTTTCAAGCTGAGGAAAACGTGTCTGCTGTTTCGCCTGTGGTATACAAGAGCCACCACCTAAACTCTGTTGCTTGTTTGTCTTTTAACAAACACTAAACATTGACTCCCCTTCATGGACACGCTGTGTTTCCTTTATCTTGAAGAAAGCGCACTGCGCACTGCGCACTCCTGAGCTCAGAGGCCATGTGTCTGGCTGTATTGTCTGGCTTGACTGGTGTTGATGCTTGCGCTCACAGCTGTGTGCTTTGCTCCCCAGATGGACGAAATTGTGAAAATCCAGGCCTTCATCCGGGCCAATAAAGCCAGAGATGATTACAAGACACTCAGTGAGTACTACGGCTCATTTCTCAGCCCAGTCATTACTCCAGATGGACCAGTTTATTCCTTAATCATTCTTATTCAAGTCAACTTCGAAGCTGGATTATACTGGCAATTGTATTATGAGTTATTACAATTACAAATGTGCAGGTCTTGGAAATGTTGAAAACTATTTTGTTTGGATGAAATCCCTCAAAATTCCCATCAAGTCAAGTTTGAAACTGTGTCAAAAATAATTACACAGTCCATAGCTATTTGCTTCTTTTATGTGTTTATGACACTCCATTTCACTCATAATTTCTCCCATTTGTGATTTAACATTCAAAGGTCATTATCCACAGGACATTGAACATAATCCATGTACCGGTACTTCCTGTGTAAAGCAATTAAGCATAGAAATAAAATGGAATATGTCTGGAATCGTTCAATCCTCGACGATCAAGAAATTGATCAGTTGATTGAAAGATGTGTAAACAGTCTAGATAATGAATCAATCAAGTGTGTAATTTTATGCTTGCATTTATTTAATAATGTTACATAAATTGAAGCAAACAAACAGAATTGACATCAGTGTTGTATAAATCTTTCATCCATCTCGTGCTCCCTTTCCACAGTCAATGCTGACGAGCCCCCGATGGCTGTGGTGCGTAAGTTTGTGCACCTGCTGGACCACAGTGACCAGGACTTCCAGGAGGAGCTGGAGCTGATGCGTCTGCGTGAGGAGGTGGTCACCAACATTCGCTCCAACCAGCAGCTGGAGAACGACCTCAACCTGATGGACATCAAGATCGGCCTGCTGGTCAAGAACAAGATCACACTGCAGGAAGTAGTGTCACACAGCAAGAAGCTGACCAAGAAGAACAAGGGCGCACTGTCCAACATGATGATGATGAACAAGCAAAAGGGTGGCCTCAAGGCCCTTAGCAAGGAGAAGAGGGTGAAGCTGGAGGCCTACCAGTACCTCTTCTACCTGCTGCAGGTGAGTGCAGCCGCGGCCTCTGCACATGGGTGCCAGTGGAAGACCTCTGTCAATGCAAAATTACATAAGAAGCATGTGATCTAGTGAGAGTCAGAGTAATGTACTACTATGTCAGAGATCTATTTTGTAAAAACATCACATGGACTAAATGATAGATTTATTGTTTCTTTTCTTGTCTTTTATACCTGTGTGTTTAGAGTTCCCCATGAAACAACGCCATAATTAGGTTGTCATGATTATAACAATCAGTGATCTCTCTCTTTTGCCAGACAAACCCAACGTACCTGGCCAAGCTGATCTTCCAGATGCCCCAGAACAAGTCCACTAAGTTCATGGACTCTGTGATCTTCACCCTGTACAACTACGCCTCCAACCAGCGCGAGGAGTACCTGCTCCTCAAGCTCTTCAAGACCGCCCTGCAGGAGGAGATCAAGTAAGGAGGCCGGCCTGCCATATCGGCCATAACCTCCCTGAGGCTGAGGAGGGTGGCAGGTTCTTAAACGTGAATTTAGCCCTTAGATATATAACAGATCTGGCTTTCTTATCATACATTGAATGGGGGAAACTTGCCATACTTGCTATATGAGAAATGGACACTCATATGAACTACTTACTGTATATATTGACCGTTAACACTGTATTAAGTAACTATGCTTTATGCCATGAGAGAGTTCTATGGCGCCCAGTGTCTTGATGTTAATAAAGCAGAAGGTGGAGACTCTGTGTTGAGCAGCTCTGTGTGCACACAGGTCAAAGGTGGACCAGCTTCAGGAGATTGTGACCGGGAACCCCACAGTCATCAAGATGGTGGTGAGCTTCAACAGAGGGGCGCGGGGCCAGAACGCCCTCAGGCAGATCCTCGCTCCCGTCGTCAAGGAGATCATGGACGACAAGTCGCTAAACATCAAGACGGACCCCGTGGACATTTACAAGAGCTGGGTGAACCAGATGGAATCGCAGACTGGAGAGGCCAGGTTTGTGTGTGTTTGTTTGTGTTTCTGAATGGTATACATGTCAGTGTATTTGTTTAAAATATCCCACATGATTTTTACATATTTCCATGATTTCCCTTTGTTTGTTTACATGGTAATTGTGTGAATGCTAAAACGTGTGCTAGTGACATATTCATTCAAATGTACTCATAACGGCATCCAATAATTTCGCCCGTTTCCTGTACTCGTAATGGCATCCCATATTTTCGCCCGTTTCCTGGACAGCAAGCTGCCATACGACGTGACGCCAGAGCAGGCCATAAGCCACGAGGAGGTTCGCACACGCCTGGAGGCCTCCATCAAAAACATGAGGACCGTCACCGACAAGTTCCTGTCCGCCATCGTAGTCTCCATCGACAAAATCCCGTGAGTGTGTGTTCCCGCACGCACAAGAATCTGTCTGTGTGTGAGCGTGGGGCTGTCTCGATGATGGCTATCTAGAATGGAAACTATCATAGGGCTCATTGCTCACATCATCATCATTGTGTAATGTATGGAAATGACCTGCGGCGGGTTAGAGTTTGCATATTCAAACCAGTTGGGGGTTTAATGGGAGGCTCTGCTGCTATTGATATAAGTGTGTCTGTAATTTGATGTGTGTGTGTGTGTGTGTGTGAGTATGTGTTTATGTATATATTTCGAACTAAAAATAAATGCCCTTTGTTTCCTGTCTGCTGTAGGTATGGGATGCGCTTATGCGCAAAGGTTTTGAAGGACACGCTTAGTGAAAAATTCCCTGATGCCAGTGAAGATGAACTAGTAAAGGTTTGTGGACTCTTCATGCTAGAGAATGGCTCAAGTTTATGTTTATGTGGTTAAGGTTCAGTACGGTTTTGCTGTACAAGTCAATTCTCCACAAAAACAAAACAACAGAAGAAAGTCAGAACAACTCTGAACTCTTAGAGAGTGTGTGTGTGTGTGTGTGTATGTGATATTCAGCTGTGAGGAGCAGACTTCGTCACTCTTCCTCCCTTCCTCTCGCTCCTCTTGCCTCTGTTGCTATGGTGTCAGAAAAAAATCTCCACACTTTTATAACTGAATGAGGTTGCCATCTACAGTACTTCTACAGCTTTTCTCCTCCCGTCTCTCTCTCTCTCTCTCTCTCTCCCTCTCTTTATGTGTCCTTGACTGCTGTTTTATTCTCCTTTGTTCCTTCTTGGCCCCTCCTATACCTCTGCAGTTTCTCCTCTTTTACCTTCACTGTTGTGTGGAGATATTTGCCCTGCTGTGGCCAATCAGAGAAGGTGAGCTTGTGCTCTCTCTCTCTCTCTCTCTCTCTCTCTCTCTCTCTCTCTCTCTCTCTCTCTCTCTCTCTCTCTCTCTCTTCCTTACTCCCTCTCTCACTTTATCTTCCTTTTTTGTCTCTTTGTTGATCTTCTTTCTTGTTTTTTCTGTCTGTGCATTAATCCCTGCATACATAGGCATTGATGAGGTGATAAAATGTTCACATCTACTTTTAAACCAGAGCTGTAAAATGACTCACTTCCACTGTTAAAAGTGTTGGTTTTCAAGTGCCAGTCGCCATGTGTTTACCTCATGCATGCAACATGATACTAGCAGGTGCACAGTCTCTGGTGTGTCTAAAATTAGGTGCAATATGTTTCAATTAACACCCTGATTTTTGCCAACATGCTCAGCATTGTGTGTGTGTGTGTGTGTGTGTGTGTGTGTGTGTGTGTGTGTGTGTGTGTGTGTGTGTTTCAGATTGTGGGCAACCTGCTGTACTACCGTTACATGAATCCAGCTATCGTGGCCCCTGATGCTTTTGACATCATCGAGATGTCTGCGGGAAGTCAGCTGACCACTGACCAGAGGCGGAACCTGGGCTCCATCGCCAAGATGCTCCAGCACGCTGCCTCCAACAAGATGTTTTTGGGAGACAACGCCCACCTAAATCCCATCAACGAGTACCTCACCAGCTCCTACCAAAAGTTCAGGTATAGAACCACACAGCCACTGCAATGTCTAGGACTACTAAAGTAGCTGGAATCTGCCATATAAAACCGATTTCTCTTGATTATGTAAGTTTATGTTCCTACTGCCAATATCTTTGCCATTGTTTTCAGTGTATAATGTACCATTTTAATTAACACATAATTAAAAAATAATAATATAATGTATCCATTGCATGCAAACATTGCTATTTTGTATTATTTAAAAAGGTCTAAAGTATGTAGTAAGTTGCCTAGGTGGAACTGTCAAGATGTTGTCACACAGATGTTCAAACGGATATCCTGTTCTCTTGTCTATTTCCTCGGTCCATGTAGGCGTTTCTTCCAGGCGGCGTGTGATGTGCCGTCACTTGAAGATAGGTTTAACATTGATCAGTACTCAGACTTGGTCACCCTCACCAAACCAGTCATCTACATCTCCCTCGGTGAGATCATCAACACACATACGGTGAGTCAGCACCTTCTGATATAAGATTTTTACTTTAGTGCTCTGTGTGTATGGAGTGCAGAAATATGGCTGTTCTGGGTCTCACATGGTATGAAGTGTGCTTTTCCTTCTGACTTCTCTTGGTTGGTTCTGTTTTCTTTTAGCTCCTGCTAGACCATCAAGATGCCATCGCTCCTGAGCACAACGATCCCATCCATGAGCTCCTGGAGGACTTGGGCGAGGTGCCCACAATCGAGACGTTGATAGGTGAGAAACAAATGGGGTTAGGTGTAGATGGACTTTGAACTGGACCTTTTATCAACATCAAGAGTTTATTGGTTGCTCTTCAAAGAGCAAAAGGTTCTACAGAGAGCCAACCCTACCAAAAGGAGTCTATGCTGTTTCTGTGGGGTTCCATAACTGTCCTGGGGTATATCTGACTAAAATAACAATGTTTTAATAGTGACCACTTTTTAGGGCTTATATTTAGGCTTGTAGGCAGGAAGGTTCATCTCAGTGGCTTTTAGCACTGCATGATTTATTCAAAGATTTCATCCCTGTGTAAAAATTTGAACATTTGTGTTTCTGTAGATTACAGAAATCCCTCTCAGTTCCTAATTGTATGCTCTTGTCATGATCTGACATCCTTCAACACTCACCTCCTCCTTCCACCACAGGAGAAAACCCCCTCCCTCCTGATGACCCTGCCAGGGAGCAGATGGGGAAGACGGAGGTGTCACTCACCCTCACCAACAAGTTTGATGTCCCAGCTGAGGCCAATGCTGAGATGGATGCCAGGACCCTCTTACTGAAGTAAGCAGTGTTAACTTCTGGCTCTTATTGTCACCCTGACGCCTCTGATGAGCACATTGAACTGGGCACTGGTGGAATTTGTGTGTGTGTGTGTGTTTTGTTAATATATCTGACTGATTGTTTATCTCTTTGACTTTGTTCCAGCACCAAGCGGTTGATAGTGGATGTAATCCGTTTCCAACCTGGAGAGACACTCACAGAGATCCTGGAGTCTTCACCCTCTCCTGAGCAGGTAAACATGAGCTTCAAGCACACCTCGACTATAAAGGGGAAAGGCTTCTCTGGTATTTTGAGTCCTACATCTACATTGACTGCTGCTGAGGAAAACCAGCTTGCCAAGACTGCAGATGGAGCCAAAAAAAACATTTGCGGTTTTCTACAAGCTAGAGTTTTTTTTCTGACAAAACATGGTGTTAAAATAGGATAATCAATGTAAGCAGTATGTCACAGCAGCAGAGAAAATAGTGCAATAGTAAGAAGTCATCAATTAATATAAATATAAAAAATGAATATACTAGTACTGAAAGTAAACTATTGTCCTCGTCTCTGAGCTGGTTATCTAACAGTCCTGAAAACAAACTTTGGGCTGCCACAAATCTTAAATTCAACCTAACAAACGACCGTTACTCCAAAGAGTTTGATGCTCTCTTCAACGGTCCCCATGAAGGCAGCTAACAGATCCATGTGAAGCATCACTGGACCAGTGTTCACCATACTAATATGAACTGGATGGGACAAATATATTTCCGTTCCGTTTGCATCTGCTTCTGAACGAGCTTTAAGCGCACAGATCCGTCTCTGTAAACCATGCTGGACTGCTTGCAACAGTGTTGCGTGACTCACATAATTGAGTGCAGCTCTTTGACAGACGTCGAGGCCAAATTCACTCAGGGATCACACAAAGGAGTCATTGTTTCTCCCAACGATAGGCTGATACACGGCAGACAGACAGCGACTTTGTCATCTCTCTGTGTAAATCCAGCCGCAACATGTATCAAAGGATGCATTGCCTCTGACAAACCCTCAAAGGATGATGGATTTTCACCCTTAAAAAATCTGTTCTAACTGACAAATGTGGTAGCTCTCCTGAATCCAACAACAGGATTAATTCCAGAGTGGAATGAGAATTTCCTTTAGTCTCGTCCAAAGACAGATGTTTAGGTCTGCTAATGCCTTCTTAAGAAATGAAAAATGGCCTCTAGGCAAGCCCATAATGTGGTATACATTCGTAAACTAATGCTCTCAACCCCTCTCTGTCTTTCTTGTCTTTTCTTGCCTCATTGTCTCTTTTCCATTCACAGGAAGTGGAATACCAGCGAGCCATGCAAAGGAGGGCCATCCGGGATGCCAAGACCCCAGAGAAGATGAAGCAGGCCAAGCCAGTGGTGGATGACAGCCTCACCCTGCAGGGCAAGAAGGACAAGATCAAGAGCAACCTGCAGCGGCTGGGGGAGCTGGGCAAAGTGCATCCAGAGAACCGCTACCAGGACCTCATCAATGACATCGCCAAGGTAACTACACAGCATAATGCAGAAGATTATGACTGGGAACCAAAATGGTGTCATCATTTTTTTTTTAATCAAATCAGACTTTACGTAAGGTGACAGCAGAGCAAAAGCAAAGATAAATGTAATAATCTCAAATAGATCCTTACATTTGTTCCCTCTTTAGGTACATTGTAACATTGTATCTAAGCATTCAGGGATCACATGTTTCCTTGTAGTGGAAATTTGGTGTAATATGGTAATGGAAATGACATTTGTATATATTTTTCGGTATTATTCATTCAGTTTTATTTAAGCACTGGTAACGTTGCATTACTCAAGTGCTGGTAATGTTACCTCTGAGTGAAATAAACCAAGTCTATTATATAAATACACTTTTCGAGCTAAAAATATTTTAAACAACACTCTGCTTGTGTACTATGCCCTGACAAAATTTGAACGGAGCTCCTCCCTGGTTTGAGAGGACACTGTAGTCTCAAGTGTTTGGGCCAGATCAGATTAGCAGCCACAAAAGAGCATGTGGCAGCTCAACGTCTGAGGGCTGGGACTCAAGCAGCAGATCTCAGTGATTGGAACACTGGGGACCTTGCCACTCAAGGAGGGAAAGGGAACAACCCAAGGGGAAGGTTTCTGTTCCCATGAGTGCAGTAGATGGGATTGATCGCAGGCCAAGGCTTAAGGCACGGCGCGGCGCAGAGCCTCCGCTGAGTGAGACGGAGCAAGGAAGAGTAGTAACACTCACTGCATTCTGTTCTGTAGTCTCCAGGCGTGTCAAAACAGAGACCGCAGAGCTGGCACACACACACACACACACACACACACAGAGAGAGAGAGAAACACATACAGTACACACAGCACCGAGAGGATATTAGCCAAACTCTGACCTCAGTTTCCCATGTCTGCTCGAGGCTACACCATTTCCCTATAATCCGATTCCTTAGACCAAATGACGCACACACCATTTGATTATGGTCCCTGGCAGCTACTATATTCTCGCATTGTCTGGACGTTCATACACACTTCTAAAGCCATGTCTGTCTGTGTTGCAATGATGTCTTTCGTAGGATATCAGAAACCAGAGGAGGTATCGGCAGCGGAGGAAGGCGGAGCTGGTCAAACTGCAGCAGACCAACGCTGCCCTCAGCTCCAAGACCGACTTCTTCAATGAGCAAATTGACTACTACAACCGATACATCAAGACGTGCATGGACAACCTTGCCACCAAAGGAAAGTAAGTAATGCTCACTTATCCACAGTTTGGGCTATGGCCATTACAACAAGAATGTCAGGTGTGAGCATACCCTCATCTTAAATGACCTACAGAGAATTTTTTACAGGGTATTTTAAAGAGTTACATCATGAAAAGGTGTGTTGAATATGTGCCCACAAGGCAAGATTTAAGTACCGGTATCAGCTGCAGTGTCATACACACTCAAAAGGAACACTTCTCTCCTCTACTCTAGCTGCAGTGTCATACGCACTCAAAAGAACACTTCTCTCCTCTACTCTAGCTGCAGTGTCATACGCACTCAAAAGAACACTTCTCTCCTCTGCTCTAGCTGCAGTGTCATACGCACTCAAAAGAACACTTCTCTCCTCTGCTCTAGCTGCAGTGTCATACGCACTCAAAAGAACACTTCTCTCCTCTGCTCTAGCTGCAGTGTCATACGCACTCAAAAGAACACTTCTCTCCTCTGCTCACAGGCCTCACAAAAAGCCTGGAGATGCCAAAGCCAAGAAGAGCAAGCAGGTTTCCCAGAAATACACTGCAGCACGGCTACACGAGAAGGGCGTCTTGATTGAGATTGATGATCTGCAGACAAATCAGTGAGTTTGCTAGTTACATTCACTGCTATGCATTTATACTGTCTTTTCATCAATTATGGAAATATTTTAGTTTGCTGATAGAAGCATTTTCCTTATTGTTAAACACATGTCTTCATAGCTTTTTACATCAAGTCCCAACAATGGCTTTAACTCTTGTATGAATCAGAATTCCAGCATATTATAAAGCACTGAGACCAAATAATCCTTAAACTGCCTTGACATATTTACTCAGACAGACAAACCAACCTCCATGTATTGTTCTTGCCTCTACCCTTAATGTGATGCTGTGATGTGAATGTGATATGATTTTTTTTATATGATTTTGATATTTTAACTTTATGTGATATGATGTTCTGTTATCAACTAATTGAATTATGGTTATGGTATTTGGCAGACACTTTTGTCCAAAGGGACTGTATTAGTTAAAAAATATTTCAAATAAAGTTAGAAATCCTACATTTAACATAATAGTAATAATAACAATATCAAATAATTGGATTAACTAACTCTTTTTCCTTGCCCCCCCCCCCAGATTCAAAAATGTCATCTTTGAGATCTCCCCATCTGAGGTTGTGGGTGTGTTTGACGTGAAGGCCAAATTCATGGGTGTCCATCTGGATACTGTCATGCTAGAATACCAGGTACCTCCACCAAGACCACATAACTTCATGCAGGGTTTTGAGTTATTTATACGCTCAATCATACTGTTCAGTTATACTTTCATGTTGTTAAAGTCAGTTGATGTCATACTTAAAAACACTGTGTCTGTATCTGTGTGTCTGTCTCAGGACCTGCTGCAACTACAGTATGAAGGCGTTGCTGTGATGAAGTTGTTTGACAAAGCCACCATTAATGTCAACCTGCTCATTTTCCTGCTCAACAAGAAGTTCTATGGCAAATAGAGACTGAAAGACACTTTAAGAATGAATTGCATACAAAGTACTCCTCCATGTAAGGTTGCAACCAAAAACTCCTTGGTCTTCAGCCCTTTATCTTTTCATTTGCTGCACTACTACAAAACGTTGCCTTAAGTTAACATCTGCCTTATTCACTGTGGATAATTCCTTGGAGCTCACAGCCATGGCTGCGTATATAGTATCGTAGAAGTTTGTATTGTATATCATTGGTTATTATTCTGTTGCAGCTGTGTTGAATGTAGTCCAAAGGTCAAGATCTATTTTATTAGTTTGCTCAAAATTTGCTGCAAACTATGCTTGCATGAACTTATAGTTATGTTGTGTAAAGAGAGAATTTCATTTTCTAATTTGTCTGGGGTGTCCTGGACTACATATATTTTGTTTAATAATATTTGTCCCAATGAAAATATCCATGCCCTTCAATGACAATTGCCCTTAATGCTAAACATATTAAGAGATATAAAGATGTTTGCATATTTGAGATGAGCGAGGATGGTCCAAAATTGGTGATTCATTGGGAAACAGTCATGTTCATGTCAGGTCTGTAATGGCTGTTTGAGTGTGCCAATACCATGTTCCCCTCCTGACATTCCTTTTTGGCTATCTACAGTACCTTTGCAAAAAAGTAGATTTTTCAGCTCTTTTATGCTGTGCGTTTTATTTACGTCCTGCTATTTCTGTTTTTGTCCAATTGTCATATTTTGTTTGTTTCATTTTTAAAGGGGAATCTATTACTTATTAGTAATTTTAAGTTGAAGACAATTTAAGTTGTACAATGTCAGTGTCAGCATTGCAACTTGTGGAAACATTAAAAACAAAAGTTTTGTAAAGATATATTGTGGATTATTAAACTTTATAAAAATATAATGTCTTTTTGAAGACTTTGAGAGGACTTTCTTCAACATATGTTTGGATCGATGCCCGGAAAACAACAGAAAGAGATCAGAAATGTTCCTGCATTTCCCCCTGCACTACTGCAATATTACAGGAAAACATATTAAATAATTCCATATGCAATTGGTAGGAGACTTCCCACAGCAGCCGTTTGACAGCCTAGCCTAATTTTGAGTCAAGGTGTCAAATATTTTCCATTGTAGGCTAAAATAGGCCTAGCACACGTTCTACATGTTTTCCATGGCCTGACCATCACTGTATAGTCCATTGGCTTTAAGAAAATGTAAAACACATATTAATTGCACTTAATCCAATATATAAACTGCTCATTGTTGATAGTTGGATGGATTTTAATATGTTTGTCTACCTTGTGGTAATATGTAATATGTCTCCCATAGCATGCTTTCAGTGTGGAGCAAGGAATGTCCGGTCTGTATCGCCCAAAGTTGGATGTTAGATCTACAGCCTATTTGTTCATATTCGAGTTTGACATGGAAAATTCCAGAACCTAAGAAATGCTTGCAAAAGCACACACACACAAAATACTTTGGATGTAGACTACTAAGGTCATTTGTAAAATGTGTCTAACCATACAGTAATTAGAAGAATGTAACCCTTTGCGCCTAATGGATGCAAATTGTGTCCACAATTACACCCATTCTTCTCAGTTTAATTACTCACAAAAGGCACAAATCATATTTACAATCTGCATACAGCTCTGTTAATTTCCATACCTATTTTGTTTTAATATCTCACAAACTCTTCAATCACACATGACCGTACGTATGTATGAAATATGTATGTGTATGTATGTACAGCGGGGAAAATATGTATTGAACACGTCAATATTTTTTTCAGTAAGTATACTTCCAGTGAGGCTATTCGCATGAAATTTTCACTGGACATTAGTATTAACTTAGGTAATCCACACATATATAAAAACCCAAACATTAATGTCTAAAAGTAGAGTTATGAGTAAAAAAGTGGAATGGCACAGGGAAAAAGTATTGAACACGCTAAGAAAAAGCAGTACTCAAAGGCAAGAAATGGCAAGGAACAAACTGGAATCTATAAGTAGTTAGAGAAATTATCCCTCCTATCTGTGCAAATTGATATAAGCTGGGTTAGTACATACTGGTGGGCTATAAAAAGGTTTTTTGTTACCAAGGTGTCAAACAAGAAACATTTCATAATGGGTAAAAGCAAAGAGCTCTCCCAAGACCTTTGCAACCTTATTGTTGCAAAACATATCAATGGAACTGGTTACAGATGCACATCAAAACCTCCGAAGCATCCAGCAAGCAGTATTGGAGCCATTATCTGCAAGTGGAAGGAACATCACTGCATCATCACTGGCCATGCACAGGCTCTCCTTGCAAGATTTCTGACCAGGAAGTCAGAAGGATAGTCAGAAGAGTAGCCCAAGAGCCAAGGACCACTCGGAGAAAGCTCCAGAAAGACTTGGTACAGTTGTTACAGAGAAAATCATAGGTAATGCACTCCACTGCCATGGCCTCTATGCACGCTCATCCTGCATGACTCTATTGCTGAAGAAAAACATGTCAAAGCTCGTTAAAAGTTTGCTACACAACATTTGGACAATCCTATGAAATACTGAGAGAATGTATTCTGGTCAGGCGAGAGCAAAATTGAACTTTTTGGATGTCATACTACACACCATATTTGGGGGAGAAATGGCACTGTGCATCACCCTAAAAATACCCTACCAATAGTGAGGTTTGGAGGTGGTGGCATCATGGTGTGGGGTTGTTTTTCATCTCATGATACTAGCAGACTTCATACAGTTGAAGGAATGATGAATTGAGTCATTTTGGTCTGGGAGAATCTTGACCATCCACCAGGATGATGAGGATGAGACATGGCTAGACCTTCCAGCAGGACAATGATCCAAACCATTCAGCAAAGGAAACTCTCAATTGGTTTCAGAGAAAGGAAATCAAGGCCCTGACTTCAATCCAATTGAACAGTTTTGGAAGTTAACTAAAGATCAGGATTCACAAGAGGGACACCTGGAATCTTCAATATTAAAGGACTATCTGTTGAAAAGAATGGGCCAAAATCACACCAGAATACTGTAACTGGTTAGTTTCGTCATACGGGAAATGCCTTAAAGCTGTCATTACGAATAAAGGCTTTTCCACAAGAATTTTCAGCAGGCGTGTTCAATACTTTTTTCCTGTGTCATTCCACTTTATTACACATAACTCTACCTATGGACTTTAATGTTTGGATTTTTTTATATGGGTGGATTATCTGAGTTAATACTAATGTCTGGTGAAAATTTCATGCAAGTAGCCTCATTGGAAGTATACTTACTGAAAAAAATGTTGACGTGTTCAATACTTATTTTCCCCGCTGTATGTATGTATGTGCCATCCCTATGCCTGTGACCATGTAGGCCTATGTGCCACCCTGTGCCTGTGACCATGTAGGATGAAAAGCGTTATGGAAAATGTGTCCTTTGATCGAGTTTGTAACATTATTTGGGTTGGAAATGCCTTATGGCTTATTTAAAGCTATTCTAGCATTGTCTGAAAAGCCTGGTAAAGGAGACGACTGCTTTTCTCATGAATATTTAATATGTAAATGAGCTTTGCTCTGATTGGTAGTCCACAAAAAATAAACGGACTACACTTCGTCTGCCTCTGCAGCAACAAGCAAGCAGGACAGTTGATAGGCATCCATGGTTAACACATTACAGATGACTCTACTCACTCCCCTCGACTTCTCATGTAACTTACATTACAGTCTATAGTACCTAACACAGCTGATTTATACTATCCAACCGATTGTGACAGCCAAACCCTTCTTTAATCGAGGTGTTAATTTTATTTAACTGCGTGATAATTGTGGGAAAACTTGTTATCCTCGCTCGGAAAAGCTAACTATGGATAGTTTCTGCTCGCCTTGTGACACATTTAGCTAGGAGACAGTTAGTTAGTTTTTCGCTGGTAGCAGAGGCATAGCAACAGTCATATTTTAGAGATATAGCAGATGTAAAGTCCTCACGGAGACAACATGCACGCTAATTTTGACAGGAAACAAACACGGGGACTCGGGAACAGTTATTTAACTATCGCAGGCATTATTTGTTTTATGATTATCGAAACCCCATTCATTCGCTCATAAGGATTTTTTCTCACGAAACGGAACAGGCAAAAATGCTAATTGAATACATACAAAATGACAGTAGTGTCTACCACACTCCATAGGTCATGTAGTTACATGTAACTTTTTTTAAAATAGGATTTCCTTGTGTAGATAAAAGTATTTACAGCTGGTGGAGAGGTGGACAATCTCCGTAATGACACAACTCCAGGTTTCAATACCAACGTGATGCAAACCCCCTGCTGTACTCCCCATAGTTGATGAAGTCATCATCTTCGAAATTTGCCGAACACAGCACTAATTTGGTAACATAGTGTTCTGGTATTTCTCCAAAAATATATTGTAACCATTTCTCCTTCGTCTCATCTTTCTTTGGCAGGAAATGCATTGTAGATTTTTTGTTTAGGCATAACACACAGGTTCGCTGTCGTTCTGCATTCAAAATTCTGTAACTAAGCAGCAACTATGTGTATTACCCATTGACTGTGGTATTAGCCCTAGCTCAATCTAGATTCTGTCAGAACTTCTATGGGTGGTTATGAACCAACCAAGTGGGCAGGACCATGAATAATATTTAGTCAGTTACGTAGCAATGAACGCTTATCCAGATTGGCTCATGTTTTCTGCCTTTTCCTTTCCTTGGCTATTGCATATGTAACGGGAGTGTTTTGACCTCCCTTAAATATACTCTGCGTTGTGTTTTGATGTTAAATCAATAAATATAAGGCCACGTGACAACTGAATTGGATCTTACAGCATTTATTGCTCAGTGCAGGGGGGGGCGAACTGCCCCAAGTTAAAGTTAATTTTCCTGGGCCTGAGCCCGTCACTTTTACTCCACACCCCCTTCTCCCAACACAACCATGGGAAATTATCACAGAACAGAGCGACACAGAAATCATGGGGGAAATTCAGGGAAACACAATCACTCCTGCTACACATACAGCAGACAAACCGCATAGATTTCAAACTTACCACAGGTCACAAACTCATTTTGACCTGTTATTTCAAAAACAACAGGAAAAATGGGATTTTAATGGGATCTTTAAAACATTTATTTCAGACATAATTTATAAGACACAATTAATTTACTTGGTGCATAAATCCCTCATAGACAGTAAAGGTAGGGTATCATATCTAATGGTGTTCCGGGGAGTAAACAAGCTGTAGATTTAGCTATCTTACTTGTGCCTGTCACAGCTAAGATGTGAGTTGTTCTTTGAAGCTTGGGGAACAACAAGGAAAATTAAAATGAATCCAGCAAAACAATATAAAATATTTCAGAGGGCAAACAATGTAAAAAGTTGACATATATTGTCCCCAGCCAATGTGCAATGCAATAGCCATCAAATCCCCCCATATGTCATAACATGTTGCATGCATGCATATGTCAAGTGAAGTCTATTTATATAGTGCATTTCATACACAGAGGTGCTTTACATAAACAAAACCAAACAATAATAACAAATAAAAGTAGCCATATGTATGACAGCATGGCTATAGCCTATTTTTAATGGGGAAATTATTTAGCCTAAATTTAAGATTTATATATATAACAATCAGAGACTTAGTTTGATCTGAAAACATGAGCTATGTCTTTAACTAATAAACATGTCTGTCCCTTTAAGAGCTCTTCTGTGCCCTCTTGTGGAGTGCCATCCAGAAGTTGTTTCGCAGTTTTAAGGAAGGTACTGTTTTCGTGCTATTTGCGCTTTGAGTAAGGGATCTTGGTATACCAAACAAACGTAGCCGAGGAGTCAGAACTTCAAAAAGTGATAACGCCGTCGACTTCTGGAGTGATGAACATGCTATAAAGGACACTGAAAAGGAGTACATGGCATTGGAAGAAGGAATATCACGGAATAATAATAGAGAGATTATTTGATCACAGACATATTTGATCTGGTTGCAGGTTATGAAATTGCATGTTGCACCGTGAAAGTGGCGTTATACTGTAATGTTGGAGAAAGACACACGCTGGCTATAAGATAAAAGCTATTTTAGTGTTTTGTTTTCCTTTTGCGTAGCGTTCTCTGCACAACCACTTGTTGAAATACCGAAATCTACAGATGCGAGGATATTTACGTTTTTCGTGGATTAAATGAAAACTTCAAAGTTTGGGAAGTTGATATTTCTCAGGAGCCAATTCATAATTGTTACTGCGTGAGCGGTTGTTTGGGGGGAACTCTAACGTTATTTTTGATAAACTTAACATTGCTTATGTTGGCTAGGGAATAAGCTTGCCAACGTTTCAGCACAGACGCTTTAACGAGCTAACGTTAATTTGGTGTCGCAACATTGTTACAATTATAGCACTCCGTTTACAGTTGTGCATTTTGCATAGAAAAAACAAACGTGAATGTTGTTTTTTAGGTTTTCCTGGCTGTGGCGCAACAAAATATGTCAATGACAGGTTAGCTCGCTGAATAGTTAGCGTGCTAGCTAGCAGAAGCTGGTACAACTTTAGCCAGTTAGCAAGTCCTTTGCTAAGATTAGTATTACCGAACCTTCGGTTACGATACCGTTAGCTGTTTGAATCTGTCAAATCAAGTTGTCAGTTATCAAACAACTACAATGACTGCTTCAGATTTTGGTGTAGTAAATTTGTAACCACTATAACGTTATCAGTTTTATGTTGTCAAATTCGTTGATAGTGAGTTGAGTTTACTTGTGTTATATGGTAAAACGATGCACACAATAAACTAGCTAGAATAGCTGGCTACTCAACTATGCTAACGCAGGCTTGTTAGCTTGAAAACTGCGCTGGCTTAACAAGTTGTCCAATTAGCCAAGTAGGTGGCATTTCCATTTGAATTGTATTTGCTACTTTAGCACACGTTAACAAGTTACTTTGTGTCTCGGAGTTTAGTGGCCGGAACGGGATTTTTCCCAAATTGCTAACTTCTAGTGCAAAGTGTGTCGGAGCTGCTTTGGGAGTTATCCCCGTATATTTCTTCTCGAATTTTTAGTTTTAGTTTGTTTTTCTAGCGTAAGTGTCTGTTGGACTAGCAAGTTAGCTAGAATCTAGCTAACGAATGTTTTTATAAGCTTGACAGCAAGTAAACAAGCGTCCAACGATTTTGTCTCTTTCAACACTTTGGAGAAATCTCTTCACGAATCCCGACAATGGACTGTTGGTCAGACTTGTGACTTTTGCTCCAACTCTAAACTCCTACCTTTGTCAAGTTAAGTTGTTTAACTCTGCGGCCCTCACAATGTCGGGATCCCCGAGCTCGAGTGGGTCAAACCCGAGGAAATTCAGCGAAAAGATTGCCCTGCACAATCAGAAACAAGCGGAGGAGACACGGGCCTTTGAGCAGCTTATGACGGACCTCACTGTTTCAAGGGTAAGGCAATTTGTAACCCTAAAGTTAAGCAAAGTATAGCAAAATCTCTTAGCATTTAGCTGACAGTTTGCATGTAATTTAGCAACTCTAGACTTTCGACCGGATGAGATTCTCTAGCAGCTAATGCAGTTAGTTGGGTGAGCTATCATGATGTGGGTGGTCGGAGTGAGGAAATTCTAAGGTACGGACTTGTTCACTCGCAAATCCACAAAGCTATCCAGGCTAACGTTTTACTCTCTTCTGTGGTGGTGTTCAGTGTGCAGTTATGCATTTGAATGGCAAATTACTTTGTGTTTGGCTTTACTGTGCTGCTTTTTACCTTGCTGCAAATATTGAAATAAGCACTGAAATAATATTAGCAAGTTGCATTCGTGATTGTAAACGACAGAAAACCTGTTTTTGTAGGCTACTAACTTTAGTGAACAACACGGGTATACTTTTCTTAAGATTCTTAAGATTTTCTTTTTAGAGTATGTGTAAAAAAACTTTTTTTTTTCTAAATTAGGTAGTGTGATTTTTTTTACAGTTTAAATGTCATACTGTTTCATATGTGACCCCCAATCAAATTAAAGGTTTAATTACATTTCGGAAAATCATAAAGGTAATATCATATGGCCATTCGTTTTTGCAGTGGTCTTAGTCAGTTGCTCACCATTTCATCTCACTTGAGTAATATTCTTGGCTGTTTGGAGCACATGTTGAGGGAATGAATGAATGGTGTCTTTGTGTTTTTGGATCATAGTGACTTCCACTTTCAGTAACAGTACCATTGATTTTTGTGGCAGGAAAAATGCAGCCTATGTGGAATGAACTGTGCTTGTAGGATGCACAAGCCCACACATGACACAAGTCACTTTGCACCACTGGCTATGTGGTTATCAGCAAGACATGCATATTTGTTTTAAGTAAATACTTGTCCTTAACTCCATCATTGAAAAAAGGCTGCTATCTGTCAAAATTGCTTTTGTCTTTTCTTTTAAGTGGACTGGACTCTCCACATGCTAGACTCTCATCTGACATCCGTTGTGTGTGTAGCGCTGTTCTTCACCATTTGTGGTTTAGATTACAAGTCTCAAGGACACTGCACCAGAAAGAGCTGTTAGATTGTAGCTGTGTTTTCTATTTTTATTCATTGCTGTTGGAGAAAGTCTCTTTTTTTATTATTAAATTGCTTTACAGAATGACCTGCAAAATGATTTCTTAATCTTGATCGGTGATAAACATTTGTTTCTCCAGCGCATCTGCAGTCATGTAAATTTACAGGCACCAAAATGCCTGCACCAACACACAGACTAAAATAACATATTTGGCCTTGTTTTCACTCCTTACTTAGTAGCTGTGTGTGTGTGTGTGTGTGTGTGTGTGTGTGTGTGTGTGTGTGTGTGTGTGTGTGTGTGTGTGTGTGTGTGTGTGTGTGTGTGTGTGTGTGACACGTATTCGCGTGGCAGAGGGCCCCATTAAAGCAAGCGTTCACATCGAGGTTGGCCACAGGGGCCCCTATCTGCCCTGCTTTTTCAACCAGCACCACACAAAGCCCTCCTTCACCTGGGCCGGGGGCAGGAAACATCCAGGCCCTCTGCTGCCTCAGCATGGCCTGCTTCAGAACAGGATGCCTGGTCCTGCAAACACAGGTGCACAGGCAACCTTACCTACCCTGTGATCCTCGGCCCCTGTGCTCAATGGAGAGGGCCTTGGGACGGTATGCGTCTTCTATCTGCAGTCAGACAGAGGGAACGCCAGCATGCAAAAATGACACCAGGTGTAAAACGCAGCAGCGGGTACAGGTTCTCAATGGAAACGTTTCCGTTGGAATGTAAATTTGCCTTTGTGAGTGAGAGAGTGAAAGAGAGACGGAGAGAGAGAGAGAGAGAGACAGAACTGGAAAAAGGTGTGGTTTTGTTGGTGAGGATAGAGGAGGAGAGGTGAGGAGGAGCAATGATGACTAACATTACCCCATAATTATGTGCCTCAGTATGTTATCCTTGCATGTGTTTTATTGTTTGCATGCATTATCCTGCAAAAGTAAGACATTTGGCAAACTGTTCTATTCTCTTTCAGAAATATAATTGCTTGGGCCTTATTGTCAGGTTTGGAAGGTGTGTCTTTCCTCATTGCCACACTGTGTGTGACACATCCTTTAGGGATGGGGTGTTACTGAAAATCTCCATCCTTCAGCCTTCACTGCCTAGCTGAACAAATGGAAGTGTTTTGTCTCCGGTTAATTGGCAATAGATGCATAAACCCATCGGAGAGCTTATGACATGTGCATTTGAATTAGGCCTAAATATTTATTTTAAGATAATAGACGTAGATTATATATTATTTGTTGTGGATGGTGAGCGAATTGTTATTTCTGTCCACTATCATTATTTGTCCGAAAAAGCACACTGTGACACAAAATGGTCCATTGCTTATCCTGTTGGACAATTAGTGTTCCAGTGATGACTTTGAGAATAGAGTGCTCATGATGGAAACAGTTTAATATCACTAGTCTTCCCTATTTCTGCCACGTTGTTAATCCACTGTTGCCATGGAGGGATTAATGCTAGTATCAACAGCATGATGCTCCCTCTCCACTCACAAAGCATATTGTGTAACATTATGTTGCTTTTGTTATGAAAACTGGGACCTGAAACAGGTTTGTTTTACAAGGGACAGTTGGCCTGCAAACCAATGGTGTTTTTAATGATTGGCTTTTATTTGCTGATATGCTCACACTGCACCCACCGCATGGGTTCATGTGCAATGCCTATGTGTGATATGTTACGCATACGCTTGTGTTTTTAAATGTCATCCAAAACCGAATACGGCAGTCTGCAGCTTGAAAAGCTTGCAAAAAGTGACCTGAAAGAATCTTTTGCGCTGCATGACTTTGGGCTTAGGTATGTGCTTATCTTTCCTACAGCTAGGCTGTATAGATCGCCTCAACTAAGACATTTATGTTTTGCATAAATACCAGTGATTTCCACTGTGACTGATATCAACATGCATTTCAACTGCTCTGCTCTGTTTGTGATTGCCTCCTATATAGTTTGTATCCATCATGTGTAGACAGACCTATGACACCATAAGGAAGGGAGCCTTTAACAGTTTAGTGCAGTGCCATGCTTGAGCCTTTAACAGTTTAGTGCAGCGTCATGCTTTGGGAGCCTCTGATTATGTAACCATCTCTGGGATGCAGGGATATGGTGAGTAAAGTCTTCTGACGATATTCGCTGCGCGATGAGGCCTTCCTCCAACGTGTGTGAGTAAGTGTGAATGACGTACCCACAACCTATGGAGCATGAAGTAGAAGACGTTCAGCTATTAGGGTTTTGGCAGCTAGTAGCTTATTTCAAATGCTGGACGTCAGGTTGGATATATGGTTCATTGTTAGAAAGGAACAACAGCATGGATCAGGTGAATTAGTCAGGTTTCCATGTGTTCCATGTGTATAAGTCATACCCACCCTGGGCAGCTGGTGTCCAGACAAAAGCTGTCCTGTTTGGGTTTGCCACTATTTGCATGATGCAGTCATTTTGTACTAGGTTTGTTTATTTGTTTGTTTCTATTGGTGTCTCCACCCTAATGGTGGAGAACATGACCTGACGCTACCTTGTGCTCTGTCTCGTCTTTTACAGTCGTTTAACTGGCCTCACTTACTGTACAATCTTAAGTGAGACACATGAACTGTATGGTAGTGAGAGGGCCTGTAGGCTTAGGCTATGGTGACGTTGATTCGTTTAAGATTTGAACCCATTCACACACAGAAATAGAGAGAAAAATAGAGACAGACTTGCTGATGTTAAATTCTTTACCCGCATCTACCGCACACACAAGCTGTCTTGGCATCTCCCCCTCTTGCAGTCGTCAGATTGTGCAAGCTGTTGATGGGGCTACTATTTAGTAGCCGGATGTAAATGAAGACGAACATAGTGTTGTTGTGAGCTCATGTCTGGATTGGTAGGTTTATATGGAGCAGGCTTGTGTGTTTATGGGACATGTCAGCAATGATAGTTAATCCAGATGTCGGTTTCTTTGGCATGATGAAAATGTAATAGTGCTTTGAGTCTGTGCACTGTGAACTGCTTTTGATAACATCTCCCATCTCTGTGGCCACAAGCTAGCCCTCTGGGATGTTGACATTTGCTAGAACGACTGGGGCTGATATCTGGGTGGTATCTTGAAGGAGGTGATTCCCCTTTTGGGAAATCCTGTGTCATGTGTAAAGTAATAAAAACCAGAGATTTAGACAAAAAAGGTTTAAAGGTGCTCTAAGCGATGCTGGGTAATGTCACTTTTGTTGATGTTCAAACAAAACAGAAAGCTAGCTTGCTACCTCCTCCCCCTCCCTCCTGTGCAATTGAAACTCACCTAAACGCGCATCTCGTCAGTGATTTGCTGGAACAGTTTGTTATGTTTTTATGGGCAAGGTTTGCCCAAGTTGTTTTGTAGCTGTTTTTTGGAGCCTGGGTTGTCCACAGAGATCGCGTTTCTTTTACAGTGTATTCAGGACACAGGCAGCTAGCAGATGGTGAGGTGATATTTGCTGTTAAATGACAAATGTTTTTGCCTAAAAAACGTACAGTGTGACATCGCTTAGAGCACCTTTAAGTAGTTTTATGGTTTTGCTGCTTTGGTCACTGTGGTACACATTTACCAATACCCTTGTTTTGGTTTGTATGTAACTTGTTGTTATTATGATAAATTGTTTGCTTGACCGCATCTCTGTCAAAGTTGGCAGCACATCCAAAACCAAAAAAATATATATTTTGAAGCCAGCAAGTTCCCATGAAGGAGAGTTGGCAAAGGCCGTCAGGTCGTGAAGGTGCTGTTGACATTGAGCACACTTTGACCACCCAGGGCCACTGCGGGAGGCTTTCATGATGGCTCGCAGGTCAGTGACCTTGATTTGGAATGTGGTTGGGGTTAGTCTCACCTCACATGGAAATAACATATTAGTTACTTGGTACAGAGCATTATCCAGAAACCAGTGAAGCCACAAGCCAACATCGAGGCTACGTCAGTGTACATTATGTAGCTCTGGCCTAAGTTCAGTGTACTTTATGTAGCTCAGGCCTAACAGGGCTCCAGAGTGCGACCAATTTGGTCGCATATGCGACCTAATTTTCCAAAAGTGCGACTAAAAAAAATCGGAGGTCGCACCGGTGCGACCAGCTATTCGAGAGAGGAAAAAGTGTCCGCATTGAAACTCTACCTTTGGTTCAATAACAGACACATATTTGGCCAATATCGTGATTTAAACAAATCACAGATAGTGAAGGGCGGGACCTCCCCTCTGATTGGCCGTGGCCCAGTGCCTGTGTGTAAATTTGAAAATGCGTGTGCTGCAGAGAGAGAGAGAGAGAGGGAGATCAGAGACCCGTCAGATAAACAGAGGATGTAGTTGCATTACAGTGTGGTCACATAGGCCGAGATAAATGTCCCCTCTCCCCACTGCCTTTCAGCGGCTGGCAGCAGCAAACCGATCAGACGAGCCCGAGATGATGATCAAGTTTATCGTTGCCTACGATAGGCCTAGTGAAACTTCCCTTCACCAAATTCAGTCCGAAATAATTATTCACCAGAAATATAGTTTGCACGTAAACCCGACGTACAGGAATGCCACTTGCGCCAAATTTATAGGAGTCATTGCAGATGAAAAGACGTCTTAAAATTGAGAACAATGCATACAAGGCCTTCGCGAACGACAGAGATACAGATATCACATAAAAATCCCCCAGGCTGCTTGGAACATCTCTTTAAATTGTGCTCAAATACATTTCTATGGAAGATGCTAGCATGGCGAGCTGGTTTAGCCAAGGCCTAAAGATCATGAAGGATAGTATGTAAAACATTGAGCCATGAGATGTGCAGTTTGAAGCCCTTAAAAGACGTGCACTGTTAATTTACTCACTGTTATTTTTATTTAAAACATCTTGAGATGTTTTAAGTTTAAATTTTAGCTCAGTGAAGCACTTAAAGCACCAACACTTCATTAAGTTACTTTTCTTGTAGAATTGTAAATCATAAGTCATAGGACAACCTATATAGGACAGTAATTAAGGAAAAAAAGTGAACCTGCTGCGGTGTTAAATGCGATGTGGTTGAAAATTTGGGTGCACCTAACTTTTGTGCTGGTGCACCTAAGAAAAAAAGTTAGGCGCACCAGTGCAAAAAGTTAGTCTGGAGCCCTGCCTAAGCCATTCAGTTGCTAATTCATTCAGTTGATGCATGGTAAGGTGAATAAAGACTCACTTTGCCCTTGCCTCGTCTACCACAAGATCTGCTGAAGCATGTTATGCAAGCAGTTTTACAAGTAATAATGGTTTCATTCTGTTACAGAAATGACACCTTATTCATTTTTGTATGAATCAGTGGCACGGACTAATAAAGTAAAGTGTAAACTAGTAAAGTGTGAACAGTTTAATACCGTGGCTGTCTTCCCTCACTGGTTTGCAGATCTGTTGTGGTCACTTGGACGCATCTGGATCCTGCAGCACACGATAACATGGCAGAAAACAAGACGGTGTGACCTGCTAGGTGCGTCCAGGCTGTGTTCTTACAGAACGCTAGGTGCGTCCAGGCCGTGTTCTTACAGAACGCTAGGTGCGTCCAGGCCGTGTTCTTACAGAACGCTAGGTGCGTCCAGGCCGTGTTCTCACAGAACGCTAGGTGCGTCCAGGCCGTGTTCTCACAGAACGCTAGGTGCGTCCAGGCCGTGTTCTCACAGAACGCTAGGTGCGTCCAGGCCGTGTTCTCACAGAACGCTAGGTGCGTCCAGGCCGTGTTCTCACAGGCACCGAGAGCACTCCGCACGATTGCTTGGTGCGTCCAGGTCGTGTTCTCACAGAGTGCACGCTGAGCTTACAGCGGCCTTGTGAAGAATTCAGCAGCTCTGGGCCTCCCCTCATGTAAGATCTGTGGATCTGTAGCTTCAAAGGAGCAAGAGGGGCACATAAACAGTAGATGGTGCAGACAGAAGCCGCCTATTAACAATAATAATCACTCTGAGCCGCCGGTATTGTTTCTGTGTTTAAAGCAGTGAGTCCTCCAGTGGAAATTCACTGCTTCACAACGGCAGCTTGAGAAACTGCAGAAACCATGACACAGTGTTTTTTTTCCTTCTTTTTTTTAAACTTCAACTTCACATAATAATCCCAGCACTCAGAAAAGACACACAGAAATAAAAGGATCCCATAATCTGGCTTTTATTTTTGTACTGTGTCAGTTTGAGGTGTTCGTTGTGCAGAGCTGTGTTGGCTGAGGACACGAGTGGCGGCACCGCACCCTGGGGAGGACTATCGGGAAGCATTATATTCTGCCCAACAGGGACCCCATCTCTGCTACAGACCGCCTCTGAAATAGCCAAGCTGATGCTTAGAGTTTGGCTGAAGCATCTTGGGTTGCCTTTTTTTCTGTCCCTCCTTTGCTTGTCTTTTGTCTTTCTCTCTCGCTGGCTTGCTTTTTCTCCCTTACTCTCTCTCTCTCGCATTCTGTGTGTGTAAGTTTCCTGTTAGAAAGATGTGGCCTGTTGAAACCCATTGATGGCATGAATTGAGGTCAGTCTTTGAGATTCAAATTTTGTCCTTTGGCCGGTGTGAGGAAAGACTGCCTGCTCATTTGGGTATTCCTGATGAAGGGTGATAATTGAGACTGTTTACCTTAGCGTCCGGGAACAGGAGACGCCCTTGTTAGCCTGGTGCTAGCTAACCTAATCAGCACCTGCTATGCTACACACAGCTGCCCAAAAGGGGAGACCCTTCCAATTGTATTGCTGCAGATGAAAGCATTTTTCTTGCACCTGTCAACCACTAGTAGCCTAAGTGATTTCATTGAGCTCTTAATCAAAATTAGGTTTAGACTAATTGCAGACTGTGAAGCCTGTCTGAAGTGGGCCTCTTGAGACAAGTGTTAGCCCCAACACTATGTACTCTAGGGCTATTTTCCCTTTTCTTAGTGTAGCTTGCAAATAGTGATGCTGATGAAGAGAGTACAGTATAAGCTAAAGCTGTAAGAGAAAAGACGTTCAGTGTTCTCAGTCACATAAAGAAAATGAACTTGTTTCTCTTTATTTTCTGTGTTTTGGTAAAAAGCAATTTTGAGATTTATGTGTTTTCAGGATGCTGTTTGCATTAGGGGTGCCACAATCACGATTGTAGGTCGGATATTGATCAAAATGACGTCACATTCTCGACCTTCGAAATCAAAGGTGAAATCGAGGATGTAGCCATGCCTCTAATATCACGTCCGGTAGGCGTGCCAAGAGGGGAAAAACACACACACACACACACACACACACGTGTTGAAGTGCGGCAAGTCAACATTAATCTCCTCTAACTTGAAGCTGCAGCCAGTTAAAAGACACTATGGTAACTGCTGATATAGGAGACACACCAACCAAACTCAAACCCATCTTGTTTTTTCTAAAATCACCGGAAATATTTTGTGGTTCATTCGTTCATGTCAGTTAACACTGACTTACTCAACTTAGCAAGTGTGAAGAAGTTCTAGTTACAGTCTAAAATTACATTTAGGCATAAACACATATTAACAGTGCAATTTTCCATAACACTTACCTCTGCCTCTTCAGAGCGTGCTAAAACAATGAGATTATCATTCTGTGTTAGTTCATTTCACTATGTTCACATCTATGTTCACGTTTATGTTCATGTCTCTGATCTGTTTAGTAACTCGCAGTAGGAACTAACTTAAGCCATGTTTGTAGGTTCAAAATAAAAGCCCTCTAAAACAAAACTGGATATAAGGCAAGAAAAGTAAACAAAAAGTAAAAAAGAAATGCCATAATAGTAATATGATTAAAATAAAAGAAGGTTGTGAATGGACTCATGACCTTAACATTGAAAATGAAACTGAATGGAGGATTTGGAGAGTTGTGACACCCCTAGTTTCCATGGTGATCATCATGTGTAATGATTATCATGCTTGCCCTCTCAGGTGCAGTTCCAGAAACTTCAGCAGCTGCGTCTCTCCCAGGGTCGGGCCCAATGTTATGGAGGCTCCCTACCCAATGTCAACCAGATCGGCCACGCCAACACAGAGTTCCAGGTGAGTCCACCTCCTCTCGATGACTATAGGGAAAGAGCAGTCAAACCACCCACTCAGACGCACACATGAAGCTGGTTCTCTGTGATGATAAAATGCCCACTGTGATGAGATGTATCAAGAAAATCAGGCAAGAAGGTTCAGATCACACAGTGCTCCATAGTGCATACCACAGTGTATAAGATCCCATCTAATGGACCAAAGGATCCCAAAGGATCGTAGTATCAGCTGTAGGACGGCCGTCCATTATCTTGGTGATCTGCGGTGTACTAAATAATCATCACCAATTCATCGAAGTCCTTGATTTTGTCTGATGTGTTATTCACAAATCTCGTACAAAGCTTCATCATTGTTATTATTGCAAATACACCACCCACATGTGGTTTTTGGCAGTTTGATGTTCCTGCTGCCTGCGTGAAACCCTCTAGGCAACCACAGTGTATTATTCAGACGACTCCTACATCTTTCCTCTCCTCTCCTCTCCTCTCCTCAGCTCTCTTCTCCTCTTCTCTCCTCAGCTCTCTTCTCCTCTCCTATCCTCTCCTCTCCTTTCCTCTCCTCAGCTCTTCTCTCCTCAGCTCTTCTCTCCTCTGCTCTCTTCTCCTCTCCTCTCCTCTCCTCTCCTCTCCTCTCCTCCTCAGCTCTCCTCTCCTCAGCTCTCTTCTCCTCTCCCCTCCTCTCCTCTGCTCTCTTCTCCTCTCCTCTCCTCCTCTCTCCTATGCTCTCTTCTCCTCTCTTCTCCTCTCTTCTCCTCTCCTCTCCTCTCCTCTTCTCTCCTCTCCTCTGCTCTCTTCTCCTCTCTTCTCCTCTCCTCTCCTCTCCTCTCCTCTCCTCTCCCACAGATCTCTGACCTCCCTCCCTCTCGCCCTCCCCCTGTATTCTCTTTCGTTCCCCATCCTCCCATCGCGGGAGACCTCGGTAACCTTGACAGGGGAAGTGTGTTTGCCAAGCGCTCTGGGGAAGACGTGGACGGGAGGCGGCAGAGATACTCAAAGGCCGGAGGGTGGAGGAGGGTGGTGGGGGGGGATTAGTCAGCTCTGTTACCTCCAGAGGCGAGAGCTTTGGGGCCGAGGTTGGATCATTCCCACCACTTAAGACCGGCCCATGGGACGCTGCAGATAGGCCACTACACTTAGACTGAGAAAGAGAGAGTGAGTGAGTGAGTTAAGGTCTGTGTGTGTTTGTGGAGTGTGTGTGCGTGTTTGTGTGGGTGGAGGATGTGCACAGATGGATGAACTGGGACTGTAATAGAGGTGACCAGATGGGAAAGAATAACATGGACATAAACACACACGCATACACACATTGACAACACACACACATAGACATAGACCTGGAGAGAAAAACGGGGAAAAGAGTTTACGGGTAACAGTTTGAGGAGGGGGCTGGGGGGAATGGAATAAGGGGTAAGAAATCAAGAGAGCAGAAACCAGCCAGAGCAAGAGATAGAGATCACAGGTAGAGAGAGAAGGAGTGAGTGGACGAGTGAGCAGGGGACATGAAGCGTATCCGTCGCCAGGATGCTGGTGTGGCGCAGGCCGGTCAGATGAAGGTGGTGTCGGGAGCACCAGGGCGGAGGAAGAAAGCCTCCTTTGAGGCGGCACACTGATCCCTACATCCCCCCCCTGAGGCCCAGAAACACAACCTGGACTCAAGGCAGAGCCAAGCTGCACAGTGCAGTCCTGCTCACGGCTCACCCCCGTCCCTAGCCTGGGAAGCTGCAGTGTGGAGTGGAGAGGAGAGGAGAGGAGAGGGGTGAAAGGGAAGAGGAGAGGAGAGGGGAGAGGAGAGGGGAGAGGAGAGGAGAGGAGAGGAGAGGAGAGGAGAGGGGAGAGGAGAGGGGAGAGGAGAGGAGAGGAGAGGAGAGGAGAGGAGAGGAGAGGAGAGGAGAGGAGAGGGGAGAGGAGAGGAGAGGGGTGAAAGGGAAGAGGAGAGGAGAGGGGAGAGGAGAGGAGAGGAGAGGGGTGAAAGGGAAGAGGAGAGGAGAGGGGAGGGCAGCTTGCTGGGGCTGGCTCAGTGGGGGCTTTCCCATACTGCCTGCTGATTGGCTTGCCGGGGCTGGCTCAGTGGGGGCTTTCCCATACTGCCCGTCTAGCCTGGCAGTCCTGCGCATGTTCCGTCATGTACGTCGCAAAGACTTTGACATAGGCTAGGTGTGTCTGTCAATCTCTCTCTCTTTCTCTCGCTCTCTATCTCTTCCTTCTCTCTCTTTCTCTCGCTCTCTATCTTTTTCCTTCTCTATCAACCGCTCTCTCTCTCTCCTCTTATCACTCATCTCTCTCCATCTCTTTTTCTGTGAGATGCAGCTCCCTTCAAATCAATAAAAAGAGACCTGAAGTGGAGGGTGCTGAATGAAGTGGACATCATCGTTATCTTACTCTCTCTTCAATTCTTCCCTTTCTCTCTTCAATTCTTCCCTTTCTCTCTTCCATTCTTCCCTTTCTCTCTTCTATTCTTTTCTCAGCTGCGAGCTCTCGTCTTTGTGTGT
>NW_027468630.1:12863775-12866275 GCF_046254945.1 Alosa pseudoharengus | reverse complement strand
GCAATAGAGGTGTGTTTGTATGTGTGTGATGCAATGAGATTTTTCATTTGCCAGCGCTTCTCTTCAAATCACATTAGGTAACTAAGGAAATAGCCATTTTAATTTTGCTTAAAGAAACACACAATCAGTCATGTTGTTTTTCACAGAGAAATTAGTGGTAGCTAGAGATCTGGAGCTAGTCCAGATGACTCATTGGTGTCATTAGTGCTTGTTAGCAGCTTGTCACAGACCAGTGTGATTGCACTCTCTCTCTCTCACACACACAAGCAGGACACACACACACACACACACACACACACACACACACACACACACATACAGTATACTCGTGCAGCACTTAACAGAATAATGCAGAGATAATTTGTTGGCGCAATCCAGAGTTTGAATAGCTTCACAGTATGTGGTTTTCGATGTCCACACTGCAAATAAACTTTGCTAAAAGCAGCCTGCAGCTTTGGGACATTGGACCTCTGTGCATGCGAGCAAACAAATGACCAGTAGCTTTAAAGATCTGGAATATCTAGGCTCATTAAAACCAGGCCTTTAATAAAAAACAGTGTAATAGACATTTAATAACTATGTTTCAGGTCAGACTCAGAATAAGAACATTTTCTGTTGGGGGCGTTGGTGACTTTTTGTTAGATTACAGGCAAAAGTTGTACATTTGAGCTTATTAACATTCATAGACAAACAAGCATTATTGAAGCTCCCCCAAGCTGTAATCTTTCAGACGGTCATTAACCTGTTCTGTTCTAAAGAGTCGTTGGTTCTGTCTTGACTTTTGACATTTTGATTTGTGTTTTTCCTTAGCCAGTGAGGTTTTTTCAGTGCGGCTTGTTTTTTTTTTTGTTTTTTTCCCTTATGTGTGCCGTGCCGGGTTAAGCCAAAGCTGCTGGCCTTATTTGTAGAAAGGTGTAGAATGGGTGAGCGAAGGACAAGTCCATTAATTGTCAGAGCGGATCCGACTTCATGGAGGTCTGCGCTCCGAGTGCTCTTCTTCTTTTCTTATTTCTTGTTTACTACTCCTCTGTCTGGTCCCTGTTGTGTCCTGCAGGCCAGATGTCCCTTACAGCCTAGTAGTGGCTCTGGCAAATCACTTTAACAGAGCTGGCCAAGATTACGCCGCCTGTGAGACACACTCTTGCACTCGGAACACACTTGCACATGCAAACACACAATCTCAAATTACACAACCCGTGTTAGATTTACCGCAAGGCACTCTTAATTACACAGTCTGTAGGTTGTATATTTTGTCAGGATTGCACAGCCTGCAACAGACACTTGCATGCATCTTATGAAACATGCAACCCAAACATTCAAGGTCTTCTGTTTGCATCCAATTTTATAGTGTGTATTGTTTGTGGGTGTGCTAGCTAGGGATTGTGTAATATATTATGACAAGCAATTTATTGATGTTAATTACTTTTTAGAAAGACTTTTAAATATAGGTCCATCAGAGGCGTGCGTGCGTGTGTGTGTGTGTGATTAAGTTGGAGGAAATGGCTCACACAAATCAAGTCTTCTGGTTCTTACAGAGACATGATTGTCATCCTCTCCTCTCTCCCTCTCTCATCAGTTTTGTGCAGTTCATTAGCCCTGATAACACACACACACACACACACACACACTCACACACTCACTCACACACTCACACACACACACACACTTTTCCTTGTGTTCTCTGTCACCACAGACATCGGCGCACACAATCATATGTTTACAGACACACCGTTGGCTCACACACTCCCAGGAGACGAGCATGTTTGTGTGTGCTTGTGCACATTTGTGTGTGTGTGTGTGGGTGTGGGTGTGGGTTGTAGTTGATATCTTGTGGCTTAGCAGTGCCAGCCTGCTCCGTCCCCTGTAAACCTGTTCAGCTGGATCTCTGCCTTAGTTCCCGCTCTCCTGCCGACGGCCAATGAGAGGCCTGCCCCTCTGGGGAAGGGTTTTATGGCTGTGCTCTGCGTGGGGTTAGAACATCTAGAACACCGATCCCTATGTGTCAGAACATCTAGAACACCGATCCCTATGTGTTAGAACATCTAGAACACAGATCCCAATGTGTCAGTCTGAGACTGCGGAGCTGCAGTTATTGCATAGCTGTTCTGTCATGTGCAGAAGCGGAACTGTTCCTATAAGAGCTCTCACATTGACTTGAGTCACACTCTCACTCTCTCTCTCTCATTCTGTCCATCCTACTTGCACTCACTTCTTTTCTACTTTTTTCCTGTCGCTGTTTATTTATGTCCTTTTTGAATGAAAGGTGAAGTAGAGTCAGATGAGATGCAGGGGAAGTAGAGCCTTCCATCCTCCTCCTTTACTCTGCCATCTTAATTCCTTGTGTTTATGTTGTTTTATCTGTTCATCTATAAAGCACTTTGAATCACCAGTGAATAAACATGCCTTGCCTTGTCTCTGGGCCCTCCCCTTTTCTCTGTTGCTTCATTGTGTTGATATTTTTCATTCTTCCCCTCTCCTCTCTCCCCCTGTTTTTTCCCCT
>NW_027468630.1:12846888-12863576 GCF_046254945.1 Alosa pseudoharengus | reverse complement strand
TTGTTATGACTGCTATATGAATGTGTGTGGTTGTGTGTAGATTGTTATGAATGTGTGTGGTATATGAATGTGCTCATCAGCTCACACACACCAGCATAAATGAATGTGTGTGGTTGTGTGTATAGATTGTTATGGCTGCTATATGAGTGTGTGGTTGTGTGTGTGGTTGTGTGTATTTTCCTTAACTCTGCCTCACATGGAAAGCTCTCCGTACAGCTCTGTCTACCTGTCACCTCCACCAGACAACAACTGGCGAAGGTAAGTCTCTTTCCCGCAACTATACATCCCTCTGTGTGTGTGTGTGTGTTTGCTTTTTGCGTGCATTCATATTTTAGCATCTCCCTGACGTCAGCCTTTTACTCAAGAGAAGACTCCCGACACAACTGTGCTTCCATCTGCGTAACCCGCAGTCATTTCCCACAGTGCCGCTGATGAGCAAAGTGAGGTCAGCTGAAGAGGAGCGGTATCGGCCGGCTCTGCTCTCACTCTGATGCCCCTTAACCAGCAGCCTCCATACAGGCAGCACTGCTCTCACTCTGATGCCCCTTAACCAGCAGCCTCCACACAGGCAGCACTGCTCTCACTCTGATGCCCCTTAACCAGCAGCCTCCACACAGGCAGCACTGCTCTCACTCTGATGCCCCTTAACCAGCAGCCTCCACACAGGCAGCACTGCTCTCACTCTGATGCCCCTTAACCAGCAGCCTCCAGAGGCAGCACTCAAACACACATGCACAGCATCCTACTGCTAGCAAAGGAAAACAGGCACAACAAAATCATTGTTCATCTCAGGCTTTTTACTGTCCGTTGAGGCTGTTACTATCTCTCTCTCTCTCTCTGTCTTTCTTTCTTTTTTCTCTCTCTGTCTTTCTTTCTTTCTTTCTTTCTTTCTTTCTTTCTTTCTCTCTCTCTCTCTTCTCCTGCGGATGTCCCCTGGAAAGCCATAATCATTTGAAGCACTGATCCTCTTCAAGAAATAACAAACAAAAAATCACCAGAGGATTAATGGCAGTCCGTCTGCAGTGTCCAGGCCAAAGAGCCAAGCAAAACCAGTGAAGTCACGACAATCCGTAATAATGGCCACAGATAAGCTGCAGAACACCAACTACAACCACCACAACCACAATCACAGGAAGCACTCGGAGACAAAACCATGCATCATCCTCCAGATGCAGCTGGACTTACTAATGGGCAGTTTACACACATGCATAGTGTCACACAAGTACACACACCTCATATATTTACAAACCAGAGAGGGGACAGATTGAGAACGCCAGCGCACACAGACAGATTCACAGAGCCACTGCCGTGTTTACCACAGGCCATATTGACTGTTTCCGAGGGCAACCCCTCCCCCCATGTCAGCGCTGTTTTGAATTTGGCTTTGGCTGCCGTCCAGCACCACGCCTCTCTGCTGCTCTCTGCCCTGGGAGCAGCAGCAGCAGCAGCGACGCCATCTTGGCTCCAGCCGCACGCCTGTGCCTCTCTGCTGCTCTCTGCCCTGGGAGCAGCAGCAGCAGCAACGCCATCTTGGCTCCAGAATTCACGCCCCTCTGCTGCTCTCTGCCCTGGGAGCAGCAGCAGTGACGCCATCTTGGCTCCAGCCGCATGGCTGTGCTGTGCTCCGCGGGCTCCTTGCGATGAAGCCAGTGGCCTGCGTGTGTTTAAGGGGCAGTCATGTTGGCTCTACCCCTTGTTAAACTGAATGAGCCACACCCAGTCACACACACACTGTACACACACACTCACTGGTACCTAGAGCGGGTTGACCTGGCAGACAGCCATTAAGTTACTTTGTTGTGTGTTCATTTGAATGGCGTTGCGTGTGAGTGTATGAGTAAAAGATAACACGCTATCTTCTTTAATATTAATGCACTTTTAATGCTTTTTTCACTAATATTGTATTGTGTATTGTGTGTATTAATCATAAATGAAAATGTTCACCTAAAATCTCTTACAGCTAATGAGTATAATAACCTGATCAATGATATGTTGTTACACTGAATTTCATGATGTTGTTAGTGTTTGTCTTCACCTTCCCTCCTGGTTGCAGTTGGCCGGTGAAGAGAACCACTTTCTCCGCTGGGTCCCATGTGTAGAGTGTGTGTTGTGTTTGGGTCTGACTCCTGGTGAACCCCACATGCTAACGTTGCGTTTCTCTGCTGGTTCTAACCCACTCTTTTTTCCCTAAAGGGTGAGCGTGTAACACACTCCTATTTCTCCCCCAAGCTCTAGAGTAACACTAACCTTCGCAGAGCTGCGTAGACACACACACACACACACGCTGCCTCTAGCGCTGCCTCTTTACACACTCATTGGGCTCCTACTCTCTTAATGTGATTACTCAGGACCTCTCCCTCACTCACTCACCACTCACGCGTGTGTGTTTGTGTTTGTGTGTGTGTGTGTGTGTGTGTGTGTGTGTGTGTGTGTGTGTGTGTGTGTGTGTGTGAGTGTGTGTGTGTGTGTGTGTGTGTGTGTGTGTGTGTGTGTGTGTGTGTGTGTGTGTGTGTGTGTGTGTGTGTGTGTGTGTGTGTGTGAGTGTGAGTGTGAGTGTGAGTGTGAGTGTGAGTGTGAGTGTGAGTGTGAGTGTGAGTGTGAGTGTGAGTGCGTGCGTGCTGTCAGTTGAAGCCACTAAGTTGATAAGCGAGCTGTTCTAGTTTATGTTTTGAGTAAATCATAGAACCATACAAGTTCTGGTGTTAAGGGATTGGGTGGGGAGAATGTTTCTCTCTCTCTCCCTTTTCTCTCTCTCTCTCTCCATCTCCCTTTTCTCTGTCTTTCTCTTTCTTTCTCTCTCTCTCTCTCTCCTTCTCTCCTTCTCTCCCTCTCCCCCCTCCTTTTGTAACAGTCAGATGTGGTTGATGTTGTGTTTTGGCTTGCAGTGGAACAGCTGTTTTCTGTCGGCTCGGGTAATGACGCCCTGAAAGTGGGCCGGAGATTTGGGCTGTGCTGAGAGCGGCGTGAGTGATGGCAGGGCCGATAGGAGATTCTGAACCTTTTTGGCCCACTTGCTCTTTCCGTCCAGCGCTTTCCCAGCACAAGGGGAGAGATTTCAACTGTTAATCTATGAGATGTGCTCCATGTGTAGCTTTATTGAGGGATTTAGACTGAGATAGCTAGCATGAGAAAGAAGGAGGCTAGCGTGCCTGTGTCTGTGTCTGTGCGTGTTTTCCTCAGTCTCTAGCAGTGTCCATTTGCAACATTTGATACACCTTCTATCCGCTTACATCATTTGATACACCTTTTAATTGGTGTCATTAATTTCGTAACTATGCCCTAAGTGACAGTATTCTGACACATGATAGCCTTTGTTGGTGCTGTTGACCAAACGTTTGTATTAGAGCAAGTTCTTGCATCTCCATGGCAACAGTGTGGTGATGGGTTCAGTTCCCATGGAGCTCATGTATGGAGGCTTCTACAGTCGTTTACCTTTTAATTAAAATCCATAAATCTATGGCCAAGTGTGAACACGAAGACAGCCAGGTGGGGTCTACTGTGTTCATGGGATGGATTGAGAGGCTGTGGAGAGGAGTGGGGGAGAGGGGAGGTGGTGGCAATTGAGGCCCAGTTTGGTGAGTAGAGCCCTGGGAGGCTGTGGAGAGGAGTGGGGGAGAGGGGAGGTGGTGGCAATTGAGGCCCAGTTTGGTGAGTAGAGCCCTGGGAGGCTGTGGAGAGGAGTGGGGGAGAGGGGAGGTGGTGGCAATTGAGGCCCAGTTTGGTGAGTAGAGCCCTGGCAGGCTGTAGAGAGGAGTGGGGGAGAGGGGAGGTGGTGGCAATTAAGGCCCAGTTTGGTGAGTAGAGCCCTGGGAGGCTGTGGAGAGGAGTGGGGGAGAGGGGAGGTGGTGGCAATTGAGGCCCAGTTTGGTGAGTAGAGCCCTGGGAGGCTGTGGAGAGGAGTGGGGGAGAGGGGAGGTGGTGGCAATTGAGGCCCAGTTTGGTGAGTAGAGCCCTGGGAGGCTGATGCAGCCAGAGTGCCCTGTGGAGGGAGAGCGCCCAGTGGGACTGTTTGCAGTAAGCATCACATGTGTTGTACATTACTGCTTTACCTCTTACACACACACACATGTCACACACACACACACACTCACTAGGGTCACCTGACAAACTTAAATGTGTGTAGATCTCCCATGTCCACTCCAGTCCATTGCTTTGTGTCCATGGTGGTTGTGGCCAGACGAGTTGCGTTCACTCTGCCCTCCTGAGAATAGAGCTTTTGGGGGCCTATAGGTTGAACTGGGTCAATGTACGTTGTATTTTGTGTGCTTTGACAGATTTTTGTGGTTGGCTGAGAATATGCAGTCCAGTAACTTCCACCCAGCTGTGGCCAGACTGTCATGTTCTGTGTGTGTGTGTGTGTGTGTGTGTGTGTGTGTGTGTGTGTGATGGTAGGGCTGAAATGTATTATCCTCCCTGTAGTCTAGCAGCAGAGAACAGAGGAAGAAACAGGCAAGGGGTCATCGCACAGGGGACCAGACACACACACAGATGCGTACAGACATGGAGATACAGACACACACAGATACAGTCAATTGGTCACTGCATGAGATCACACACGCACACACAGATACACATAGACAGCAGCCCTTATGGGAAGTGCATGTGGCGTCTCAGGGCTCCTCCAGGAGGGCACTGGGGCTCTTGTTTTCCTAAAGAGAGAAAGCTTCCTGATCAAGATATTTATAGCAAAATATTTTCTCACATTCATATTTACAGCGTCCGCCCGTCCCCTGTGTCAGAATCGCCGGAATGTTCCCCTTTAGTGTGGCGTGAAATGGCCGTCTGACGGGACCTTTTTTCATCCTGCGAGAGATAAAGAGGAAAGGGGAGGGAGTGAAAGTGTCTGTGTGTGTGTGTGTCCTTGTATTTATAAATGTAGTGTATCTGTATGTTAGTGCGCGTGTGTGTGTGTGTGTGTGTAGTGTTCTGGGGTTTGTTTTTGAGTATTTTAGCATTATTCTGTGTTTGTGCTTGAATTGGTGAGTGGTTAAGTGTGTGTTTGGTGGGAGAGTGCATGTGTGTGTGTGTGTGTGGCGGTGTTTTGGGCTGCCTGGGCCCTCTCTTCTCCCTAGGGATGTGTGTGTGGTCCCTGCGGAGTCTGGGCATAGGGGAGGTGGCCTGTGGGCTGGGCCTCTGGTTGGCCTGGGCAGGGCAGAGGGGCACGTCCCAGTGGACTGCAGCTGGACTGGGTCAGAGCCAGGGGGTCGCTGGCTCACCCCTGTCCCACGCTCTTACCCCCCCACATTGGTTTGTCCATTATCCACTCGACTCTCTCTCTCTCTCTCTCTCTATCACTCTTCTCTCTCTCTCTTTCTCTCTCTGTCTGTCATCCCTCCACTGTTCCTCCATTGTATTCCTAGCCCAGGGGAAAGCTTAGTTTCCAGTTGATGGAAGAAAGACCCAACCTTCTCTCCGTGATCTGCCATGTTCCTACACTGGCCCCTCTAAAGGAGAGAGCATTTCTGTTTCCCAGCCTCTGTCTGGCCCCTGAGCCGCAGTAGAAACACTGCCATTTCCTCAGACGTTCTTCCGATTGCAGCGCTGCGTAACGGCTGCCCTCCCTCGTGTGCGGTGGTCATAAGAGATGGAGCACTGTGAGATGTGTGGCGTAGCGCCTCCGTCTGGGAGCTGTCCGCGGAGCTTAGCTCCTCTCCGACGGGTCGGCCCTGCTGCTTCTCCCCCCCCCCCCCCCCCCCCCCCCTCGGCTGTCCCCTCCGCTGTCCCCTCCGCTGGGTGGGCCGCAGGCAGCAGAAGCCATGGCGACGAGCGCTCTGTTCACCTCAGGCGCGTGTGCGAGCGAGCCAGTGTGTTTACGGCAGTGTTTCCCATACATTGACTAATCTGTGGCGGGGCGTCACAAAATAAAAATCGGCCGCCACAGATGAACAAATGAATTAATTTCATTTAATTTAAATTAAATATAAGGTCAAATCCTTGCATTGCCATTGAGCTGCGCTTTTTACGCACGCAGCCTTTCCTTGCCCCGCCCCGCTCTCTCTCGTAGCCCGCTTCCACTCTTCTGCATGTGCATTTAACAAAATATTCACGATTGTTGAAGGATTGTTGTTGCCACATAGAAACATTGCATAGAAGACGTCTGGCTAAATTGCCATTAAATCCGCTTAGCATCGTGACCATGCTGCGCAAATTTGTTCAAAACTGCTGCATTGAAGTGAACTCTGCTAAGGTCTTATCACAACATAGTAGGCTACATTGAAGAGACTAAACTAAGTTAAGTTATGAAATCAAGCAGTATCTCAAAGCTAACGTTAGAATACTGTTTGGATGTCGAATTTAGCATGCTTAGCCTACTTACAGCTCCTTGTCAATTTCGTTGAAGGGCTCATTTTATGGACTCTGACACTGAATGTTTGCAAAATCCCGATGTAATCCCTCGTTGTCAAAGTCAGCTACCGCCACAAATTGAATCCAATTCTGTGGGAAACACTGTACGGTGTCCCCAGCTGATGTGTAGTGTGGGGATTGTAAAGTGCTGGGGCCGGCTGATCGACAGGAGGAAAAGGAGGAGGAGGAGGGAGGAGGTGATGTGGTGCCACCTCACTCACTAGCATTCAGACCCTTTGGTCCAGAGCAGGTGACCACACAGCACAGATGTGCATTTGTTTCTCCATCAGTATGTTTGCTCCCTGGCTCGTGTGTGTGTGTGTGTGTGTGTGATGTGCATTTGTTTCTCCATCAGTATGTTTGCTCCCTGCCTCGTGTGTGTGTGTGTGTGTGTGTGTGAGATGTGCATTTGTTTCTCCATCAGTATGTTTGTTCCCTGGAGCTCCAGCCCGTCGCTACCTTGCTGATGTCAGCACCTAGTTACAGGAACACAAACAGAAACAGTGTTTGATCGCTGCTCTTAGTAAAACAAGTAGATTCTTTGCTACATGGCTCGTGTGTGTGTGGGTGTGTGTTTGTTTGCCAGCGCAGATGTGTATTCTGCTTGACTAGAGCAAATCTGAATATCTCTGACTTTGCCATGCTTATCCTCTGGTCAGCACTGCCTTTTAATCTGTGTATTTGTGTGTGTGTGTGTGTGGACACGTTGGTGTGCGTATGCTATTTTAAGTCCATCTCTCGTTTACGGATTTTGCTACATATATGCAGAGGATTAAATGGCCAGAGTGAAGTGACTGACTGTGTTTGAGATTGCAAAGTGCATTTCAGGGCGTGTGTTGGATTTTTAGATACATGTCTGTGTGCCTAAAGATACAGTGGATTGACTGACATTTGTGTGTGTGTGGGCCAGCCAGCTAAGCCTCAATGCACTTCATGACCAGATCAAGGAGCTGTGTGTGTTGAGGGAGATGGGGAAATCATGAAGCAGCTTTATGCAGGAATATAAAATAAAGCCTGTGTCATGTGTCCTGCCAGCCGACCACTCTGGCTCTGTGTCCTGCTGCCTGCCCTCTTTGTGCGGACATAGAGGAGGGCTGTGTGTGTCATTTCCTCTTCCTCACCCCATCCGAGCTTAGTCTTCACACTAGCAGAGCTTAGTCTTCCTCACACTAGCAGAGCAAGAACGTGTCTACTAGGGGTGTAACGGTACACAGAAGTCACGGTTCGGTTCATACCTCGGTTCGGACATCACGGTTCGGTACGAGTTCGGTACAGTGGAGGGAAAAGCAAAACAAAAATGCAGAAAGCATTTTTTTTTTGTACATGTCTTAGGCTGTACCACCTAGTGTCATACAGTCTCTTCCCTGAGCTATCTGCAACAGCCTGAAGTGTGTAAGATGTAGGCTAAACAGTACAATAAGTACAATAAGTACCCAGACTCCATCTGTAACTTGTAAACAAAATAAGACAATCAGCTCTAAAACTGAAAATAGGCCTACAGCATCTCTTATTTCTGAAAGTGCAAATTACATAGAAAAATGATTTTTAAAAATCCACTTAAACAAGACCTTCAACATCTGTGTTTAGTTGTATATGGAAGGGTCTACAATTTGCCTCAATATTTTTTTTATTGTGTGTAAAGTAATAATCTAGCCTACTAACTGTGAAAATATCACACTATTTTGCCTTTTTTAAAAAAACGAAATTGCTCCTTTCATTTCATAAACAGACTACAACTAGAAGTCACGTGACTTTGCCCTTTGACGTTAACTCACCGTAGCATGGTTTGTTTATTAGCCTGGTTAGCGTTGTCACTTTATTTTACTGTCTATGCACTTAACACTACCAGAACCTCATGTGAGAAGTTACAAGTTACCCCAACATAAAGGTAATTACCACGCGATTTACATAGCTTTCTGTCATTACGAAATCATTTAATTTAAGCCATAGGTTTTGGCCCTATTTGTATGTGTATCCAAAGGCTGCTGAAGCGCAGGGGAAGTTTTTTCCCCTCGTTTCAGTGATTGGTAGCCTACATCATCTGGGTGATGGCTTCGAATAATTGTAGCATTTTTTCCACTCACATACCCAACAACTGCTGAACAACGCCGACACACAGTTTCATCTTATCCACCACTCTTTCGTCTGTACTAACGTTACTGTAACTGAAGTTCTTAAACTTGCGATCTTAAAGAGACCAGCGGATCCTCTAACTCTTGTGGGTCTAACCTTAGTGCTGCTAATGACTGACGGACTCGACCGACGACCTGACAAAAAAACATAGGCGCCAATCAGAGCTTCAGAGCTAAGGCGAGGCTACAGATTAGCGTTAGGTGTCGCTAAAGAACTCCCGTAACTCTCGCTACTTAACAGTAATTGCGCATGACATTAATTAATCCACACACGAGTTGTATGTATTTTTATACCGTGTATTCTCCGTGTAAATTCATGCACCGAACCGTGACGCCCGTACCGTTTCGGTTCAATACGAATACATGAACCGTTACACCCCTAGTGTCTACTGTATAGTGTTAATTTCGTCAGACGAGACGAGAGGAAAAATGTTCGTCAACAACCTTTTTTTCCATGACTAAGACGAGACGATGACGAGACTGCACTAATGTCCTGAAACACTGACTAAGACTATCTTAAGATGCATTATTGTTGACGAAAAAAGACGAGACTAAAATGTTTTGCATGAAATAAAAACTAAGATAAAATATCTCTTCCATTTTCGTCTACAAAATGAGAAGACAGAATATCTAGCTGTTACCTTTTCAAAATATTCCGAATGAGTTCATGGTTCATACGCAGCAGCTTTCCTGTAGGCTAGTCTACGTGCTGTTGCTGCAACCCTGTGGCTGCAGCAGGAAACTACATGGAACAAGAACACCGGAGATTTCTGCCAGAGTTATGCCACAATGCTACATACCCAGAAGTTGAAGCTTCTCTCATACATATACAAATTAACATCCCCCAGAATGTCCATACGGAAATTTTCAGCAAGTAATGTCAACTATTTAACTAGTTACACTGATGATGCCATAGATATATACACTAGATGTCGCCTTGACTACTGCTGTTCATTGGAACGAATGCGTCAATCGAGACGCCATCTTGCTTCAGTGATCCACTCCTCTATAATGCATTAGCGTCAATCTGGGCAAAGATCTAGCGAAAATAAAATCACCATAAATCGTCAAAATCTCAAGCAATTATCTAGTTTTTTGGGTTGTTCCAACTGACAGGCATGTATTTATGGTTGAGTCTAGAGAAAACTAAGCTTAAGACGATAATAAAGATACATTTTACCCGTCTAGCCCCATAGACTCCCATTCATTCTGCACTAGCTAGCGGCGGCCCCTAGAGGAACAATGAGTAAACTGCAACCAGGTTCGATACAATGAAAGTAAACAGACTCTTCGTAGACAGGCTGTGGTTGAGGCCACATACTCCTCGTCTCGTTTACTCATGTAAGTTGTAATCTCACCAGAAGTTGCTGTAGATCTGTAGAACATTTACCTCTGCTACTACATAGGCTACGCCAGTCGTTACTTTTATATGCATGGGTCAGTGCCATGGGCAAACGAGATGTAGCTGAATTCATAAATGACAAAACCATGAGAAAGGTGATTTTCTTACGTTTCAACAACAAAGAAGCCGATCTGCCATCATTGTGAGAAGTTCCCAAATTTGTCGCTAATCGCTAAAAAGGTTTTCTATCGCTGGGGATGGCCAAACGTCGCTAAATAGGTAACGCTGACAATACAGGAGAACTAGTTTAGCGCTTCAGATCCCTGTACCATGATGGCGGCGGTGTTGACGCATGCTGAGAAGCAGAAGGCGACATCTAGTGTATATATCTATGTGATGATGCAAAGTTTGCCAGCAAGTTAGCTAATATGAAAAGTTCGCTAGCAAGTTAGCTAAGATTGAGAGTTTGTGTTGCGTTTGGGCGCATATCGCCATCTAGCATGGCGGAGTAAAACATTCATACTTGGGTCCAAGACAGTGTTTCTCAAACTTTTTCAGATGAAGGACCACTTAACTAATCAATAAAAAAGAAACGCACGGACCACCTAGCTAAAAAAAAAAATAGACCTAGCAGTATATTAGCCTACACAATACTCACTGAACCACCTTGCTTATTGTCTTTGCACTTTGTTTAATTGTGTCAGAGGATTCATATGATTTAAACTGGCATATCTGACATAGACAGTGTTGTAGAACAGTTTGAATTTGTTGGTTCAACATATAACTCATCTATATTATATTTTACCACGTCTGCTCGTGGACCACTTGGGATAGCTTGCGGACCACACTTTGTGAAACACTGGTCTATGAAGATCATGACAGTGGTCCAGTCAAATCTTTTACTGTCTATGGCCAAATCCCAGCCGAGCTATAACTGTAGCTCGACTTACCTGTGCATGTACTGACTGACAAAAAAATCAGAATGAGTAATTATAACAGTCGAGTAGCCCTGTGGACACACAATATTGTTAGAAAATTGAGATGTGTGAAACACTATTTGACTGAAATGGTAATCAGAAATAATTTGTTATAAAAAAAGAAATGTTTTGACTAAAACTGACTAAGACTAAGATAGCTTTAGTTTTCTTTTGACTAAAACTAGACCAAAATGACGAGACTTTTAGTTGACTAAAACTTGACAACAAAAATGATATTTGAATGACTAAATATGACAAAGACTAAAAAGGACATTTCGTCACAAGACTAAGACTAAGACTAAATTAAAAATAGGTGACAAAATTAACACTACTACTGTACTGTACTACTTTACAAATGGGACGAGAGGAGAGGTTTTAGGTTACCGGTAGTTGAGTGCCTGTCTGTAGGTGGGTTTAGCTCTGCCTGAATGTGTTGGTATGCCTGTGTGTGTGTGAGAGTTGGAATGCCTGTGTGTGTGAGAGAGAGAGAGAGAGAGTTGGTATGGGATTCCACCAAATGTACACTTTTGTGTGTCTGATTTATGTTTGCTTATGTCTTAATGCATTACACACGTGTGTGTGTGTGTGTGTGTGTGTGTTGGCACTGCCATGATCTTTTGAGTGTGATGTGAGCAGACATGGAAACTTGCGTCCTCTCTGCCAACTGCTGTCTCTGCGGCCCCAGTCCCTTGTGCACACCATGGCATTTATGAGTAACAGCACCTTTCATCAGCTGGACTCAAGCCTACTGGATCTCTAGTGTGGTTCTCTCTCTCTCTCTCTCTCTCTCTCTCTCTCTCTCTCTCTCTCTCTCTCTCTCTCTCTCTCTCTCACACGCGCACACTAACACTCACATTCACATGCACACACTCGCACACTTGAACTCACACACGCACACACACACACCCACATTCTCTCTTTCTCTCCCCCTCTACTTCTGACTCTTTCCCTTTCTTTCTCTATCTCTCACACTCTCCCCTCACTCTCTCGCCCCCCCCCCCCCCCTTCTCTCTCACACACACCCCTCTCCTCTTCTCTGGGCACGCTGCTCATTTGCCTTTTTTCTCCTTAATAATAGTGCATATTTTCTAGGAAAATCTACTCCAATGCCAGCATGCCTTCTCCATTAGGTCAACGAGAGTCAAATGTTTCCTTTAATCCATCAAGTCCATTAAATCTAGTGCTCGCAAGTCGGGTCCGCATTGCTGGATGGTGGAGACAGGCAGGGCTGTGTGCGCAGACCACAGCAGTTGAGGGAACTGCATGTGTGATGGTAGTGGATGATCGGGCATGAAGAATGCACATTGCAGCAGAACTGAAGAGTCCACCGTAATATGTAGTTTATGGGCCAGAAAGACCCAAAAGGGATCTCCATGTCTAAATGCTAGACATTCCCATTTTATGATTTTGAAGAGGAATGGATGGATTTCATGCTCCCTCCAACCAAGAAGAATGAAGGACGCACCACTTACAACATATAGCCTACAGCAATAGGCTGTGGGTTTAACACCTGTGACCTGCATACATTCTCTGATTTTGCTTCTGTGTTATATTTATACTCCTTAACAAGGTTATTCAATAATAAATAATATGGGCTGTGTAGTGCAAGAATCCACTGGAAGCCATTCAGTGTGTTTAGTTTTTATAGACACTTTCAACAATAAAAACAAAAACAATGCTATTTGGTTCCCGATCTATTTCCTTTGCATTAAGATAACATATTGAATGTTAAAAAGGAAGTCTTGTGGGGCCAACTATGATGCTGATAATGGAACTCTCTTGAAAGGGTCTATAAAGGAGTCTTGTTTTGCTCTACAACCAGACTACCCCTCCACACACAGACCTGTGACTCGAGAGTGCCTCCAGATAGCCGGCCGAGGGTGGTGGTTAGTGGGGTTCCCCCTTTACTGTAAAGCGCTTTGGGTCCCTTGATAAAGCGCTATAAAAGTGCAAGTTGTTGTTTTGCTCTTGGCATTAGATCATCAGTTACATGTCTATCTGCCTGGTTCCCTTTCATAGTGCTGTAGTCTGAGAGCCTGGAAGCTTCCGGAGTGAGCAGTCAGATCCTTTAAGGAATCCACAGCTGCAAAAGGCTTACAGGGGGGAAAAGGGGGGGGAAAACCCTCTTAAGTTCCTTCATACTGTAGTATGCTACATAAGTGCTGTAGCGCATTCCCTGAAGGAGATAAGCACTTCCGTGAGAATCCACTCCAGAACTCCCTCTGGCCGCTCCACAGGGCTTTATCTAACGTTGGGAAGGAGATATCACAGTGACATGAAGGGCTTGTCCATGCCAGAGGTCCAGGACTACCGCGCCTGTCCTCTACAGGACGTTTCCCATGCACACAGGAGAGCTTGACCTGAGGTCTAGTCCTGAGAACAGAGTAATTGGGTTTAGTCTGTAGTGGGTGGTGTTTGAGGTTACCTTCTGTAGTGTAGAGTGTACCTTCAATGAAGTTGTGCAGGTTATTGTGCATTAGATGGAGAGAATGTTGCCGTCTTTATGGCTTTGAATAAGAGGGCTAATCCTCAAGAGATAAAACTGAGCTCCAGGCCACAAGGGTTGGACTATGGCTGACCTCTGTTTAAGCTTGTAACGGAAGAAATGTGTGAACATTAAGATTTTGTTTGGTGATGGAGAGACGATTTATTCTGCAGACTCTGATGATTCTGAGCGATTGCTGTCCAGGCTGTAATGGATTGAGGTTTCAGTGTGCGGGAGGAAGCACGATCACTCCTCAATTCCAGCTCTGGTGACCAGAGCAGTTCAAGTCGAGGTTGAGGAGTTCTACAGCCGCTCCTGGAAAAGGCAGACTAGCGTGATGGCTGTGGTGTTTGTGTTGGCATGACCCAGTGAGTTTGTTTTGGTAGGTCCCAGTGCTTCTCTTGTGAAGGGGCCCGTAACTTTGTGTGTGTGTGTGTGTGTGTGAGAGAGAGAGTGAGAAGCTCTGTAGTTCCCCTGTGTATGTGTGTGTGTGCCTGAGTGCCTGACTGTGCGCCTGACTGTGCCCAGTGTGAGGGGATAACTGGAGTTTACACAAAGAAAACAAGATGAATCTGAAACACCTACACACACACTGTCCTTCAACTTATTAAGCCCATGCAAAGCTGCCTGTCTGCTGTCACCCATGGATGAGTTACACAACAGAATTCTCTCTCTCTCTCTCTCTCTCTCTCTCTCTCTCTCTCTCTCTCTCTCTCTCTCTCTCTCTCTCTCTCTCTCTCTCTCTCTCTCTCTCTCTCTCTCTCGCATCGCTTTTCCTTTTCAATCTCCTCTTCTCCCCTTGCCGACTTCACCCCTTACTAACCCAGCCGGGGGTCTGACCAATGGCGAGTCTGGTGAGTCTGATGGTAAACTCTGATGTTTTTCCCTCCTCTTCCTCATCTTCCTCCTCCTCTTCCTCCTGAAGGGAGCAGCAGCCGTGGCCTGAAGACAAGCGACCCGGATTTAGATTAATGTCCCAACTCAACAGGTGACCTTTGACATCTGACCTCATCCTCTTCCTCTTCGTCTCTACACAGATCAACTCACCTTTTTGTTTCTTCTTCGTAATCTTCCCTCTATTTAGCCTCTTGCCGTTCCGTCTCGCATTTTCAACATTCTCAAGCTCCTGTCTTTCTCAAATCTAACAAGGAGCAAATGCCAAGCAACTGAGCTACTGATGAAGACTTTGACTCTCCGTCTTGCTCGGCTCTGTTGCTCTCGTCTCAATAGCGCTCCTCTTTTGCTCTCGTCTCGATAGCGGTCCTCTGCTCTTCCCCTTAATAGGTGTGTAGACTGCTGCGGTACGGGTAGTCCACAATTAATCCACTAATCAGAGAAGTTTCTCTTTTGTTTCCACTAACCAGTGATCTCTCTCTCTCTTTTTTGACATGCTGTTGCTGGTCTATCAATCATGCTGTGCTGATATGGCCATGTGAAATCCGCTAACATGAATAAACTATAGCAATCCCCTACAGCAATCTCTTACAAACAGCAGTTGTTATTGACCTGTCTTATAAAGTCAGATATACTTCAATCAATCACATGTACACTGTTCACCTACCCTGGCCAACCCTTGAGGTGGTGGGGGGGGGAGTGAAAAAACATTGGAATAGTTGTAGTATTGGGGGGGGGGGGGGGTAGTTGTAGTAGTGGGGCACAGCTGGGAGGGTGCAGCACTAGAGCCTTGTTAGTACGGAAGGTGTCAGAATAGAAGAGATGAAGAGAGGAGAGCCAGAGAGGAAAGAAAGAGCTGATGACCGAGGGAACGATAGAGGAGGGCAGTCTTTCAGGCAGTGAGAGAACCAACACCCTTTAACATAATGACTCAGAGAACTCATGCCTTGTCTTTCGCCCCCACTCCTCCTCCTCACTCCTCTCTCTCCTCCCCACCTCTCTCTCTCTTTATCTCTCTCTCTCCTCCCTACCTCTCTCTTTTTATCTCCCTCTCTCCTCCTCTCACTCCTCTCTCCTCCCCACCTCTTTCTCTCTCTTTATCCCCCTCCCTCCTCCTCTCTCCTTCTCTCTCTCCTCCCCACCTCTCTCTTTATCTCCCTCTCTCCTCTTCTCTCCTCCTCTAACTCCTCTCTCTCCTCCCCACCTCTCTCTCTCTCTCTTTATCTCCCTCTCTCCTCCAGGACCAACTCCGACTCGGCCCTCCACACCAGCGCTATGAGTCCCAACCCACAGGACCCCTTTGGCATGAACCAGCAGATGGCCCGTGGGGCCCCACAGCGCAACGGTGAGACACACACGCTCACGTACAAACACACACACGCACGCACGCACACACGCACATACTCACACACACGTACTCACACGCACGTACACATGCACGCACGTACACATGCACGCACGTACACATGCACGCACGTACACACACACACACACGTACACACACACGTACACACACACGTACACACGCTCACGTACACACACACACGTACACACACGCACGTACACACACACACACACACGCAGGTACACACACACACACACACGCACGTACACACAAGCACACACACACGTACACACACACACACACACACACACACACACACGCACGCACGCACAAAGTCTGACTCAAACTGTCTCACCTACAGTAACCAGTGGCAGATACTCACACAAGCTCATCTGTGTCATGATGTAACCATGTATCAGCCTCCGAGGCACACACACTTCTACACAGAAACACCTACATTTACACCTACACATACCCACACACACTTCTACACAGAAACACCTACATTTACACCTACACACACACCATTTGATATCCAATTATGTGCATAAACACTAATATTCCCTCGGAAGATCAGAGAGGCGATGCATTTGAAAGTGCTGATATTTTCCCACCTGGAGCTGAAATGGCAAGTCAATGTATATGATGGTTGTTTACAATAGATATAGTCATTTTAGTCCTATTGATGGTTATTAGGTTTATGGTAGCCTATATGTCCCATAAATAAAACAGGACTTCCCTTTAATCTGGCAGGTTTTAAAGGGCATGTTTGCATTTAGTTTGCATTAGTCAGTCAGTCCTTCGTTTCCCATATACCCTTCTGTGTAAATTCTTAGTCAGAACATCTGTTTCCTTTGCTGCTTTTTGGAGGGTTTCAAGGTATGACAACGTGAGGATGATGTTGAATGAAGGCTAAACCCATGTACAATAGAATGCTCTTCAGTTGAAGCCAAACAGGAACTGATTTAATACACTGCCTGGCCAAAAAAAGGTCACACACTCGTAATATTCCGTTGGACCGCCTTTAGCTTTGATTACGACGTGCATCCGATGTGGCATCATGTCCACAAGCCTCTGCAATGTCACAATATTTATTTCCGTCCAGCGTTGCATTAATCTTTGCGCCAAGATCTTATATTGATGACGAGAGATTCAGACCACTGCGCAA
>NW_027468630.1:12836888-12841888 GCF_046254945.1 Alosa pseudoharengus | reverse complement strand
CCGAAGGACTGACTGCCAGGAAGGTCCAGGGGGGGGTTGAGAGATCAGAGGAAGAGCCCCATGAGGCGTTCTCCGCAATGACCATTAGAGAACACAGCAGGCAGGAAGTCGAGAACACCTTTTTCTCTCTTTACCTCCTCTCACTCTCCTACACATATTCTGACTCACTCCCTCACACCTTTTCTCTCTCTCTCTCTCTCTCTCTCTCTCTCTCTCTCTCTGTGTGTTTCGCTCACAGACACACACTCACACCGACACTCACACTCAGTCTCTCTCTTTCTCACACACAGTACACACACACACTTTATATTCTCTGTCTTAATCCAGGCCTCTCTCTCTCAGTCTCGGCTGATCATGCTGACCAGGCCATGTGTGTGTGTCCTATCTTGTCCTCATGCTGACCAGGCCATGTGTGTGTGTCCTCTCTTCTCCTCATGCTAACCAGGCCATGTGTGTGTGTCCTCTCTTGTCCTCATGCTGACCAGGCCATGTGTGTGTGTCCTCTCTTGTCCTCATGCTGACCAGGCCATGTGTGTGTGTCCTCTCTTGTCCTCCGCAGTGTTCTCCTTCCCCTCGCTGCCCAGCGATGACGGCCTGATGGGCGTCAACAAGCCCATGCCCAAGCAGCTGTGGGAGGCCAAGAAGGTGAGTACAGCGCTGGGCTCTGGAGAAGTGGGCTCGTTAGCAGAGGGGCGCGGGGGAGGGGGGGGGGCTCCTCATTACACAGCTTTATGGAGAGGAGACAGGAGTGCTTCTGTTGCAGAGCTGCTGATATGGACTAAAATCCCAGACAGCCTAAGTGTGTAAAGCACTAGAATACTGTAGTATAAGTGATGGGTGTACTATAAGCTTTGTTTGTCTTAAATCATGTCATGCTGTAGAAGATATTGTAAGATGTTAGTACAATGAATGAGACCGTTGTGTGTAATTTAGTGTCATGTGGAGACTTATTTTCTTGTGACAATGACGACAAGACAAAATGTCAAATGTTCACCTCCAATGTGTGAGATGGGTTTTGTGGACATCAAACACACCTGATGATGTCCAGGGCTTCATGGCTGTCCTCTGATCCTAACTGCAGGTCCAGTCCTTGTCCTCGCGCCCCAAGTCATGTGAAGTGCCTGGAATCAAGTGAGTGGGACACTCTGCCCTCTAGTCTCTCTCCTGCCTGCCCTCTAGTCTCCTCTAGTCTCCTCTAGTCTCTCTCCTGCCCTCTAGTCTCCTCTAGTCTATCTCCTGCCCTCTCTAGTCTCCTCTAGTCTCTCTCCTGCCCTCTAGTCTCCTCTAGTCTCTCTCCTGCCCTCTAGTCTCCTCTAGTCTCCTCTAGTCTCTCTCCTGCCTGCCCTCTAGTCTCCTCTAGTCTCTCTCCTGCACTCTAGTCTCCTCTAGTCTCTCTCCTGCCCTCTAGTCATCTCTAGTCTCCTCTAGTCTCTCTCCTGCCTGCCCTCTAGTCTCCTCTAGTCTCTCTCCTGCCTGCCCTCTAGTCTCTAGTCTCTCTCCTCTAGTCTCTCTCCTGCCTGCCCTCTAGTCTCCTCTAGTCTCCTCTAGTCTCTCTCCTGCCTGCCCTCTAGTCTCCTCTAGTCTCTCTCCTGCCTGCCCTCTAGTCTCTAGTCTCTCTCCTCTAGTCTCTCTCCTGCCCTCTAGTCTCCTCTAGTCTCCTCTAGTCTCTCTCCTGCCTGCCCTCTAGTCTCCTCTAGTCTCTCTCCTGCCTGCCCTCTAGTCCCTAGTCTCTCTCCTCTAGTCTCTCTCCTGCCCTCTAGTCTCCTCTAGTCTCCTCTAGTCTCTCTCCTGCCCTCTAGTCTCCTCTAGTCTCCTCTAGTCTCTCTTCTGCCTGTCCTCTCTCGGTCAGGCTGGCCCTCACTGGCCCTCGTTCTCTTCCATGTCTCCTCCCAACAGGTTTCAGGCTCAACCGTTCACTATGTTTCCTAGTGCTCCAGAACTGAAACACAGGATTCCTTGCATGGCGCCTGGTGGCCAATTGTAGTGACCTGAGCAGAGGGCCGAGGGCCTTTAAATAACCTTCTTTGCTGTTGCTGTTTTGCTCTTCTCAGTTGGAGTGCACGTACACATTAACTATGCTGGTGGTCTTCTCACCACAAATAGTTTATTGGCAGCTTTGGCCAAATACACATAGGCTTTGTCTAAGTATATAATCTCGGTAAAGCCAGGTTATGCAAAACTTCCAGCCAAGCGTTGTTTTGTTTTGTTTTGGCACTACCTTGATTCAGCCACATATTATGGTGGAGTGAAGTAATATAAAAGGCTTTTAGATTTCCTGTGACTTAACACTGCTGTAACAGAACACATCTGTGTTGTTGTGTGGGTGTTTGGCTCTTTGTGTGTGTGTGTGTGTGTGTTTGGCTGTGTGGGTGTGTGTGCGTGTGTGTGTGTGCGTGTGTGTGCGTGTGTGTGTGCTTGGCTCTGTGTGTGTGCGTGTGTGTGTGTGTGTGTGTGCTTGGCTCTGTGTGTGTGTGCGTGTGTGTGTGTGTGTGCGTGGCTCTGTGTGTGTGTGTGTGTGTGTGTGTGTGCAGCATATTCCCCTCCCCGGAGCCCAGCATGGGCCTGTCGCATTACCAGGGCTCCCTGAACACGGGCGGCTCCCTGCCTGACCTGAGCAACCTGCACTTCCCCTCGCCGCTGCCCACGCCGCTGGACCCAGACGACGGCAGCTGCTACCCCAACCTGAGCGGAGGCAGCAGCACCGGCAACCTGCCCGCCGCCATGATGCACCTGGGCATTGGCAACTCCCAGGGTCAGTGCTCATGCACGTACTACACACACCTGTGTACAAGCATACACAGAGCTTGGAGTTTGCTAGGATGCCAGTGGCTTATATGTTTCCAAAATTGAGTTTACACACACTTACTCACACACACACTTACTCACACACACACTTACTCACTCACACACACACACACACACACACTCTCTTACTTATACACACACTTACTCACTCACACACACACACACACACTCTTACTTACACATACACACACACACACAGAAAACAGTGAATGTGTGGGAATGAGAGCAGCTGCTTGTCTTGGCTGGGTTTGCCATAGAAGACGTATTTCCCTTCTTCCACTTCCCGCTCCTCTCTGCATGTTATCTTTGTCCTGTCCAATCTAAAACTGCGTCCACTTCATCATTTCTCCCATTAATCTCAGTCTTTTTAAGTGGATGGTGTTTCTTATTTACTGCAGTTCTCTTGACTTTCGTGTGTGTGTGTGTGTGTGTGTGTGTGTGTGTGTGTGTGTGTGTGTGTGTGTGTGTGTGTGTGTGTGTGTGTGTGTGTGTGCGCGCGCGCCTGGCCTGCCTGCGTGCGTGCGTGTGCAGTATTTGTGTGTGCACTCTCACTCTGGCAGCACACCAGTATCCAAGGCCAGATCTGACCCTAGTGTCGCCTCTATGCAAGCTGCTGCTCTGTTCTCTCAGCTCTCCAACAAGGACCCGTGTGTGTGTGTGTGTTTGAGAGGAGGAGGAGAGTGGACAGTGAAAAAAACAAAGTAGAGAATGCAAGCCATCATAATTTCCACCCAACGTCATGCTTCCCAGGAGCAGTATCAGTCAGATTATGTTTTATAGTTTTCAGTGGGGTGGCCAACAGCACTGTTTGTTTCTCCAACCCTTTGCGCTCTCTTCCCCCGTTCTTTCTCTCTCTCCCTCTTTCTCCCTCTCTTCCTCTCTCTCTCTCATTCTCTCTCTCCATCCCTCTTCCTCTCTCTCTCTCCCTCTCTCTCTCTCCCGCTCTGTTCACCTCAATTCATGTGAGCTTCATTGGCACAACCACTTCTTTTTGCATTGCCAAAGCACAATGATTACATACAGAATACAAAAATGTCAAAGAATACAAAGATGGCCAGCAAACATGTGCATCAAATATGAAAAAATCTACTGTGCGTGTGTGTGTGTGTGTGTGTGTGTGAGTGTGTGTGTGTGTGTGTGTGTGTGGTATAGTGGTGATATCTAAGCACTGTCCTCTAAATTTCTGATCTCTTTCTTTCTCTCTCTCTCTTTCTCTCTCTCTCTCTCCATCTCTCCCTCTCTAGGTCTTTCATCCTCCCTCAGCAACCCCTCCATCCAGGCATCGCTCGCCAACTCCCAGCTGCACTCGTCCCTCAGTAATCCCTCCATCCACTCGTCCCTGCGCCTCTCCTCACTGACCAGTCCGCCAGCGGCGGGCATGAGCAGTTCGCCACGGCGACGCCCTGCCCCCATCAGCCCCCTGACGCTGTCGCCGGGCGCCGAGCAGAGGCGGAGTCTGGGCAAGCAGATGTCGCCGACCATGTCGCCATCGCTGTCCCCAATCACACAGGTAACACACACACACACACACACACACACACACACACACCTATACACACACGTGCACACACACACTGTTTAGCCAATTCACATAACCAGTGATTGAGAACTTCAGCCGTTCCTACTGGTCGGGGTTCGAACCTGGCAACCCTCTGGTAGTCTGAACCGCTAACCAATAGGTCACGGCTGCCCCTAGCTTAGTCACATTCACATTGTTTTTTGTTAGCATGAGCAGCTGATAAAGACACTGAGAGGAAGACACAGACCAAACACAATGAGAGTAACAATGCAAGGCCTTTTCCCAACCCACTGTCCTTGTCTATCTCCAGGGCGTCCCGTTAGACACCAGCCTCCCCATGGAGCCCCCCCCACCGTACCCCCTCTACAAGCAGTCCCAGCAGGCCATGCAGCAGCAGCAGAACCAGAACCAGCACCAACCCATGCAGCAAGGCCGGTGTCAAGGCCAGGGTGGCCAGCAACACCACCAGCAGCAGCACCAGCAACACCAGCAACACCACCAGCAGCAGCAGCAGCAGCAGCCAGTGTCGCCACTGCAAAACCTGTCCAACCTGGACTTCAGCTCAGCCCTGGTGAGTGCCCATAAGGCTGCAATCTCAGGCCACATGTACACACATTTACAAGGACACATTTGTACATGTGGGCTTTGGATCTTTAAACTAAGGATCTGGTTCATT
>NW_027468630.1:12809388-12834388 GCF_046254945.1 Alosa pseudoharengus | reverse complement strand
CCGGGGGTTGTTCTCTTGGGTCCATCTTTGGAGATTCTGGATGACGTCTGAGGACATCGTCCCTCTTGCTTGTATCCTCTTGCGCTGCGCACAAACAGGATGGGTGAGCCAAGCCGAGATGAGGTGCCCAGACCAGACTGGCACCAAGCAAACAGATGGGCGCGCCCTTCAGGGGGCTCAGTCCCTGACTTGCCCACCAGCAATCCCGCGCCAGCACCCCGCAACTAACCCCCCCCCACACCCCTCCAGTGCCCACTCTGAAGCCTGGCAGAGAGGCTCTGGCACCGGATCCATTTCTTTGTTCCAGTCCGTGGCATATGTGCCCACAGCCCCTGTGTGTGCCCAGTGTGTGAACCCCTTGTTCTGGCTGCAATGCCCGTGTCCAGTGCAGTTCAGCTGCAGCGTAATGGGGACCGGTGACAAACACTCATAGAGAGAGAAGCTCTCTTTCTCCCTGAATACTTCATCGAGGCACAATCACCCGCTCTTCTTTATGCACGGAGCATTATTTTTCAATGTCTTTGCATAATATATATATATTTTTTTTTTTGTAAAATATGAAAATTTAATGAGATTTAAAAGCAACAAAAAAAAAAGTTTGCCACTTAACATATGCCTCGCGATCACCGTCGGACAAGAATGTATTTTCTAAGAAATCAAGAAAAAAGCGTGAACACTTCATAAAAAGGGCAAACTGTTTACAGTGCAAACAAAAAAGATTTTAAAGATGGAAAAAAAAAGATATTTCAAACAAATCTTAAGATTCTTATATGAGATGGAAACACTTCTATAATGTTTTGGTATAAAGTCTATGACAAAGAGAAAAAAATGACTTATTTGTATTCACTTCTATTGTATATTTTTGACTTTTCCATGGAGATTATGGAAGCTCGGTGCTGAGTTGAGCGGCCTGTTAAAAGGCCGTGGCGTTGTGTTGTCTCGTCAGTGATAACTATGCAGAGCACTGCAGAAAAACCAGCCCAACACAGAGAAAAAGAAACTATTTTACCTTTCATTAACTATGATGTATCTCTCTGTCCCATTGTAATGTAAGTATATATATATATATATATATATATATATATATATATAAAGTATAATCACATGCAGCTCGTTCCATGTCAATGTTGTATTCTTCTTTTTTCTGACTTTTAACAGTGTATTTCTTTTTCTATTTCTGGTGGCATCAGCAGTTGTGATGCAGGCAGTGTCTTGTGTGTCTATTTAGTTATTCTTTCCATTTTGTGTGCAGTATGTTTGAGAGAGAGAGATGGAGCAAGTGTGTGTGTGTATATATGTGTGCGTGTGCAATAATTCAGTTGGTTCATTACCTTCTTGTAGGTTGGTGTGACATACACTCTCATGCAGACATACAACCTTTTATGCACCTACATATGAACAAATCCAAGCCAAATCCAAAAAGACAGAGACCATTTTATTTCTTGTACAAAGACAATCACAGGGTTGTACCAATGTCTAACAGAACAGTGGCCAGGACAGTCTCACATCTACTAATGCTTCACTAAAACACCAGCAGTTTATTACAAATGTCACTGTCGCTTAATAAACATTAATATAATATAATATAATATAATATAATATAATATAATGTAATGTAAATTCCCCAAAAAGTAAAAGAGATTAATTGTGTAGAACTGAAAGTCAGACATTCAGTGGTATTTATCTTTGGGACGAGTGGAAACAAAGCCACTGCTCTGGTGTCCTCCAGGACATCTTTACTGTGTGTGTGTGTGTGTGTGAGGTGTGTGTGTGTGAGGTGTGTGTGTGGTGTGTGTGTGTGTGTGTGTGTCACCAGCTTTAGTCTTTCATGCGGCATGTCTCCTCTCTTCTGGTCATGCCTCTCTCCCTCTAATGCCTTATGTCTCTCGTCCCTCTCGCTGCAGTCTCTGCTTTTTCCCTTGCGGGCAGTTTTGTTTTGTTTGTTTGTTTTGTTATGTTGGTCTTCTTTACGTAGTTCTTATCAGAGATGTTAGTAACAAATAATGCCGTTTTTCGTAGAAGGAATTTGTGTTTCTTTTTCATTTCGTTCATTTTTTCATTTTTTTTCTTGTTTGGTGTCTTACTTTTTTTAGTTACCTTTTAAAAATGTACAGTTCTGTTATTTAAAAAGGTTTCTTGTCCACTAGTGTAACTACTGTTTTGTTTTGTTTGTTTTTTAATATGCCATTTTAAATCATTGTCTTTTTTCAGTAACCGCTTTTTTGGTTTGTGATGTATGTTATAGTGCTTATGTTTTTTTGATTTAATATAAACAATAAAACTCGATACCATGTATAAACTGTGTCTTGACGTGTGTACATTAGTGTGGAGTCTTTTATCAGGACATCTTGATGCAACTCAACCCACCCATCCAAAGTCCCAAAGTTGCCCAATTGTTCTCTGCAATATCTCTTGTTTTGTCATTGAGGCCTGGCCACTAGGTGGCAGTATTGGAGCACAACACCCATCAACACTATGAGGACGTTAAAAGGTTTGTGTTTACTCAGAATATGACACATCTAAATAGCCAACAGCAAGTGAAATATTGCTAAATGTCTTAAATGGATTTCTTTCAAGCCGTTTGGATGATATACTGTAGAGACTGGATAGGTAAGTAATACTGGTTGTTATGGAGACTGGATAGGTAACTATACTGGTTGTTATGGAGACTGGATAGGTAACTAATACTGGACGTTATGGAGACTGGATAGGTAAATAATACTAGATGTTATGTAGACTAGGTGACTAAAACTGGACCTTATGGAGACTGGATAGGTAAGTAATACTGGTTGTTATAGAGACTGGATAGGTAACTAATACTGGATGTTATGGAGACTGGTTAGGTAAATAATAATAGATGTTATGTAGACTAGGTGACTAATACTGGACGTTATGGAAAGTGGATAGGTAAGTAATACTTCTCTTTTCTCTCACAGGGAGTAAACAATGTGTGTGAAAGTATGTGTGCCTGTACTTATGATGGGATGGTCCTTTGTGTTTAACCGTAGTGTGCACGCCTGACATTAGCTGGCGTGGTGAAGGCCCTGGCACGCCAGCGCAGCTCTGATGCCACGGCCATGCCTGGTCTGCGTGAGGGAGCGGGCAGCCCTGTAATTACATGCAGAACGGCAGCAACATGATGAGAGCACAACAGCCCCCTGGAATGCATTTGCAGCATTCTCCTAGAGTAGAGTAGACCGTCACAAAACACCACCATCACAGCACTGCTCCATCACCCTGCTCTCTCATTTGGTGATTGAATGTGTGTTACGTTTAACTTTGTGTGTTTGATGTGTGGTTGCAATGATATGTAAGAACTGGAGAAACAAATACTGTACAATCTGTGTGTACACATTTGAGTGAGATGTGTGTGTGTGTGCGTGCACGGGTGTGTGTGTGTGTGTGTGTGTGTGTGTGCAGGAGAGTGAGTGGGATCGTCTGAATCTCTCTGTCCCTCTCTCATGCCCTCCGCCCTGATATCAGGTGTCCTGCCCACTCCTGTGGAGAGGGATGAAGGAGGCCCGGCGTCTGGAGTCAAAACAAAGCCCTTGTTTGGGAATGTCCTCTTCCCCGCCTCACCTGGCCCGCGCCAGCCAAGTGGAAGAAGTGGGCCGCTGGGCTGATGCTGGGCTCAGAGAGGGCTATATCTGGGGCTGCTGCGGTCGGCAGGCTGTCCACGTGGCATTTTTACGATGTGCTGTTTCATGTGATAGCAGCAGCTTGGCAGTGCTGGATGAGAGGAGGATATATATTGCATCCTGAAACATCCTGGCAGAGATGACCCAGTGCACTTCACATCTTTCTCTCTCTCTCTTCTCCCTCTCTTTAAATCTATCTTTCTCTCTCTCTCACTTCACTCTGACTCTTTAAATCTATCTTTCTCTCACTCCACCCTCACTCTTTAAATCTATCTTTCTCTCTCTCACTTTACCCTCACTCTTTCTTTATCTCTTTGCATCATACCATCTTGCCCCCCCCCCCCCCAGAAAGAACCCTTTAAAGTGCCTTGAACTGGTTCCACATGGCACTCCTAGAACTTGCAGAATAAAAGAGTAAAAAAACATTTTATTGTCAATGCGGAATTTATTCCCAATGTAATGTTTCTCCATGTTTAAGCATGAAGGTGAACTGTATTTTATCTGAAATCCATTTCAATGAAAATATATTAAAATGTCTGGATCCATAGGGATGTGGACTATATGGACAAGACAGGTGGGCACCACATTACATTACATTACATAGTACAGCATCAGTACTATAATCAACAGCGTTCTATAAGGTCCAGACTGACTGTGGAAGGTTAACATGCGAAGTTGACCAGCTGTTAAAAAGGTCTTCTTGACAGGGTATGAGGAAACCCACAGCCTTGTTTTGTGCTCACAATGATGCTAAAAGGCTTTGAGGCAGGAGGACCATCAAGGATACTTCTTTTTCTCCATCTCTCTCCCACTCTCTCTTTCTTTCTCTCTTTCTTCTTCACCATTTGAACAGTGATCATATTTTATTGTCTCTCTTTCTTCCTCTCTGAGGGAGGCCATTTGAGCAGTGTTATCATAGGGCTACTGGACAGCTTGCTCCTTGTATGAACCTCAGATTAGCACATGCAGTCAAGCCTCTCCAGTAATCCTGCTTTTAGCGCTGCAGTCTGTAATGCAGTCTGTAAAGTCTGTTATTACCAGCTGACTATCGCACACACACACACACACACACATACTGACTCTACAGTACCGCTATCCTCACTTGGTCTTAGACCTAAACATGAAAGAAAACAAAAGCTACCACAAAATGTCATGGTGTGAATTAAATCATTAATTAGACTAGACTTAGTGTGCGTGTGAGAGAGAAGGGGAGGAACATTTTTGTGCAATTTGGAGAAAACCACAGTACCATTACAATGTTTTATTTAAAGACAGTGAGGCAAAAGGGCAGGGCACATGAAAAAGAAATCCCTGGGAACGGTGTGTTGGAGTGAGCAGTACACCTTGAGACCTCCGCTAGTCCACTCTCAGTGCTCATAGTGATGGCAGGCATGGTGCAGAGTTGATAAGGTTTAATGATGCTAAGATATGCTTACCACGGAAACCGCTGGGAGGCCCAGATTACATCCAGGCCGGCATGAGTGCCCGCAGCCCCTAATTGTCTTGTTAGAGGTAATTAATCAGCTCAATTATGTTGTTTGGAGATGCTGAGCCACCGCCAACCTCCTGACCTGTGGCACACAATCTTGGACCTGGACTTGTTTGTTTACACCATTTATCACCATGGTGACAGCACACTCTCCTGCTGTGGAGGGGAACTTTATTTGCTGTTCTGACCTCCATATTTTCTCACCTACAAATTTTCTCAACTGTTGCCCTATATGAGCCATAAAAACTCCACCGGCAGGGGAACTGAAGTTCTCTAAACTTTTAGTTTAGTTTTAGTTTTAGTAGGAATCAAAGTAGATACATGGCCACTTATGTTTACCAGTTGCTGCCTCTTGCAGCCTCTGTCACTGATTAGTATTACGTTTCAGGATCATTCTCCAAGACCAGCCACTAATAAGGTACATAATATCAATATGCTGTCCTTGTGCTGTGACTCACCCAATAAGGTACATAATATCAACATGCTGTCCTGGTGCTGTGACTCACCCACTAATAAGGTACATAATATCAATATGCTGTCCTGGTGCTGTGACTCACCCACTAATAAGGTACATAATATCAATATGCTGTCCTGGTGCTGTGACTCACCCACTAATAAGGTACATAATATCAATATGCTGTCCTGGTGCTGTGACTCACCCACTAATAAGGTACATAATATCAACATGCTGTCCTGGTGCTGTGACTCACCCACTAATAAGGTACATAATATCAACATGCTGTCCTTGTGCTGTGACTCACCCAATAAGGTACATAATATCAATATGCTGTCCTGGTGCTGTGACTCACCCACTAATAAGGTACATAATATCAATATGCTGTCCTGGTGCTGTGACTCACCCACTAATAAGGTACATAATATCAATATGCTGTCCTGGTGCTGTGACTCACCCACTAATAAGGCACATAATATCAACATGCTGTCCTGGTGCTGTGACTCACCCACTAATAAGGTACATAATATCAACATGCTGTCCTTGTGCTGTGACTCACCCAATAAGGTACATAATATCAACATGCTGTCTTTGTGCTGTGACTCACCCACTAATAAGGTACATAATATCAACATGCTGTCCTGGTGCTGTGACTCACCCACTAATAAGGTACATAATATCAATATGCTGTCCTGGTGCTGTGACTCACCCACTAATAAGGCACATAATATCAACATGCTGTCCTGGTGCTGTGACTCACCCACTAAAAAGGTACATAATATCAACATGCTGTCCTGGTGCTGTGACTCACCCAATAAGGTACATAATATCAACATGCTGTCCTTGTGCTGTGACTCACCCAATAAGGTACATAATATCAACATGCTGTCCTGGTGCTGTGACTCCTGCCTGAGCACACTGAGGTTCCTGTGGTCTGCTGTCAGAGCTTTGAAGTCACCCAGCATTAGTGAGTAATGCTGCCGGCCAATGATGTCTTCAGATGCCCTCTCACTCTGCATTTCTCTCTCCAGCCCTCAGAGAACTCTCTCAGCCAATCATGACGCACAGAATCCCTGTGGTCTTCCTTCAGCCAATCACAGGCTCTGGAACCCTATGTGCTCGTTAACTCACTTTAACCCCCTTAGCCCAAGGGCAACACAGAGCTAATGCAGTTATGGCAGCTAATGCAGATTGTCAAAGAGAAGGTTCCTGGTGAGTGTGTGTAAAAGAGAGAGAAAGGGAGGTAGGGGAGAGGATGTGTGTGTGTGTGTGTGTGTGTGTGTGTGTGTGTTGGTGTGTGTGTGTGTGCTGCACGGCTCTGTCGTTTGAGTCTCCCCCATTCTGACACCCTTCATGGATTACTAAGATTATTGCCCACTGATGTTTCCAGCTGCACTAACTGGACAGGCTGCCCCTTGCTCTGCGGCTCATGTACTTCCCATTCAGATTCAGACAGATGACCTCCTGTTACCCATGTACCTCACTGTTCTTATCTGTCCCTGTATTTTTGGTATTTTTGTTATTTTGGGGTTTTTCCTTTTTTTCTTAGTAATGTCGTTCCTGTTGCCTCGTCCTCCTCAGATAAGCCTGAACATCTCACTGGGCAAGTTGTGCGTATTCAGTGTGTTAGTCCAATGATGTGTCTTTGTGTGTGTTCTTGTGTGTAGCCTACTAGGCCTACACATACACTCAGGGGAGGTGAGATCAAACTTATTTTGCTACAGCCATGTAATACAATTTTGAATTTTCCACATTGACAGACTCTGACCTATTGAGCAAGCAACACATACACACACACACACACACGCACATTCACACACCACACACAAACACACACACACAAACACTCTTCCCTGGCCCTAAGTGTGTGTATGTGTGTGTGTGTCTGTGTGAGGGGTAATTAAGCGCTCTGTAATTAGACTTGTTCTGACTGTTCTGGTGCAGCTCTGATGCAGCAATCAGCCGTGATGGATGGAGCTGTGCTGACCTCTGTCCGTCTGCTTGTCCCTCCCGCCTAATCTCATCTCTACCATGCAGGCAGCTTGAAGGGTCTGAGCCGGGGGGGGGGGGGGAGGGGGGGGCATTGCCCCCTTGGCCCCTTCCTCTGGGAGGTCACTGTGCATTTGACCTAGGGAGTGTGTGGGTGTGTGTGTCTTTGAAAGGGCTGATTGGGAGATTGTGGGGCTAATTATTCATCGTAGTGGCATTTCAACAGGCATAAACACAGGATATAGCCTCAAATGCGCCGTCATTAGCCTGATTCATGTGTGAGGCCTTTCGTCCTCCCCATCCCCCCTTTAAAGCACTCTGCGTGGTGATTTACATTCAACGTGAGCTGTGGTTTACGTTACACGTGCTGCAAGTCAGTGGTCAGTGTTGCAGTTTCGTTTCCACCTCTGGCGGCTCAGGTCTGCACTGTGGTTTATTTAACTTTGTTAGAAGTCTCAGCTCTGATGTGTGCTGTGGTTTGTATTGAAGTGAGAGGCGTTTTCACTGACGTGTGTAAGCACACTCTCTCTACTAGCATTGCAAAGCAGCTCAAGAGATAACACGAGGACAACATACAGCATAACTGGCAGAGGAATCTTCTGTCTCGGCATCTTGCTTTTATTATAAAAAGGCCATTTTCGGGGCAACATTATACATTAATCAGTGATTCCCACTAGTCACTTGGTCTTGGCTCATCCTGATATGGTAATAATCAAATCTGTTCTGCATTTTCCGTCTGTGAGAAAAAAAGACAGCAGCAGCCGCAGCTGCATATAAGTAGTAGTAGTAGTGTGTGTGTGTGTGTGTGTGTGTGTGTGTGTGTGTGTGTGTGTGTGTGTGTGTGTGTGTGTGTGTGTGTGTGTGTGTGTGTGTGTGTGTGTGTGTGTGTGTGCACGCTAAAGATGTGTATGTGTTGTTGACCCCTTTCTGCTGCAGGTGCCATGAGTAATCCTTAAGATGACGAAGGACATTTCCTCTGATGGCCACATGGTCATGGTCACACCTGGAGAGAGAAAAGAGGCGACGGCCCTACTGAGACAGCAGCCACCTGCAGCAGGACTCCCAGCAGAGCATGTGTCAGCGCGCATAGAGACGTGTACATATCTGCGTTTGCATGTGTGTCTGTGTGTACATATGTGAGTAACCAAGGCAACAAAAGAGTGCCAGAACGTTGTCTTCACTCTCCACCTTACTGTATGTTGGTGTGGTGGCATAAATGTCTGTCTGTATGTTTTTTTTGTGTGTGTGAGTGGGTGCTTTTTCCTCCCTTGTTTGTGAGTGTGTGTGTGTGTGTGTGTATGTACTGTATGTACTCACTTCAAGATAAACTCTAGAGGTTTTCACAGGGATCTGTGTTAGTGTGCCTTGTACTGGTGGCACATTTCAGCAGTGTGTATGTGTGTGTGTGTGTGTGTGTGTGTGTGTGTGTGTGTGTGTGTGTGTGTGTGTGTGTGTGTGTGTGTGTGTGTTTGTGTGTGATTACCTCTCAGGGGCTGGGCTCTGTAGAGACAAGAATAACTCCTGTGTGAAATCCTCAGCTGGGATCAGTAGTTCACCTCCACAAATACTGTACCCTCACTTCTGCGAAGCACTGGTTTGCTTGGCTCGCACCGCTATTTTTAGCTTTAATATCCTATTGGACAGACAAGAAGACAGATTGGACAGATAAGAAGAGACGTGTCTGATCCACAAACAATATTGTGTGTGTGTGAGACAGAGAGAGAGAGAGAGAGAGAGAGGGAGAGAGAGAATTGAAAGATTAGTGTATGCTATTACACTGTCCTACCTTGTGACTGTATCACAAACAGATGGCTGTGTATTGCTGAATACTGTATCACATGGTTTTAATTACTTCACTCTGGATGTTTATGGACTAGTGTTCTACCTAATCTCTAAAACCTAAGGCTTTGTTTCATTCATGCAGGTAAAATTAAAAAAAATGTATATACTTCTATAAAAATAATATTTAATCATATAAAATTTGTATTACATTTGGTTGTCTAAAAGGTGAACTATCAAGATGTCATTGTTCAGTTCCTAATTCTGTTATATAATATGAATGGTGTTGGCATGCAGGACAATGGCCAAGCGCTTATAATAGAGCAAGCTACACCAGGATATAATATGACTTCAAGAACTCTTTATTTTTCAAACCTTGTTTTTCTTCAATCCTGAGATGAACGGATGGGATTTGTTTGTCTCTCTCTCTCTCTCTCTCTCTCTCCCTCTCTTCTCTCTCTCTTTCTCTCTCTCTCTCTTTCACACACACAAACACACACACACACACACACACACACACACACACACACACACACACACAGACACACAGGTTGTTTGGTTCGCCTGACTGACTATGTTCAGCTGACTTGCATAGCTGTTATGAATCTGAGATGTCTTATCAGGGCCATCTTCCAAAAACCAAATGAAGACCAATTTACACTTAATTAACATCTAATCTGCCTCATATCTCACAGCATTCCCCTGACCTATGTGTTGCCCTACACACACACCCACACACACCACACACACACACACACACACACACACACACACACACACACACACACACGCCCACACGCGCGCACACACACACACACACACACACACACACACACACACACACACACACACTAAAGCTGTGTTCTTTGTGGGTCATTCCATGTCAAATCAGACAACAGTTGCAGCAACGACTCCGATTTTCCTCAAAGTTTGTCTACCCAATGTTTAGGTTCCATAGCTAAAACCTGTAAAATATTTTTGTTCAATTCTATTGTTTTCATAGTCTCTTTGCCCTTGATTGTTTACACTCTCTAAAAGGCCTTATCTTGAAGGCCTTGTTTGGACATTCATATCTTAAAAAGTATTATTCCTAGTCTGACCAAACTTTGTAGAATGGAAGACAAACATGTTCTCAGTACAATTCAATCATTAAAACTTTGTACCAAATTCCAAAGGGGCGGGATAATCAGTTGTCTTTCAAATTCCCTCTGCACGCAATAGGACAGCGGCAGCGCTATGAGTCCCATGTGTTTCCAAACAGCAGAGCTAGTTGGCTAGTTCAAACGTTTGCCAACTTAATAAAAGCTTAACTCGTGTCACACTGTTCGCCAGCAGCAACATCCATCTTATTTGTTTTCAAGTAGCAGGGAATTCAAGCCAAACCGTTGCAACTCTGCCATCAATCATTATGTTAAGCCCACCTAACGACTCTATACACGATTTCATTGGCCTGATTAAGTTTCGATTTCTGGAGCTCACAGGCCAACGGAGAGTTGCTAGACTAGCCCTGGCAGCAAATGTAATTTGCTGCCGCTAGGGGCGCGTCTAGATTTCTAGGCTAGAAGTCCCTAGTTTCAGAAAAAAAGTGATATTGAGTGTCTGAAAACTCCTTTATTGTGACAAACCTGCCATCAATCAGTATTTTCTCTAGAAATATGATCTTTTGTTAATGTTGTCCCAAAATGTGAAGTCTCCAAAACAAAAGGCCATGACAATCTATTGTTTATTGTAAATGTTTATTTTGGTGTTCTCAAAACACCTGTAACTACATGCATTTATTCTGTGAATGGGACTACACACTAAATGTCCATATACTTAGCTATTTCCACATAGATTTTTATGGTCCTACTAGCTACCCCATATACCATTTCAGTTGCTTGAAAATGACACCAAAATACAAACACGCCTTGTTTTATCCTTATTATTGTCATGATCATTTGATGTGGAGACTTCAAATTGTGGAAAAACATTAATAAACTGATGTATTTGAAGAGGAAATAGTGACTGATACCAAATGAAAAAAACAAAACTGTTATTACCCTTAATATCACACTTAATGCACATTTTTCCGAAATCTAGGGGCTTTTCGAAAGTCAGGAGACATTTAGGACAGACTTTAAATTGTTTACGCATGCTTTTTATGAGTTGGTCTTCCACCCTAGAAAATTTGAGGAGGCTTGGGGAAATATTTGTCAAGATACTAATGCTCAAACATGGCACATGTTTTTCAAGCTGTAAAAATGAAAGAATTTCAAGGTCTAAAAAAGATATGAAGACATAAGATTTGCACAGAAATTTTCCACAGGCCTTGGTTTTAGGACCCACTGATGATACAGACAAGGTTTGAACAAAATCTGAGACGGTGCAGCAACAATTTTATCAGATTTAACACAGAATGACCCTTGTGTTGATTTTCTGTGCCAATTCAGCTGCCTGACTGAGTTCATAGGCTGATTGTGTGTGTGTTTGTGTGTGTGTGTGTGTGTGTGTGTGTGTGTGTGTGTGTGTGTGTGCGTGCGCGCGTGCACGTGTGTGTGTGCGTGCGTGCATGTGTGTGTGTGTGTGTGTGAATAGTTCTGTGGGTGTTTATATATTTTCATGTGTGTAAGAGTTTTTGCAGGTGTGTGCACTGTTCACACGTCTGTGCTGAGATTTTAGTGTGTGTGTGTCTGTGTATGTGTGTGTGTGTGTGTGTGTGTGTGTGTGTGTGTGTGTGTGTGTGTGTGTGTGTGTGTGTCTGTGTGTGTGTCTCTGTGTGTGTGTGTGTGTGTGTGTGTGTGTGTGTGTGTGTGTGTGTGTCTGTGTGTGTCTGTGTGTGTCTTTGTGTGTGTCTCTGTTTGTGTGTGTGTGTGTGTGTGTGTGTGTGTGTGTGTGTGTGTGTGTGTGTGTGTGTGTCTACAGATTTACAGGATATTTCCGTATTCTGTAGGTATTTGTATGTTTTCATGTGTTAAAGAATATTTTTGTGTAAGAATTTCATTTTTGCATATCTGTGTTTGTGGTAAGATTTATATGTGTGTGTGTGTGTGTGTGTGTGTGTGTGTGTGTGTGTGTGTGTGTGTGTGTGTGTGTGTGTGTGTGTGTATGTGTGCATGCGTATGTGTGTGTGTGTGTGTTTGTGGTTGTGCTAGGTTTTGTGTGTGCAAAGGACCTACAGTAAGGCCTTGCTCTAACACATGCACCCCCTGCACCATGAGGGCGAGTGTGAGTTTGTTTACCTTTCCAGTCGCATCAGTAAATCTGCACTGTGATGGCCCTCAGAGGAGCTGGCACACATGGGGAAAGCTAACAAGCTAACAGCTTGTTTATTTGGACTTCCTCAGCAAAATAAACAAGACACACAAATGTCTCTCGTCTCAGCAGATGTGCTTAAACACCAGCTTAAAGACCAAGGCTACCAGACTCTGAACTTGGCTTATCAGGGTCACTAACAGATTTCATTGAAATTCATTAAAGGTATAGATATAATGTTATAAATTTATAATAAGAAAGTTATAGTGTATTATTATTATTATTTTTAACATTTCAACTGTATTTCACTTCAATTCTGCTCCATTCAGTATTTTGCACTTTCAGTGATGCTAGAGTAACACATCTGTAGTTGATATTTAATCTCTTGGTGTCTGATTGTATTTTTTTGGGGATTGCCACCAACTGTCAGCAATTGTGCCAGAAGCTAAACAAATTGTCCTCTTCTCTACACATGACACTTGGAGATTTATACATCAAAAAAAATCAATGCTGATAAACAGTTGGCTTCTGCCATTCATCAAGTGACATTTTATTGCCAGGTTTAAAGTTATAATTTATTTACAGTAGTTCATCTTCATCATCTTCTGTCAGACTGCAAAACATAATGTTGCTTTTGCATATTTGTACATGCGGCACATATACAAAGTCAATCACCCAGTGTCCTCTATGAGACTGTGTGTTTGTGTTCATGCACATATGCTCAAAGTCTGGGATTTTAAGAGAATGTGTGTGTGTGGGTGTGTGTGTCTGTGTCTGTGTGTGTGTGTGTGTGTGTGTGTGTGTGTGTGTGTGTGTGTGTGTGTGTGTGTGTGTGTGTGTGTGTGTGTGTGTGTGTGTGTGTGTGTGTGTCTGTGTGTGTGTGTGTGTGTGTGTGTGTGTGAGAGAGAGAGAGAGAGAGATGGTCTGATGGTGAACACCTGCCCTGCTGTTTTCTCCCCCACATACATCATAGCAGATGACACCTGGTAGATATACAGTAAAGCATCACGTCAGCCAGGACGAGAGGCAGAGCAGTCTGGGAAAAGAGAGGAGTTACAGGAGAAGAGAGAAGAGGAGAGAAGGAGAAGAGACGAGAAGGAGAAGAGAAGAGAGAAGAGAAGGAGAAGAGAGAAGAGAGAAGAGAAGGAGAAGAGAGAAGAGGAGAGAAGGAGAAGAGACGAGAAGGAGAAGAGAAGAGAGAAGAGAGAAGAGAAGAGGCCACTCTCCCTAAAGCCCTATCTTTGTCTCCCTCTCTCTCTCTCTTTCTCCCTCTCTGTGTGTGTGTGTGTTTGTGTGTGCATATGTGTGTGCGTGTGTGTGCGTGTGCGTGTCTGTGCATACAGTACATGCGTGCAAGCATGCATTCTGTGCAAGGAACTGTTGTGTGCAAAGCGTCTCCAAAACTCTGTGGCCTCGTCCCAGGGCATTTGGGAGTTTTTCTTTTTGCCAGTGATGACAATGTTGGCTGAATGATGCAAGCTTGAGTCTAGAGTCCTGCCACGCCAGGCAAGGTCACCCCAGCTTGGCCGTTTACAAACAAACCCCAGAAGAGCCATTCGACTTCGCTTTCGTCTCTCCTCAAACATCGATAAGCTCCAAGCTCTCATGAAACAGCCAGAAGCTCTGTGCATGTTCCCTGCTCACTCGTAAATATTTCCCATTTTGTGTGCAAGCAGGGAAAACATAACATTTACTGTTACCCAACACTTTCTCCGAAATAGCCACATCAGCTAGTGCTATAGCCATATTTGTTTGTGGAGTCTGATACTTATCTGTCAGCGCCAACAGCTTTTTAAAAAATGTAAATCAGGTTTATAGGCCAAGTATACTTAACCTGACTCTCGCCAGATGAATTTCGTTCCGCTTAGCTCCGCCTAGCTTCACTCACATCCATCTGGGACCTCTTCCGTTGAGAGTGATTTCTGCACCAGATTTTATGGTAGAGCCAAACAGGACGCAGGGCGGGAGTTTCATAGATGTGACATAGCATAGAAGCGACTGTGAGACTGTTATCAGCGTCACAGGTTGGCTTCGATGTGAGTGGTTGAAGTAGCACGTCAATAGATGACGGACAAGTGGCTTATCCAATCATATGCAAGCATTTTTGATTAGGCCCAGCCTTCTGAAGCAACACTTCAATGAATTGATCCCAGATGGATGAGTGGAGCTAGGCGGAACGAAATTCATCTGGCGAGAGTCAGGTTAAAGTATACTTGCGTATACAAAGAATTTGGTCTGCATTTATCCCATCCATAAATTAGTGAAAACACAGATCACACAGTGAGGTGAAGCACACACTAACCCGGAGCAGTGAGCTGCCTTGCTACAGCAATGCTTGGGGAGCAGTGAGGGATTAGGTGTCTTACTCAAGGGCACTTCAGCTGTGGATGTGGGCAACCACTTCATTTCACTTTTCTCACGCCCACATTTTTCCTACTGGGTCAGGGATTGAACCAGCAACCCTTCTGTCACAAGACCGGACCCCTAACCAATAGGTCACGGCTGCCCCTTGCTTTTTGAACGTAATGTCAGTCCGATGGTGTCGGAAGCATCAACTGAACATGAATACACCACAGGCAGTTAACTAGCATGAGGGCACGCTTTGAAGCCCAGGGTACGTAGCAGGGATCTGGAATACTTATCTATCCTTTTTCAAGCTCTCCTCCTTAAGCTCTCTTTCTCAAGCCCTCTCCTTTTTTTCTTTCTTTCCTTCCAGCTGTTTTACTCTCTCTCTCTCGGTTCTTTTCTCTCTTTCACACACACACACACACACACACACACACACACACACACACACACACACACACACACACACCCCACCATGAAGTGGTGTAGTAACACAGTGTGCACACACAAATACACACACACACACATACACATTCAGACACAAATGGCAAAGACTTGAGGTGAAGGCGCTCTGGTATTTGTGTCATAGGGGAGGGGTGTGTGAGAGCTCTGATGTCAGAGTCATAACAAACTGATCCTCAACACCGACCTTCACCCGCTACCCAGGATGTCGCTGTTCATGTTTTCTGATCAAATGAAGGCTCACCACTTAAGGACATTTTTTTTCTTCTCTTATTCAGTCCATGGTGAAGGAGGATGTGTAGACACTACACACACACACACACACACACACACTCACATCAACTAGATGCTGTTTCCAAGAGGGGCTAGACTCCTATCTCCTAAGCCCTATCTCACAGACAAAGGCGAACACCCAGCCAATGACAGGGTGTTTCTAAAGTGTGTGTGTGTGTGTGTGTGTGTGTGTGTGTGTGTGTGTGTGTGTGTGTGTGTGTGTGTGTGTTTATGTGTGTTTATGTGTGTTTATGTGTGTGTATGTGTGTGTGTGTCTGTCTGTGTGTGTATCAGTGCAGGCATGTCTGAATGGAAAGTAGGACAAGTGGCCGCGCTGGCGCTGGCGGTGGTGGAGCGAGGTGAGGACAGCTGTCAGTAATGGGTATCAGGGGGGTTACGCTTGCAGACATGCAGGCTGGCCCCTTACCACTGCCCACCTCACTCCCCCATCTCACTCCCCCACCTTACTATCCCTTTCCTGCCATCTCCACTCCTCCACTCCTCTCTACTCCTCTCCTCTCCACCCCTCTCTCATGTCATCTCATCTCCAAACAGAATGATCTCCTCTTTCTTCTTGTCTACCAAACCTTTCTCCTGTCTTCTCTTCCCTTCTTCAACCCTTCCCTCCCCTGTCCCCCACACCTTCTTCTTTGTTTCTCTCTTCACCCTCTTCTTTTTTGTCCTACCACTCTCCTCTCCTCTCCTCTCCACCAAATCAGTTTCCACCACCTATTTCTTTCTGTCTTCATGCTCTTCATGGCTTCATGCCTTCCTCAACTTTAGTGCTCACATCCTTTGTCCTCTTCCCTCCCTTCCTCTCTCCCTCTCCTCCCCCCTTTCTTCCTTTCTTCTCTTTTCTTCTCTTCTCCTCATTTGTCACACCGCACACTGTCCCAGTCAATAGCTTACTCCCTCCACGTGTGCACCTCCTATTTCTACTAAAGCAATATATAAGCTCATTGCTTATTTAGTTATATTCTGATGCTCTGGCACAGAACCCACAACATCCTTACCACATTTTCATCCATTTCTGTACTCAGAGGCTACCTTAGGGGGAATGAAACAGGGCAAAATGTTCCCATATTTAGACAGGTCAGTGGAAAAGGCTCCAGAATCAGAGCTGGATAACATCCGTGCTGTCACATAAAGGTGCTTCCACCACCTTAAAAATGTGATTTACCTCTCGGGAAAAGGGAATGGGGGAGAGAATGACTATGAGAGAGAGGAAGGGAGGGAGAGAGAGAAAGAGAAAGTGAGAGAGAGAGAGAGAGAGAGAGAGAGAGAGAGAGAGAGAGAGAGAGAGAAGGCGCTGCTGAGAGCTCAGGCCCAGGTTGTGGGTTGTGATGGATGAGCTCGGGGGGGGGGGGGGGGGGGGGCTCTCTTCACGTATGAGCTGTAACCATAGACTATATACAGTCTATGGCTGTAACTCATCTGAGGTCGTTCCTCTCCCGTGGCACCTGTAATCCTGTGATATATGCAGCTTCGCCCTGAGCTGCCACCGCTGCCTCCCTTACTAAACACACACACACACACACACACACACACACACACACACACACACACACACACACACACACACACACACACAAGCCACTTATAGCAATACTTTAATCATTCAATACACACACCCAACCAACATGTACACACAAACAGTTTGGCAATGAGCCAGAGCCTAGTTTTTCTTTGTGTGAGTAAGCATTTGTGTGTGTGCTTGTGCGTGTATGCCTGTGATGGCATGTGTGTGTGTGTGTGTGTGTGTGTGTGTGTGTGTGTGTGTGATGTGTGCATACGTGTACAGTATGTTGGAGGTTGAATAATCTCTCTGCTACACCCATACTCTCTGGACACTGTGCAGGCCTTTGAAGACCTCTCCATGTCAGTTTGGAATCGAAGACCAAAGGCATTATGGGACAGACCGTCTGACAGTGTCTAACGATCAGATTGACACTCGACAGCTTCATTGACCTTTAGCTTTGGTACCTCAGAGAGGGCCCATCTAATGCACCCAGAGGGATAAGGCACTGGAGAGTAAAGCTGTGAGATGGCCTGCGGCAAGACATCAGACTGAAGTAACGTGGAGGATAAGCAGACCATTGACCATCAGACGTGAAGGATGAGCAGACCATTGACCATCAGATGTGAAGGATGAGCAGACCATGATGGTTTCCAGGCTTCAAAGTGTCTATTATCATCATATTAATGACAACGCATTGTGTGATTTCTTATTCAAATAAGGTCAAATGAATTTAAAATAACGTTTATGTTCTGATATATATCATCCCATCATCATCACCACCATCAGTGCAAAGGGACATCTCTGGAACATTCTATTTTGCCTGACATATTTGTGCTCACTAAAGCTCGAGATCAATGATTGATGACCAAGAAGGTTTCCATGAACCACACACAAAAATGTGCCCTGTCTGCCTTTTGATGGCGATGGAGACGGAATCCTGTACATGTACATGCAATGTTAACAATGAACGGATGCAGGTTCTATTATCTTGATTCCCAGAGATATAGCATTGATATGTCAGGAGATTCCCAAAGATATAGCATTGATATGTCAGGAGATTCCCAGACATATAGCATTGATATGTCAGGAGATTCCCAGACATATAGCATTGATACATCAGGAGATACACAATTGGCTCTGTCAAGCTTGTCTTCAATTCCCCCCTGGGTAATAGTTATTCCTCTGTTGTACCTGCCAGTAATGGTAGTGTGTGTAAAGCAATGTCAAGACGTGTACTACATCCCCACTTCCATCTGAACAAATACGGCGTGGGGTTCCCCCAGTGTAGATTTCTTTTGATTGCAGGTGGCTGTGAGCGTGATGTCCCGGGGTCGGCGTGTGGAGGAGCATCGTTTTGTGGTGAAACAGAAAATGTGTGTGCGAGCTGTAACATGCTGGCCAGGGCCTGGGGCTGAGTTTCCTCTCATCACACGCTCATGCCAGAAGAGCAGAAAACACTTAGCAGCTAGGAGATGTCGACAGGACACGGCAGAAGCACTCTGCTGACGGAGCTACCTCCCTCTGAACACGCCTTGCATCAGCCGGTCAAACGCTTCTGCTCTCAACACAAAGACACAGTTACAGGCCTGTGTGTGTGTGTGTGTGTGTGTGTGTGTGTGTGTGTGTGTGTGTGTTAAATCTACCAAAACAACAGGTAAGGTGAAATTGCTTGAAACATATAACCCAAGACATTTAGTGCTTTAATAATCTTGCTTTGTTTTTAATGACAATGTACACAGTAATACAAAATATAGTGTGTATATTTTGAGACTGGTGCTTTCATTCCCATTATAATGGGAGCACTTATGAAAGAAATTACCAAAAACAATAATTTAGTAGCCTACCACCAATGAGTACCTCCCCCCTGCTGTTGATAACTACAGTGTACACAGTTGTTAATAGGGTGGCGTGGTTATGATCATTTTCCCCACCCAAAGGCTTTTATTTATAAATTCTCAATAATGCCCCTGAAACAATCTGAGCGTTATGAACAAATCCCTTGTGCTGTCCAGTCATGTCCTTTTGCAGTGGAGTGAAGTCTTTGATGCTAATCAAACACTCATGCCATGTGAAACCACCAGTGAAATATGTACTGATGTAAAAGATGACATCAAATCACACATTTTTCAGATTTCCTCCACTTTGAGACTTCAGTGTGATGGTAAAATAGTTGTCTTTCTCTGGAAAGATAATGTTCATGTCTGTCTTTTTGGTGAAGGCAAACTAGATTATTATGTATCCTTCTCCTTGTTGTGTGTGTGTGTATGTGTGTGTGTGTGTGTGTATGTGTGTGTGTGTGTGTGTGTGTGTGTGTGTGTGTGTGTGTGTGTATTCTTCTCCTTGTTGTGTGTGTGTGTGTGTGTGTGTGTATATTCTTCTCCTTGTTGTGTGCCAGCTCCATTTCTTTGTGTTTTCCCTCATGATAGCGTTGGCCAAGAACACTGATGCAGTTTGGCTGACTGCAGTATTGATGGTGGATATGAAATTGACAGACACAGCTTGTCTAAACCTGGTTGGTATGAGGATGTAAAGTGAAGCCACAGATAAAAAAGTTGTCGAAGCGATTTAACCCTTTCATGCGCAGCATCCGCTATAGTGGACAGATATTCAAACAAACAGCAAACTGCTGAAAAAGATAAAAGGCACACATAATTGGAGTTTCCTAAAAAGAAAAGGCAGTTTCTCAAGACTAGCCCTCAAGGGTATGTGGAGACAAGCCATATGTGTCTACATAAGGTAGATGGTGTAGGTGTGAAGAGGCCATCTCTCCCTAACCCCCCCTCACGTGTAGTCATCTTCTGTCAGGCAGTGAATGCACACCAACGCACGGATATCTCTGTAGCTTGATTACAGTTTAGCACAATAACAGGGCACTTACAGTGGAAGTGATTTCTCTGAGTTTCTGTTTCTTCCTGTCAAAATTCCCTTCCCTCCCTTCGGTCTATTGCTCTCTCTCTCTTTCTCTCTCTCCCTCTGTCTCAAAAGTACACTCACTAATCTATGTGTTGACACAACACTTAACAGATGTTCAAAGCACCCTGCTTGTGTAGCTGCACATTACTGCATGGGATGTATATACCATTTACATTCCATTGCCTTTATCCTGAACAATTGCCCTGCAGCCTGGCTATTTGCAACCTGCATTTTGCTGTTATACCTTTTGTGTGGCAAGGTTAGGAGCCTCTCAGTCTACACCTTCCTCTAGCTCTTTCCAGGCCAAAATTACATCATGTATAATAAAATGAATTGATGCAATAAAACAAGGGAAATGCCTCTGAAGATGATCATTCTCGCACGTAGTGATGACTCAACAGTTACCGTACCTTTAGAGCAGCTTTGCACAGTTTACTTGTCATCTTTCACTTTCATATACTTTTAACTTTCAGGTTTCTTTTTATGTTTTTGTACTTCTGTTTTTCAGTATTAAAGTTGCACTTTTTTTTTTTACCTCGATCACTCATGGACACGCTTTCATGTTTAACTGACTAATGTCAAATAATATGGTGATAGGAGGAACGGTCCTGAAACACGACATAGACCTCGCCTCTCTCTTGGTCACAAGAACATTTTCAGTGTGACAGTTTCGTGTTCTGCTCCTGCCTTCTAGCCCACTTGCAGATGTAAAAGTTTTGGGCTGTTATGACAAGGGGAACTGCATCAGAGATAAAGATAAAACTTCGGGTAATCAAATCATTCTGCTGCTTCATACACTTTTTTCAGTCAGACTAAAGCTCACTGAAGTTCTGCCATGTTTGTGATGCAGCTAAATATGAGTCAGTACACGCCTCGCAAGTTAGTCAGCCTACATTGTTCCCGAGGTCCTTGGCTGTTAATCCCCAAGCGATTTCTGACAGGCATTCCATGTCCGTATCATTGACGTTGGCTTGCTGGTCCCCAGTTTACAGAGGCACCGCGGAGCATTATCAGCGTGGATTGGCCGATAGTGCGTGTAGAGGGGCGTGTTTACGTGATTGCCATTGGAATGCGGGCGCACTGGGGGCGAACTTCAGGTGTACGGACACAAACACGCGCTCTTCACGGAATACATCTGTAGTTTGTGGAGGCCAGTGATTATTGCAATTACTACCAAGTCAGCTTGAACGTGTCGCTCGCTTTTGATTTTGTCTTTGAATTTTTAAAAACTGTATTCTAGGCCAACAATTTAGAATATGCACGCTGTTATGATTTTTCTGTAACAAAGATCTTTATACGTTTTTTATGTGCACGTGTGTAAAGAGAGATTGGTGAGTTTCATTATTTACCTTAAGAGTCTAAAGAGCCTAAAGAGCCATACGTCGATGTGCATGGTAAACTAATAGATTATTAATGACTTTATAATATCTTTGTAAGCACCGTGGTACAGAGTCAGAAGTGATCCCCCATAGAACTAAAAAAATGCAAAGACTCCTCTGTGACAGCAGCGTCTAGCAGAGACGCACTTTCCCTCTTTGTAAGCAATAGAGTGTCTTCGTGAAGCTCTCAATTAGAAATGGGAAAATAGTGTTCTGTGTTTTGTTCTCTGTAGGTTACGCGTTGCCAGCACACCTGAACGCTGGCGTGGAGTGGACGCGTCTTGATGTATGTTCCACAACTGCAATAGATGACAACTGACGTGCTGAAGAAGTGGACTTAGCTCCGTCATATCCTAGAAAACTGTGCCAGTGTTTTCTACAGGGATTTAAAGAAGACTTCTAACACTCACGATGGGTGTTTTCTAGAACCTGTCTCATCTCAGAGAATAATCTAAAAATACGTTGCTAACTGAAGTCCGTCTGAATTCCTAAGTGTCATATCAAAGTTCAGGTGGCATGGAAGTATTTGGCCCAACATTTGCCAGCTTTCACATTGCCCTGTGCGATCTAACCGTCTGTAAGGTCTACCGTGCCAGATGATGTAAACTCTTTGGGAACTACTTTTGCAAGGAGATATCGTATCATATCTTATGAAGAAACATGTCAGCGCATTTCAACAGGTAAGTTACTTCTGTCTGGAGCGGAAATGTTGATATGATTCCCGTGAAACATAAAACTGATTAACTTAATCACTAAAATCATTTAACTCTTTCTAGGGTTTTAACTCTTTCTAAGCCACATTTTATTCGTAAAGGACACTGTTAATTCAATTAGTGTGACGTGTTTGATTGGTGACCACTGCACTGTTTGTTTATGCAAGCTGGGGACCAGCGATGGATGGCAAGTGTCCAGAAGAAACAGATGTTCACAGAAGTTGTGAAATCCTGTCACCGGTCATATTCTCAAAACACGTCCTGTTAGAGTGCATGCGAAAATTAAGGCTGCAGCCTTTAAGACAAACCTGCTATTCGCCAATGATTCACTTACTGGGAAACTGTTGCAAGCTGTTTTCTCACAGCTTGTGACAGCTGGATGCATTGTGTTGGTGCTCCCGGTCCCTCTTCGATAGTGTCAGATGGCTTGCTATTTATACACAGCCTCATATTTATCCCATGATTTCACTTAGTCGAACTGGCACTCCAGGATCAAACCAGATGCAGAAAGACCTGTCTCTTAGTGATAAAGATTCACAACGAGCGAGGTAATTGAATCTTGTGGTGCTGCTGTTTTATTTTTTTCAGGGGGTTTGGCGTCAGAGGGTCTCATTTTGTCGCTGTTTCTTCACTGTTTCTTTTACACCTCCAGACTTGACTGGAATGTTGAAATGTGGTTTGTGGTGACATCATTTGAATCCACCATCACATGTCCTGGTGCCAGCTTGAATGGCTGAAATGATTATCTCTCTTTGGAATGCTTCCACTTTATATTCATTTGTTCAAGAGATCTAGACCTGAATGGGTGCCATTCCTTAATGCTGTAAGCATTATTTCAGATTAAACTAGTGATCTCCAATGAGGTCATTCAGGTTGAGCTCAGAGCCGACCCACTGTACCAAACTCAATCAGTCATCTTTGGAATTCCATCCTCCAGGCATGACCCTCGGCTTGTGAATACATAAATGTAATCAATACTATAATAACGACCAGACAACTGTCCCCTATGTGCCCCGTTGACTGGGTCCAGCCCTCAGCTGGAAGAGGGCTGGATTGCCTCTGGCTCGGACCTGGAGAAAACACATATCTTGTGTAATCTCTGAAGGGAGAGGATGCCTTAGCAGAACATATGTCTCCATTTTTGTGGTCCAAGTGCACTTGCTTTTGGCTCCCAGAGGATCCTTGAAAATCTGGTTGAAGTTTACCAGATTATTTTCTAGAGGTCTGACAACCCCCCATTACTTTAAGTGGCTCAGGCGGGATTGTGTGCTGAAGTAAATTAATCAGAGACCGCTTAAGGCCTTTTAGATCAGCCATGCACAATGCCATATGACTCACTTAATACAAAACCAGCAAAACATTATCAGATGGAAGCCAATGTAGCTCTATTGCATGACTACCACAAGCACAACCCATCATCCATTGTCTTAATTAAGAGTCTCATCACAGCGGCCCACCCAGCTTGTAGTCATTGAGTGGTTGTGTGTCCAGTGAGTACTTTGAAGGTTGTTTACAACAAATTGTGGCAATTGCATTTCATGAAAATGTGTCAGCACTCACTCCCCTGAGAGTCTGTGAATCCATGTCTGAGTTTAATGCATCCAGTGTCAGATACATGTTCTGTGGTTTCTGCCCTGTGTGGAGAACAATCCATCTGTGGAGAACAGGCAAGTAAGTCAGACTGGAATTGTTTTTGCTCAATTGGGGTGGAGTTGTTTTTAATTAGCAGCTCTCTATGTCTGAGGTTGCATCCCTGACCAGCATCCTCTCCTCTCCCTCTTTCTCCTCTCCTCTCCTCTCCTCTCTCCTCCTCTCCTCTCCTCTTCTCTCTTCTCCTCTTCAACACCTCCTGCCCTCCTCTACTGCATCTCTCCATTATGATGTCAGCTCCATCAACAAAATACTGCTGTGCCTGTTTTGTGATGTTCCTCAAAACATGTGCTAAGAAGTGTGTGGGTATGTATGTGTTGGAGGGGAGTGTTGAAGGGTGGACATGAGTCGTAAAGTTTGCTCCATCATGTGCCTCAGAGACTGACACTGAGTACTTTGACCCCTGACCCCCTTGGGGCAGGCTGTCCAGACAGTCGGTCATGACTGGCACACAGCCAGAGAGGGTCAGGAGGTCGAAGGCCGAGCGCTCACCTACTCACCTTGTGTGCCCCGCCAAGAGGGAGCGAACCAACTCCCATCACGACTCAATGTGTGTGTGTGTGTGTGTGAACCAACTCCCATCACCACTCATTTTCTTGGAGAAATAGAGTCGGTTTGTCTGAGACATTCCGAGACATTCACTGGACACTTGACTGGGATGCTGGTGTGTGTGGGGTGGAGTGCTATTGGAGGGGATGATGGTGTGTGATGATGGTGTGTGTGGGGTGGAGTGCTATTGGAGGTCAGGGGATGTGATTGTAGGTCAGAAGAAGTGATTGGCAGCAGGAGGTCTACTGTGCTGTCCATTGGCCACTGAGGAGCTTGCGCTCTGGTAGTTGATCAAAGCAAGAGCGCCTTGTAATTTCACCTGCGCTTCAGTCCCTATGCTAATGACTTAACACAGTGGTAGCTCTGTTGGCCCGTTGTACGCTCAATCTCTCATCGGACCGGATGAATCTTAAGCGAGAGTCGAAGCAGAGTGACCTGACAGGAATGCCCACTGAGGCCCCAGGCTTTCTGGCGGCCTATCTGACAGGGGAAAAAGGGTGTGTAACAGACCATGTCTCTGGCGAGGTACCAACCCCCACCCCCACCCATCCAACATACACACACACACAGACACACACACACACCACACACACACGCACACACACACAAAAACACA
>NW_027468630.1:12799388-12804388 GCF_046254945.1 Alosa pseudoharengus | reverse complement strand
AAGGTTGTGCAAGGTTATTTCATCATCAAGGTTCTATCAAGAATCTCTCTGATTTTTCCGATGCCCAGCCATTTAATTGAGACAAAGATTTGAAAATAGTAGCCTAACCACCTCAATCCCCTCTGGTTAAGCCGTATGTAGATGTTAGTATAAAGCTCATGTGGTGGGGAGCGATTGCTGTTATCTCCTCTGTTAAGCCGTATGTAGATGTTAGCAAACAGCTCATGTGGTGGAGAGCGATTGCTGTTATCTCCTATACTATATTTCTGTCAGTGTTGCTACAAAGGGGCACCTCCGCTGCTGTAAATCTGTGCGTCTGACACATGTCCCTGTAAACATAGGCATACAGGAGGGACTGGCCTTCTGTTGGTCAAGGGGTCAAGTCATTCATTCTGCTCGCCAAGTTTAATCTTCCTTGTACAACTAATGAATGTGTGTGCATGTGCCTGTTTGTGTGCGATAACCCTTTAAGAATATTGATAGTGTGTGTGTGTGTGTGTTTGTGCAGTGATGCAGTTTCAACCAGGTCATTCTGTGATGGACTGCAGTCATCGATGAACGCTGTGTGTGTGTGTGTGTGTGTGTGTGTGTGTGCACATAAACGCTTGTGTTGACATGTATTTTGCAACACACTTCCCATGGACCATTTCTTTATACACCAGCGACTTCACTTCATTTGGAAAGCAGCCAATATTCCGGCGGAGATGGCTCTACCGTCCCCCTGTTTGTCCACTTCACAGTAATCACAACAACAGACTGTATACAACAACAAGATAAACTAGTCAGTCAAGACACGTCCACTGTTTGTGAAAGGTCAGACAGGATGAGATTTCATAGGGGGTATTTTTATGTTTACAGTAATATGTTTGAATTCTTTTCCAGCTTTAAGTAACAGTGTCTGTTATTTCACACACTCTATGACAGTGGAACGTTTCTTAACCATGAGCAAACCGGTCTTTCCCACTGCTACTGTTGTATGTCGTCATTCTTCCAGTGCTAGTGTTGAGTGTAGTGTAGTGTATGTCTCACTCTCCCAGTGCTAGTGTTGAGTGTAGTGTAGTGTAGTGTATGTATCACTCTCCCAGTGCTAGTGTTGAGTGTAGTGTGTCTCGCTCTCCCAGTGCTAGTGTTGAGTTTAGTGTATGTCTCACTCTCCCAGTGCTAGTGTTGAGTTTAGTGTATGTATCACTCTCCCAGTGCTAGTGTTGAGTGTAGTGTGTCTCACTCTCCCAGTGCTAGTGTTGAGTTTAGTGTGTCTCACTCTCCCAGTGCTAGTGTTGAGTGTAGTGTAGTGTATGTCTCACTCTCCCAGTGCTAGTGTTGTACCTGCTCAGCACTGTCACATGGTCCAGACTGGAATGTCAGTTTAGACAAACATTACAGTTCAACTCAAACCCTGACAAGCCTACTCATAGGGTAGACCTGATAGACACTGCTGGATGGCAGAGCCGATATACACAATTGCCCCCTTTTATACTGGCAGACACTTACCAAAGTCCTCCAAAAGAGATAACATCCAGTAATGTTTTATTAGTGTGCAGTATTTATGATCTCCTGTAAATCTGTTTGCTGTACGTTGATGTTGATTCATGGCTCTGTGTCAGTTGAGGAACGCAGAGAATGCCTCAAGTCTTGAGGTTGGAATGGCGTTTTTAAAACCGGCCTTGACGTGAACACAACAACACATGGCATTTGGCTCTGAATGGCTTACCAGGCACACTGTGTTACTACACCACTTCATGGTGGAGTGTGCGTGTGTGTGTGTGTGTATGCCGTTTAGTCTGTGCGGAAAGGGTTGATCTAGAATATGGGACTTGTACTGTCTGTGGAGGTTTGAGTGGGGATGTTGCAAGTCCAATACTACACATGGAGGAGGAAGCTTTTGGAAGGTTTCTCTGTTTGTTTTCCTAAATCATTTTACAGTAATACGGTCCTCCAGTGTTTATTCCCCCTGTGGGGTTATACGGCACACTGAACTATTAAACAGAGATTGTTCTGCTGAATGAAAACAAAGTGCAGGTTTAGGATTTGAGGTACTAAACTAATACTGTTTGCTGGGACTGAACTCTAGTGATGACTGACAAACCAGGGAAAGAGGAGAAAGGGCTCTACTCTCTCTCTGTGTCGAGTGAGTGAGAGAGTTATTTGTAAATGACTTTACATTACATACATGATCAGACTGTGTGTTGTGTGTGTGAAAGAGAGAGAAAGAGAGAGAGTGTATGCATGAATGTATGGTGGGGGGCTGAGAAAAAAGGAGAGTGAGAAGAGTGTGTGTGTGTGTGTGTGTGTGTGTGTGTATTTTAGGATGGGGGAGATTATGCAGTGACCTGCTCTCTCAGATGGAGCATGTCAGTGAGAGGCCTTTGCATCAGTATTCCTCCATCAGCAGCTCATTTGTTTGGACTGGGCACAACGAGGCCGCCCTGCCAGGAGACACGCCGTAATGGAATCTAGTGGAACTCTGAGCCATCTGACAGAATCACAGATCAAGCAGCGGGTCACTCACCGCCACCCCAGATTCGCACTTTGGCCCCAGGATGAGAGATTGGCTTTTTGGCTACAGCTAGAGATTGGCAATTTGGCTGGGGTTAGAGGTCCCCGTTTGGATGGAGAGAGATTGGCAGTTTGGCCTTGGTGTGAGAGAAAGGTCAGGGTCGTGTCTGGATCGAAGGAGTGGACGGGGCATCTGTGTTTAGTTGTAGATGGAAGATGAAGTTAGACTGGCACTTAGGGCCAGATGTACGTACATTTGCAAACGTAGCGTTATCAGCGTCATGGACAAGGCCTGTGGACAAGCGCCATGGATTGCGAACGCTGTCAGACCCAAGTTTCCGTCGTATTTATCAAACTTTCAATCCATAGTGTAAACTGCGCCTTTCTCTGCCTTTCTCCACCCATTACGCCAATTTACGAACGTCCACAACTGAACGGCAGAGCCTACATAGAAGCGAAGCTGAATGAAGTTAACTGATGACAACATTAAAAAGAAACGTTTAGCGATCATGAAATAATACCATACAAGATAAGATGTCAACAAGCAGGGAGATAATGAAGATCAGTAGTCCTACTCAAACTACTTGTGCACATAGGCTATGGAAGATTGGTCAAATCTAGCAAGTAAGAAAGTTTAAGTTAATGACGAAAGTGAAAGTAAGACATTTGAAAGGCCAACGAAAGTTAAGGTTGGTGCTCTAAATAGCGATTCTGTTGTCTTTGAAATGTTCTCTTATTGACGCATTGAACTGCAATTTGTATTAACACCTGCTTGTACAAGGCGGAAATATTGAGGCGCAGAATAGACGTGCGCTTCCACAAGCAGTCTTTGTACATACCGCGGAACACATAATTAGGTGCTCTTTATGCTTCCCCTCCCATCTCTTTACGCTAAACTCCCACTCATTGCGGCCTGTTTGTACATACCTCGCAATGATTTTACACACACGTTGCAAAACAAATACACCTGAAGTGGGCGCAAAAGCGTTAGTACATCTTGCCCTAGTGTCATGTCATCGTACAAGATCAGTTAGAGCCACTTCAAGAGTAGTACATATTGTAGTATCATCACACAAACATATACAGTATATTATACAAATAGAATTCATTACAGTAAAATGTGTTTGTAAGAGTGTTTTTTCACTCCACCACTAACCTCATATCAATTCTTAAGTGAAAACAAACCCTGAGCCTAAGGCCATAGATTGCGTGCAAACAGGTGTCCTGTCCCTCTGTGAGTAATTGCTGTAGGCACCAACCACCCCAGTCACAGCTCAGAGTCTCTCTGGGTCAGTGGTGCCGAACCCCGAGACACGCAGGCTCGCAGCTAGAACCGCTGGAAGTCCCGCAGGCTGCGGTTCTCCGCAGCGAAGGGGTTTTACCCCACAGGCAGGTAATGGTGAGATAATGAAGTGGGGTTGAGGAGTTAGTGAAGGGCACGCTGGGACAGAGTGTGTGTGTGTGTGTGTGTGTGTGTGTGTGTGTGTGTGTCTGTGTGTGTGTGTGTGTATGTGTGTGTGTGTGTCTGTGTGTGTGTGTGTGTGTGTGTGTGTGTTAGCGTATGCATGATCTTTTTGTTTTCTGCCTTTCTTTGCTTTGCCTCTGGCTGCCTGAAATGCAGCACTTTGAAGCCATGTCAGCGGTGTGGTGGTCAGTATGCGGTCATGATACTTCAGTTCTGCAGAGAATGAATCTAACATCCTCCAATCTACCTACTTCCTACTCTCTCTCTACCTACTGTACTCTCTCTTCCCACCCCTCACTCTCCCTCTCCCTTTCCCCCTCTCTCTCCCTCTCTCTCCCTCCCTCTCTCTCCCTCTCTCTCCCTCCCTCTCTCTCTGACTCTCTAGTCCTCCAGGGTGTCTGTTGGGGGGTCGGTTGGTGCCCCTCGTGGGCGTTTGCGGCGGCAGCTGCACTTCAGGAACGAGTGGTCAGGCTGGAGCGGCTGGTCTGTGTGCTCCCGCAGCTGTGGCGGAGGAGCGTCGGTCCGCACACGCACCTGTATCACCAGGTGAGAACACAAAAACACACACACCATGCACGCATGCCTACACATAGCTCTGAAATCAGGTGAGAGCAGACATATGTGCACACGTACACATACTCACTTGCATGGCACACAAAAATTCACAGACATTGATATTGGTATTACCAGGTGAGAGCATGCCTGTGCATAGATGTAATCACGCATGCACGCACGCGCGCGCGCACACACACACACACACACACACACACCTGCATCTGTACAAAGAGAACACACACATATGTGGATTCACATCGGCCCTAGACACATGTCTCACATACAGAGCAGCTGTTTGTCTTTACAAAGTGTGAGAGAAATTCCGGCTTCTCAGTATCCAGTATCGGAGCAAGACGATCCGTACAGAACTTAGACCTTTATATATATTCATAATAGAAGGCACTGCAAAGCTTCTGAGAAATTAGAGAGAAAAATGACATGTCGTCCCCTTAGAATTATAGGGTTCTATCTACGTACGTTCTGA
>NW_027468630.1:12774388-12789388 GCF_046254945.1 Alosa pseudoharengus | reverse complement strand
TTCTCTCTCTCTCCTTCCAGATGGGCCGTTTGGGTACAATGAGGTCACCATGATCCCTGCTGGCGCCACACACATCAGAGTGACGGACAACAGCAGGAACTATCTGGGTAACAGCACCCACAGTTTCCCTTTGCCAGCCCTAGGAACCAAACACCTGTCAAGGTTCTGCTTTCTGCTGAATTATTCAGCAGCTCCAAACAGGGCTCAACATACAGTACAGCAGGAAATATGCTTCACTGCAAAGTAGTGGAAGGACTGTGCTCGAGATTCATTTGTCCTGAATAATTACTTTGTTTTGGGTGCACCTCTGAGAGAGAGAGAGAGAGAGAGAGAGAGAGAGAGAGAGAGAGTTATAGAGAGAGAGAGAGAGAAAGAGAGAGAGAATGTTGTTCCATAGATCAGATTGCATCATAGTTGACATTCTATTAATCAGACAGAGGAAAATAACCTGGTCAAATGTTTGCTGATTTCGAGTGTTATTTTATCACCTTGTCCTCATATGAAACATTCAGAGAGTTTACACCCCCCCCCCCCTTCTCTCTCTCTCGCTCTCTCTCACTGAAGGAGTGCATGTGTCCATCAGTAGTAGTGGGATCATTTATGCAAATGGATGAGAAGGTTTCTCTGTGTGAGTGTGTGAATGCAGATAGCGGGGTGTGTGTGCATGTGTGTTAATTGTGTGTGTAAATCCGTCGGTAATGCACATGAGGTAGAGACGCTGTGTACGCTGATAACTTGGGCAGAGCATCCTCCCCAAGGTCATGTTATTTTGAAAATATTTCTGCCCCCCCACCCCTCTCCCAAAAAAAGAAAACAAAAAAACTCAAAACAAAAGTTATGCCCTGAAAAAAAAGCTTCAACAAAAAACCAAAACAAAACACGAGAACCGGGAGATGGAGGGAACAGAACGCCTACAAGGGGAAAGACTTATTTACACAAACTCATGGCTCATGGAACATTTCAATCAAAGTGTGGAACAATGTGGCAGGTATAGCGCTTGTCAGGACGCCCTGTGATATGTGTGGCCCGGTGCATTCTGATCCAAATCCCACCTGTCAATTCAGTTAAGTTACTTAAAGGATGAATGAATGATAAGTTACATTGACACAGAGACACAATCCTGGGGTTTATCTCGGATTCAGATGACGTGCGTGATGGCTAGCGTGAGTTTTATACACTGATCACATGCTATAGAAATACCTCACCGTATGTGGTAGTTCTTGTTTGACTTGTATTGTGAATGGCAAAGCTGTGTGCACACAGCTCATTAAACATTAATGGCATGCACAGGCATCCAAATGTTAAAGAAAATAAAGAGAATGCCGCACACTCTGCTCCATGTTTTAATGTTGAAGTGACGTTTCGGCCGTCTGGCCTTCTTCAAACTTGGCATCCAGCCACACAAATTAATGCCTGCTGCATTCCATGTTATGGCTGTGCCTTGTGTGTCCTTGCCTGTTTTGATTGGTACAACTTCTCAAATAAGTCTATACAGAGCACTTTACAAAAGCAAATAAAGGAATATTGCATGCATATTTCAGTGACAGAATGAATTGATGAAATGCTCTCATGTCCTCCTCAGCTCTCCAAAATGGCCGTTCGCAGTTTGTCATCAACGGCAACTGGAAGATCAGCACACCAGGAGAGTACAGTGTGGCCGGCACCAAACTTCTCTACCGGCGCTCCGCCGACACTTGGGAAAGTTTCGAAGTGCCAGGGCCGACAAAGGAGGACCTGCACATTATGGTAACCAGCTTTCAAACCTCTCAGGGATAAGGACATTTCAACACTATCTCTCAATTCAATTCAATTCAATTCAATTCAGATCAATTCAAGGTAGCTTTATTGGCATGACAAATATTTATTTGCATTACCAAAGCTGGACATCAAACAATACAATACAGAACATAGAATAAATAAGACATTTATAAATATAAACTGTAGGGCTGTCAAAATAACTGATTAATTTCGATTAATTAATTTGATAGAAAATAACTGATTAAAAAAATTAGTGCAGATTAATCGATTCCGTATGACCTTTGACCCCGAGCCATTCTAGTCAGTAAAAATTAGACTGTAAAATGAAGGAGAGAGAAGAAAACGTGCTGCCTGGATCATTGATTGGAACATTTACTTTTAAAAAATGGCCTGATGGTGTTGATAAAAATAAAGTGTTGAAAATAAAGTCCTCTGCAATGTCTGCAGCAAGGAATTTGCATATCACCGGAGTTCATCAACTCTATAGTCGCACATCAATGCAAAGAAATAAGTGTTGACATTGAGGGGAGTGTTAATTTATTTTCATTGTGTCCCCTAGGTTATATCTGTGGCCTGAAATGCCTTGTATGTGAAAAAAAAACTTCCCGAAGCACTGTTGAATTTATTTCCTCAGCATATTAGGTCATATCATAGATTATTATCGCCATTATTTGAACAGTGAAAATAATAATAAAAGAGTTTTTGAACTTTAATGTCACTAATGCTGATTATTGAATGATTCATTTGAATTTAAATATTTAAAATACTTTCACAGCAAGAATTATATATGCGATTCATTTAGATTAATTAATCACAGAGTATGTAATTAATTAGATTAATTTTTTTAAACGATTGACAGCCCTAATAAACTGTGTGTGTGTGTACGTGTGTATGTTTGTGTGTGTATCTCATGTGCTTGAGTATAGTGTTTTCTTTGTGTGGTGTTCACTATCTCTCTCTCTCTCTCTCTCCTGGAAACTCTTTGTTTATCTTGCTTACCTGTTTTTTTAAATAATCAAATAATGTTGGTAGCTACATTACTCAGTGATTGGGTCAGTGGTGAGGTCTGCATCGTGCCTCATATCTATATAGGTCTAGGTCTTGTCCACGGATACATTACTCAGTGATTGGGTCAGTGCTGAGGTCTGCATTGTGCCTCATATCTATATAGGTCTAGGTCTTGTCCTCGGATACATTACTCAGTAATTGGGTCAGTGGTGAGGTCTGCATAGACCTCTGAAGTTCGCCTACAAAAAAGCAGCCATCTTTGACATCCGGTATCTGGCGATTTTTCCTATGGGAAAATAACATGGGGATTTTAAATTATCGCACCTATTAAACTCTTGCGGGGATAAAAAAAGTCTGAAATGCAGACGTTTTCCTGAACACACTTTTGTCCTCTGCCTTCTTCTCTGCCCCTCTACTGTGATCTCCGGTACGTGAAGGCGGCTTACTTAGAGTTTTGCTACCCCAGAGCTAACTTGCAATGCAACTTGCCTTAGGTAGTTAGCTTCAATTAACAACCGGATCTCCTTATATGTGCAAAGATGGCCGTTTTGGTTCTTTTTTGTAGGCAAACTTCAGAGGTCTATTTTGCCTCTCATCTATACAGGTCTTGTCCACGGATAAGAACACTGGGATTGAGTATGAGTACTGGCTTCCACCAGACCGGTTCGCACTGTATCATGGGAGACGTAGTCCTCTGCGACAGCCCCACCATGCTGGCTTTCCACCTTGGGTTCCTCCGACTCCCAGCACCACCACGGTCACTACCACCACTACGACCACCACCACCACCACCACCACCAGACCTCACTTGGTCACACGGCCATACTGGGGTAAGACTCTCCAGAGTGAGATTGTTTTGTCACCTTGGGCGGCTCAGAGCAATGACAGACAGAGTGATGGAATGCTCAGCACATGCACACACACGCACACACGTACACACGCACGCACACACACACACACACACACACACACACATACTGACACACACAGGAATGCACATACACACAAACTCGCACATGTACAGCACTGTACAGTATTAGCATATACGACACACATACAAACAGGCAGATATATGTAGCTATATGTCTAGAGGTAGAAGCAATCTTCCCTGTTTGAATCACCTCATCAGTCACAGTTGAACATGTGTTTTACTGACATCAAGTGAGGCCAAGTAAAAGTCGAGTTACCTTTCATACCCTTTGGCCTGCTATATATTTTCTCACATTCATACACATATACCACCGGCAGCAGATAACATTGTCTTACTGTAACCCATAGGCTGAGCCGAGCGGCTTTCATCTGTTTCATGTTATAGGATGTTATCTACGTTCTGCCCCTGGGGCATCAAAGCTGCCCTTGATCATTTGTCTGTAGCTGATTACATGAGGTGTGTTGGAGGGCGTGTTGGCAGTACATCAGCCGACTCAATGGGGGAAGTTCATTCTTCTCCCTTTTTTTCAGTTCCTTGGCCCGACATATGAGGTCAGTGGCCTTGGCCATTATCGGATGTTAGACAGCTATGAGGGCCATCAGCGAGTATATTACACACTTGGCCTACCCCAACTATTGAATACTAGCACTTATATGATGATTTATATGATAAAGTTTTTTTTTAAAGTAAAGAACCATAAGGCAGTACTGTAATATCTGAAAATATCTGTAGACATAAAGGACATCAAAGCCGATTTGGTTGGTAGGTGCAAAACATTGTCTCAAATGAGTGTCTCCCCTGTGCGTTTGTTTATAAATATACTGTGAGCTCCACAGCTAGTGTTAGAGTTAGTGAAAGACGCCAGAGAGCAGTCTGATATCTGATCGACTCTGGTGTGTGCTGTGGGAAGCTAAACTCTGAAGAACTTGTCTTTTTGCTAAAATCCACCTTTTACTCACATTCTTGTGTGTGTGTGTGTGTGTGTGTGTGTGTGTGTGTGTGTGTGTGTGTGTGTGTGTGTGTGTGTGTGTGTGTGTGTTGTAGCACCAGTGGGGGGTAGAGAGGTGAACCCTTACCTGCAGCATCAGCCTTATCAGCCTCCTCGGCGTCATCTTCCTCCTCATCAACCTCATCACTACGATCACAATCACCTGCCTGAGGGACCACGGCGAGGTAGTACACACACACGTGTATACACACACACACATACACACACACACACACACATACACACATGTGTATACACACACAGACACACACACACACACACACACACATACACGCACACGCTCACATACACACGTGTATACACACACACACACATGCACACGCTCACATACACACACACATGTATACATATGTGTGTGTGTGTGTGTGTGTGTGTGTGTGTGTGTGTGTGTGTATACACACACACACACACACACACACATACACACACGCACACGCTCACATACACATACACACACACGTGTATACACACACACACATACACACACACACACACACACATGTGTATACACACACAGACACACACACACACACACACACATACACGCACACGCTCACATACACACGTGTATACACACACACACACATGCACACGCTCACATACACACACACATATACACACATGTATACACACACACATACACACACACACACATACACATGTGTATACACACACAGACACACACACACACACACACACATACACGCACACGCTCACATACACACGTGTATACACACACACACGCATGCACACGCTCACATACACACACACATGTATACACACGTGTATACACACACACACACACACACACACATACACACACGCACACGCTCACATACACGCTCACATACACACACACGTGTACACACACACACACACACACACACACACACACGCTCACATATACACACACATACACATACATACACACTGACTCACTATACACACTATTGAAACTGACTATTAAATTCCAATTCAATTCTTGAATTTCACTTGCATTTCAATTGAGGTAGCAAACAGGAATCAGAATTGCAATTCGAATTGTGCACACACATGTGTATACACACACACACACATGCACACGCTCATGTAACTTGCGTTGTGACATTAACTATGTGGAGCACTTTATTAACACCGTTACACTCACACACCACACACATACACACACACACACACGTATACACACACACACACTCACATATACACACACATACACACACACAGACTCACACATGAACACACACTCAGACTCACACATGAACACACACTCTAATGCATTGCTCACACATATTCACACTCTCTCTCTCTCTCTCACACACACACACACACACACACACACACACACACATACAGGTTGCCACATATGCACACACACATGAACAGACACACACAAGTTATCACATATCCTTACATTCACACAAGTTGTCATATGTCATACTGTATATCCCTCCTTGACCCATGGCTTCTAGGTTGAATTATGACACTGGTAGCTTGTGTCAGGAAGGACACTGTTGACAGGTTAATAGCAGTGACTTTCAAATCATACATAAACCACAACCTGTCAGAGAGAGAGAGACATTAATAAAATGGACCTTTTCAGTATTTTCCTATAGTCACGCTGTAACATGCCTCTGTGTATCACAAATATGTAGCAGCTAGGCTAAATCCACTCATCAGCTTTCATCATCATCTTGTTACTTTCAGGCTGTTCACATATGATATACTGTACATGATGTTAACTTGTTCATTTATATATATTATTATATTATATAATATTGCTATATTCATGCATGCTTGTGAGTTGTAATGTTGTATGGCATTTTTATGACTATTTGTAACACTGTTATACATTACTACATAGTACACAAGGAGCATATGGTTATTGTATCGTAACGTTTTGAACCCCCCAGCAGGGCATTGTGGGAGGTGTAGGCGAGTACGCGGTCGATCCGAGAGGCAGAGGCAGTACTGCGAGAAAGACTTTGGTGAGTCCATCATTAATCTTTTGCTAAAATAGTAAATACAGATTTCCTGAATTGAACTTAGTATAAAAGCATCAGCAAAGCATTACAATAAGACTAATCATACTCTGTACAGTCATATTATGTTTTAATGTGCTTATCGTATTTATTAACTTGCCATGGCAGACTTAAGGCCAATGCCAACTCACAGTGTCTGACATGCCTGAAGTGACGCCAAAGTTAATGGAGCAAAGCCCACTGGCGACGTCTGATGCATGTCGACGCCAACGTTTAGAAAATTGTAATTGTTCTATCTCTCGAGTGTCAAATCCATACACGCGGATGCCGCTGCCAGTGGGCATTGGCCTTTACACTCAGTATTTACAACCGTGTCTCTGGTCTGTGCTTCAGTGTTCCGTGCCCAGATCCTAGAGAAGCGTTACCGTGGCGAGGAGACGCGCTACGACGTCCAGGTGATCCACACCTACCGCAACCGGTACCGGCTGGAGCACCGCGAGTTCCTGTGGGTGCCCAACGTGTGCGACTGCCCGGCGCTGGAGGAGGGCCGCCAGTACGTGCTGATGGTGCGCCGGCACATCAACTACGAGCGCACGCTGGACCGCATCCTGCTAGAGGAGGACAGCTACGTCCAGCCGTACCGTCCACGCGAGCACAGCCTGCTCAAGCCCCTGGAGGAGCAATGCTCCAACCGCGGGCCGCTGCCACAGCAGCCGCCAGCACAACGCCACCACCACCGCAGAGGATAGAGAGAGAGAGAGAGAGAGAGAGACAGGAAGAGAAAGAGAGACAGATGGATATGCTCAATTTCCCTTCAACGTTCTCTTGTTTTTGCCGTGTCCATTAAAAAAAGACTCCTAAGTCATGGAAGGCATGGACAAAGGAGAGTGAATTGAATCATGGTCACAAGCTCCCAGCCAGCTAAGGATATATTTTCCCAAATATATGTCCAACCGTTATCCCAGGTGGATTTACTTACCCCTGCATCCTCCCTGGAACAGTATGAGAAAAAGGAACCATGGACACATCGAGTTCATTTGCTTCTCTCACTATCTCTGCATTGTGTTGTTTTGCTTTATTTATGTGCCAACAAAATACTTAGGAATTATGTGTATTTGTATATTTCTTTTGATATTATATTTTTATGTTTTTGGTTTTATCAACACGCCATTGCTAATGTTATAAAGGTATTTTAAGTTATTTCTGTTCAGTTATTCCTCCATATGTAATGGCTTATATAATATTTTGTTATATTTACCCATTTGTGACAGCACCAACTTGTTGCATGTTTTTTTTTTTTTTTTTTTTTAAAGTATATTTTTTTGGCCTTTTTATGCCTTTAATGATAGTGACAGTGGAGAGTGACAGGAAGTGAATGGGAAAGAGAGCAGGGATGGGATCCAGAAAGGACCACGGGGCGGGAATCGAACCCGGGTCGCCGGCGCACGGTGCAGGTGCCCCAGCCAGTCGCGCCACAGCTGGGGCCAACTTGTTGCATGTTTTAACACTGCTTTAACTACTCAATGTTGGAAACCTGTAGCCTATATGTTTATTGGGTTTCTAAGGACACAGGCACAATCACACAGCTAACCTCCAAGCCCATGCCTCTAATCCAGTTCTTATAGATTTGTTTGCATCTATGGCTAGCAAAAATGCATAGAAAGAAGTTTGCTCTTTTCCTAAGTATTGAATGAAGTGTTGAAACACCACAAACCCAGCAAAAATCAGATTTGCTTCTAATAATAGCCATATATCCATATTGGTTTCTGACCCAGTATCAGTGAATGCTGCAATCAATTGTGCTCCAGCTTAGCTAAATGCCTCAAAAAGTGTTATATAAGTCCACGTGTGTGTGTGTGTGTGTGCGCGCATGTTTCACAGGGTCCATAACAGGCAAAGTTAATATCATTGTGTCACCTACTGCTTTTGTACATTTAGTTCCATTCCAATTCCAGTGAAGCTTTACTCAATTTCAGTACAGTATAAGTCCCTTATATTTCCTGCTCCTGGTTGATGCAGATATCAGTATTTCTTATGGAAAGCAGTATCGTCTCTTTTGATTGTTGGTGACTGAAAGTTGTATTTTTGTGTATTTTAATTGCTATCCTCCATTACTGTCCATGTGTGTTGATACTATTATTATTGATGATGATTCACCTCACATAATACAGCACTTCTAAAAAAGAAACTGCTTTTTGAAAGTATATTTTGGGGGCTTTTTGCTTTCATTCAGATAGGACAGTGAAGGGTGACAGGACAGTGGGGGAGAGAGATGGGTGGGAACGGAATATGGGCTGTGAGCACACGTCATGGACCCAAATATGGCACGTACTGTACGCTGCAGCCTCCTGCACCACAGCTCCTGCAGAAACTTTGCTTTCGTACGTCTCTAGTATGTCACTAGTACTTTTTGATTTGTGTGGGTATAGGTTTGTCTTTTGCAGGACAGTCTATGTGAGAGCATTACAAAGATTATGAACCTCAGCTTCTCTGGAAATCATACCTTTGGCTGTATGCTCTCTAGCCTGGAAGCCAGCCCAAATGTACCCCGTCCATAAAATCTGAGTTTAGGAAATTCGTTCTAGAGTCGCTCCATTGAGAAATCTCTATGCCTGAGCCAGAGGTGTTTGGGCCAATCAAATCATTTGGGTGGGTTTTATATGAGCATGGACAGATGAGCAACAATGCCTAGTCATTCATGTCACACTTGAGCATGCTTGAGTTGGTTTTGTTTACAACAAAAAGGCTGACGCTAGAGAAGATAGATGTTTAGATTTCGCTATTGCGTCTGTTGTACAAGACTATTGCGTGCAGAGGCATTGTTTTCCCTGTATCAGTTAAAACACTAATAATTAAAACCAAATGGTGTGATACCAGACTCAAATTCTGGGTAGAATTCAAGTCTGGCTATATCCTCTCAGGACCTGTCACACCATCTTCAACACAGCACCTCATGAACTTAAAAACAACAGGATGAGGCAAAGTGCATCCAGATGCAAGACTCCTTCCCCCATTATAACACAAGCTCAGATGTTTTATGTAACATGTTGAAACTAACAATTCATACTTCTCATAAGCACATTTTGTTTTTGTGTTATACTCATATAGACCATCCTGATTTCATACACTTCCTGTCTTTTCAGCGTAAGCTAAAGCAATCTGAGAAGCGGAAGTTGTCACAGTTGAAATACTGATACTACGGACAGTTCACATCACGTTTTATATATAACTATAATAGGGATTTGTGTAATTAAAATTAAGAGGAAAGTTATCAGTGTATATCATTATCTAACCTATTCTCAAGTAGTTTAAGGGATATCCATTGGTTGAATGACCTACCCGTACTTTTAATTATTTGTGTAGTCTACATGCATTGACTTTTAAGAATTAGAAAGTGTAAGCAATATTTTGCTTCTTAACTTCACTGGTAAAGGACATAAAAAGTCAACCGTTGTGTATTTTGTTAGAAATGTATTTACAAAAATAACATGTAAATCCTTCATCACAATGACATGAACTGTGCTACAATGAACATGTAGTTAATACATACATATAAATAATCAAATAGCAAAATCCACCTTACAACCAACTATGATAGACAAAACAGCAACAAAATAAAACGTCAGCCTATGCCAATGCACCTGAGCAGTTTGAAATGATTTGTATGTTCTTCATAAGCAAAGCAACACGGAATAAATTCATCTGTCACACAAAGAGAACCCTTTGGTACATTTTGGAACCAACTGGGTTCAAAGTAGAGAATTTTACTCGGTTCTAAAACAGGGTTCTCTAACAGGAACACGCAGAATTAAAAACTGACAGGTGCAGTCCACGATCCTACTCCAACACTTGTTTTGCTAAAGTTTCTCCTCAGTCTACAAGCTGTCTGTCTGTGTTCTCATAAACCCCCCAGTGTTTACATGCAGTCCTCTACAAATTAATGGGAAAAACAGTAGCTAGCATGGAGCTAGCATGGAGCCACACGCTATTGCAGCCAACTGGCCATGCTACTTCAGGATCATTGAAGGTGTATGCGGGGGAAGCTGCTCAAATATCAACAACCTGCCTGAATCGTGAACTGAGCCTTGATGCCCCAGCAGAAACTATATGGCATATACTTCATATCTTCCTGTCCTGCACACTTCAAACTCAGCCCTAAATTGTATGACATTAGTTTCTGCCAGTAAGATCGATACATTAGTCCCACAAGGATCTTGCAAGAGTTTATTGTGATTGCTGCAGCCAAAGGTAACTAAATGTGCAGAGGAAAGTCTCATAAAACACAGTAAAAAATTGCATTGTGCATTGTGAAAGGAGAAATTCCACACACATTTTTGCGGAAATAATGCCGTAATAACAGAAAAATTCAAGTTGCAAATGTCTGAAATTCTTCAATTTGCATGAATTTGCAAATTCAAATTGCAAGATGGCAAATTCCTTGAAGGTCTGGATACAGTACATACTTCTACTGCTGGTGTTGAGAAGGCTTGTGCCCTGTTCCTGCTTGCCTGCCTGTGGCACCTCATGACAGATCTGTGCGCTCCGTTCATGGCCTCTCTCTCATCTGGACAGAAGACGTTTCTCATTCCCTGTGGCTGTGGGGCGGGTGTGAGGGGTGTGGGTGGGGGGTTGGGTGGAGAGGTGTTTAGAAGAGAAGGTGATGGGGGTTGGATGGAGAGGTGTTTAGAAGAGAAGGTGATGAGGGTTGGGCGGAGAGGTGTTTAGAACAGAAGGTGATAGGGGTTGGGTGGAGAGGTGTTTAGAAGAGAAGGTGATGGGGGTTGGATGGAGTGGGTTGCTGTGGTGAATAGGTGAGCTTCTACAGAACCACAGGTCTTCTACAGAACCACGGGTTCCCTGAGCTCTGGCTGTTGGGGGTCCGTCTCCGGCCACGGATCATAGAGAACGGCTCCTGTCCCGGCTAATCCCTTATCAAAGATGAACTGAGCTGCAAAGTCAACTAAAGATCAGACTCAATACCTCAATCTTCTAATCAGCTTACGTCTCCGGCTAACCGCAGTGCTAGAACAATCCTAAAGTGTAATTAGTACTAGAAATCCTCCAGGCCCTCCGCTCGACTTGCGTCTCCTTTGAAGATATAAGGAAATCTCCCACTCGCCTTCAGCTGATCCTTTTGGCAATTCTTTAAAAACACATTCCCACTTTCGTAGTCCAGTCATGTCCTCAAAGAGATAACACAGCCTACTTGGTCAGAATGTCTTAAAAGTTTGTTCTTCAGATTGTTTTTCTTTGTTCGCTTGTTTGTTTTTTTTGTTCAGTCCTGTCATAGACGGGTATAGTTTGGCGACCGTCCCAGAGGGAAGAGGTGTCCTTGTCGCACCAAGTTCATGTGTCGGACTCTCGGCCACTCCTGACAGGGCAAACCCGTGTTGTTTTGAGCGTTGCTCAGCAACAGGCCGAGGTCACACGATCACGCTGACGAGGCGGTGGGAGGCGGCGCGTCTCTTGATGCGTGAGCGCCGTGGTCGGGGCTTGCGGTCCGATCGGCTGCGGCATAGTGGCCCCAGCAGGAGCCAGAGGTAGAGGATCACACACGCCCAGCACGACGACATCTTCACCCAGAAGGTGGACCAGCTGCCATGGGTGAACGTGGTCTCCAGCACCGCTGTCTCATAGCTGGAGCGGAGATGAGGGAAGCAGGTCACTTTAAATGACATATGATGACTATACTGTACATTCCAGTGTAGCTTTGGTATGCTGATTCATTAATATAATACAATGCAATACAATTCAATACAATACAGTTACTGCCTCATTACAATGTCACTACAATTAAATCATTACAATTTCACAGCTATCTGTTCAACTAAACAGGTCATGTATGGTGTTGACCATGCCGAGGGGTCAGTCGTCAGGAAGCTCAAATGAAAGATGAATGTCTGACCTGAACCAGTTGGTGAGGGTCATCATGACGTAGAGGGAGGCCAGGAAGAAGACAAAATGGAAGAAGAAGTAGCTGTAGGCCACTCGGTGCATCTCGTTGTGGATCACCTTCTGGCAGCCCTTGTTCTCCTCATCTATTACAAACTCTTCCTCTGCTAATCACGTGTACACAATCACACACACACACACACACACACACACACACACACACACACACACACACACACACACACAAAGAGCAAATAATATGCTCATTCAGGCTCCATGATTTACAACACAGATGCATAGAATGGATATCTAGAAGCTTTCATGGTCAAGAGAAAATATAAATCCATAATCAATCAAATAATCACAACTCACGCTCCTCATCCTCAGGACAGCAGAAGCAGCAGGTTGCTTTCTGTTTATGGGAAGCAATAAAAAAAACTGGGATGGTAATGTATACAACACAATATAACTGTTCTGCATTCTGTATGGGTACACACTAAGGAATCCCTCTAGTTGAGAGAGCACATCAAATTAGTTAATGCTCTAGCCCAGCAACAGGAAGTGGCCCAGCAGGCTACCGTACCTGGAACTCGTAGCGGTACACCTTAATCATCCAGAAGGGGCCAAACACCTCAGCCAGATAGGACGCCTCATTACTACAAACATAGCAGAGCATACACACATCAGAGCATTCACTTAGCAGAGCATACACACATCAGCTGCTGGAACCACTCTGGGTTTCAAACCATAATAACACAGAGTTTGAAATTGCTTATAAATCTGTTGACAGTCCTGAACGAGAGTCCTCCTGTTGTCCTCTAAATCAGTTTGTGTAAAACATGGGTTGTGCTAATTAGTAAAGCTCGTTTGCCCTCAGAGGCAGAGGTTCTGAGTGAAACCAGCTGACTGAGCGCATATTTCACATATAAACATTTTACTATCTAGACTAGGACTCACAGCCTCCAGGGTGTCATTGAAACCACATAGCTGTCATCTCTATTCCAGTGTTTGGTATTGAATGCAGTGCTTCATAAACAAGGCTTTGAACTTATTTACATCATCAGATCTTTAAGCATTCTTCAGAATGTTATTATGGAGCATATATTTAAGGTTCATACTACTAGAAATTTCACTACATCCTTGTCAGTTCTACTCCTTCGTGCACAAGTCCTCTTCACACAAGAAACTATAGGAAACTACCGGTATACAGAACCTAAATCGCCAACACACTTAGGGTCTCAGAGATCCAAAACCAGCGGTCAGATTCATTTCTAACATAACAGAATGACTCAATGTGGAGTCAAAGAGGTCTGGAGAAGTAAATGCCATTAAATGCCATTGAGTTGAACTGAGGTGAACCCACCATGCAAACAGCACACAGCAGTACATGATGGCTGCTCCAATGATGGCCACTGCATTCCCCTCCTTCTGGATCTCACCTTGGCCTGTTTTTGGATAGCACACAGTGATGTTCATGCCCTGGTACTCCACTGGAGGGAGGGAGAGAGAGAGATGGGCAGAGTGAAAGACAGAGAGAGAGAGAGAGAGAGAGAGAAAGAGAGAGAGAGACAGAGAGAAAGAGAGATATAGAGAGGGCAAAGAAAGAGAGAAATGGTATGAAGTTCAGGTTTTCCTTTTCATCAATAAAGCAACTGCACTGTTATGACATAAACATATTAATTAGGGCTGTCAAAATAACTGATTAATTTCGATTAATTAATTTGAGAAAAAATAACTGATTAAAATGAGTGCAGATTAATCGATTCCGTATGACCTTTGACCCCGAGCCGTTCTAGTCAGTAAAAATTAGACTGTAAAATGAAGGAGAAAGAAGAAAACGTGCTGCTTGGATCATTGATTGGAACATTTACTTTTAAAAAACGGGCTGATGGTGTTGATAAAAAATAAAGTGTTGAAAATAAAGTCCTCTGCAATGTCTGCAGCAAGGAATTTGCATATCACCGGAGTTTATCAACTCTACACATCAATGCAAAGAAAAAAGTGTTGACATTGTGTCCCCTAGGTTATATCTGTGGCCTGAAATGCCTTGTATATAAAAAAAACTTCTTCCCGAAGCACTTTATTTTGAATTTATTTGAATTTGAAGCACTTTGAATTTATTTCCTCAGCATATTAGGTCATATCATAGATTATTATGGCAATTATTTGAACAGTGAAAATAATAATAAAAGAGTTTTTGAACTTTAATGTCACTAATGCTGATTATTCAATGATTCATTTGAATTTAAATATTTAAAATACTTTCACAGCAAAAAATATATATGCGATTAATTTAGATTAATTAATCACAGAGTATGTAATTAATTAGATTAATTTTTTTAATCGATTGACAGCCCTAATATTAATACTTCACATTGAAGCGTGTTTGAGTATGTGTGTGTGTGTGTGTGTGTGTGTGTGTG
>NW_027468630.1:12769388-12771888 GCF_046254945.1 Alosa pseudoharengus | reverse complement strand
GAACGCAGAGGAAATGGAAACAACCGAAAGCCTCTCTTCAAACAGTCATTAGGTGCATTAGGTGGGGTTGTTCTGAGATCGGAATTATTGTCGTCTGGTAAAGGGCAGATAATCATGTAGGAGCCTGTCATAGCATAACTCAAATGATGACTGTGTTTACATGGACACTGAGTATCCCTGGTCACGGCTGTGAGAAATCCAGTTATGCTAGCCGGAGCTCTCCAAAAGAAACTGGGATACCGTAGGATGCATACACCTTACTCCGGTTTCTGACAGTTGCTGACAAAGATTTTAGAGCGCTACGTGCTGATCAGAACCAGAGACAATAGACCATCTTCTGTTTGTGTGTAACTAAGCTGGTATGTCATCTCATCCACTGACAGCAAGGGCATTATGAGTATAAGAGGTTTGGGGTATGACAACAAAACACAGACACATACAACCTCTTTCCGTGTGTGTGTGTGTGTGTAATTAAGCTGTCAATCTTGATGTCTGGAATGCGTAGTATCTCATCTATGCTTCTAAGTAGACAACAGCAGGGGAGACACAGACAGCCATGCTGGTCTCAAACAGCAGTTTAGTCAAAGGTTCCTGAAGTGCCTGGTAACATTATCTGTTTTTTTCTCAGTTCAGTTCTGACAGACAAGCCTAATGCCTTAATGTTCATCCTATAACACCCATAAATGTGCCTGCTTGTCTGTGCTTGTATGTGTGTGTGTGTGTGTGTGTGTGTGTATGTGTGTGTGTGTGTGTGTGTGTGTGTGTGTGTGTGTGTGTGTGTGTGTGGGGTGTGTGTGTGTGTGTACCTATCTCAGGTGGTCGGCTGGACAGAGCAGAGAAGGTGAGGTACATCACGTAACAGCTGATGATGGATGCTTGCAGTAGTCCGGAGCGCGGTCGCTCTATGGGTCAAAACACAGAATCCATGAGTACACACAGCCAATATAAATACATACACACCCATGCACACACACACAAAATAAAAACAAACTCCACACTGACAAACAAGCAAACACCCAGCCACCACACACACCCAGGCACTCACACATACAACTGCAAAATATTGTTATGTTTTTGAAGGATAATATATGGCATGATGTCACTGTGCTATCACATAGGGACACTTGCTGTTTCCATGGGGACATTCTCACACATTAACCCCTGTTTCCATAGGGACACTTGCTGTTTCCATAGGGACATTCTCACACATGAACCCCTTCCTTGCAGGTGACCATTGGTCATGTGACTCACTCTGCTGGACGCAGGGCGTGAGGGCGATGAAGCTCATGCAGCCGCACAGCGCCAGGTTGGTCCAGAGCAGGGCCTTGTTGAGGTGGCAAGCGGCAGGATGCGTGTAGAAGTTGTACATGAAGGTGAAGGCCGTGGTGGCGACGGAGTAGAAGAAGAGCGTGGCGCACATCACCGCCACGTACCAGCGCTTGTCCTCTGCTGCCCCCGTTAGCCTGGGGGAGGAATGGTGAGGACGGGGGTGAGAACTCAACTTGGGATTTACATTAAACGTCCATGATTCCAATCCCATAAACGTTTTGGTCAAATTCAGTGAAGTTCGCCTCACAGTGCTCTAGCTGTTTGTTCAGCCTCTGGTGTTTGTGCATAAGTCCTAGCTCTGTAAACACCTCTGGTGTTTGTGCATAAGTCCTAGCTCTGTAAACCCGTCTGGTGTTCGTGCATAAGTCCTACATTGTAGCTCTGTAAAAACCTCTGGTGTTTGTGCATAAGTCCTAGCTCTGTAAATGGGAAACATAAATAATGGCTCAGATCAAATGATTTCAGCCAATCAACACAGTGCTCTCAACAGCACAGAAGGGAGGGTATAACTTGATTGACTGTTGAGAACGTCAACAACTGTTACACAAAGGAGAATCACTGGTACATCTTGTTATACTTGCACAGGCTCTTATACATGAAAATATACATTTGCATAAGATCAAACGTATGTGTGGGCAAAAAGTAACTGCCTCTGTCTGGAAATTCATGCACACAAAGGCCAAAGAAACTCATTTTATCCTGGAAAGTGGAAGGAAGGGAAAAAGACATACTGGCTAACTGTCTGAAGTTCAAAAGAAATCTGGATGAAATACCGGTATGTCATTCTCATGAGCGCACATAGGCATAGACACGACGACACACACACACACACACACACACACACACACACACACACACATAAGCATGCAATAATGCACATGCATGCACGCACACGACACACAAGCACACAATCATGCACACACACCCTAACACACACACACTGCTGCAAATGGCATAACCAGAGGCACTTAGATGTGGGATCCAGAAGCTTTTAAGATGGATGGCACCTGGTGGCACTGCTAAGAGGATTTACCCCTGTGTGTGAAATGTGTTTGCTTTGGCCAGGTGCCACATTCAAAACTGTACCAAAAAGAAGCTTAGTTTTGTAACTGTGATTTAGGTGTCAAGTGAGGGCATCATGTTACAGTAAGATAAGTCTACAATATACTGT
>NW_027468630.1:12619388-12761888 GCF_046254945.1 Alosa pseudoharengus | reverse complement strand
ATTATCAATTCATATTGTTGTCAGTCCTCACCAGAGAATAATGTAACTGATATTCTTACATACCAAATTCAGTGTAAATATTGTCCAGCGAATAAGTTTGCAGACAAAATATCAGTCTTTTTTCGTCTGCATTGTCATATTTGCATAATCTGGCATATTTTGCCTAATGAATGTTTTTTCTTTTTCTGTTGAATGTACTGTATAAGAGGTGTGCATCACCTGTTTAGATCTCTCTCGTATATGAAATGTCCTTCTAGGGGGATAGCAGCGCTTTAGGAAGATCATGGCTGATTGCATCATATTTCCCGCCCTAGACTTGGTCACAATGGGCTGATTCATTCATGATTTTGTGCTTTTGTCCAATCAGTCAGTCAGTGTGAGGACCATCTGACCTGTTTACAACCATCACTGCTGTGTCTTCCCAGAAAAAAGTGGAGATTTGTGTAAATACAGAGTCAAATTCAAAGATTTGGTTGGTTTAAAGCACACAAACCAAACTTGGACTGCCTAGTGAGGCCTCCCCACCTCTTGTACGTAACCGTGAACTGCTGGACTTTTTAAGAATTGGGTAGGGTACTTCATATCATTCACATCAAACACCATAGTCTTAAACCTTTAAATGTCTTCATACACTTACAATGCCTTAATGCTTCTCTGATTCACTAAACTGATACTTTGAAAATATGTTCATCTTCATCAACTTCATCAATCATGTCAGGTAGTCGGGCATTGTCCATCTGGCTAACGAGCCAGCGTGGATTAGGTTGTTAAGTAACAGCTCACATTGTTGGGGTCCCCATGGCAACTGGCTTGCTTTGTGGTGTTGTAACATCGGCGCCGAGTTCTTGAATGCCTTGTTTCCCCAACTGTTGTACCACACTTGCACTAATGTGACACCAGTGAACCACTACTAAACCATGCAGGTTTAGGAAACATCTAACAGAGCCATGTGTCTGGTCAATGAGATATTATTGGCATCTAAAAGGCATGAATTGATTGAGGACATTGTTCGGACACAAAAAATAGCTTGAGATGGATCTTAATATTTAATCATCTCTCTGAGTATCAAAGGACATATTCACAATTATTCGCCCTCCCTGACACACACACACACACACACACACACACATTTTGCATAATATAATTATAATTGTAGCCTTCCAGTGTTTCTAAAAACTATTTTCTGAACTGAATTATTAAAAAAACATGTGACATGCATGCCTGACAGAGAGAGAGAGAGAGAGAAAGAAAAAGAGAGAAAGAAAGAAAGAGAGACCACACACTCCTTTCACTCCTCTCATTAGTAGAGTACTCTGAAGCCCATTCTTTTTCACACTGTCACAATGGCCAGAGAGAGAGAGAGAGAGAGAGAGAGAGAGAGAGAGGAGTCTGTGGAAATTCACAGTACACCCTACATGCCAGAAACAATACAGTAAGAATTAAATAAAAATGTTCAAAGTGTACAACAGAGTAGTAACTGGAGGACCACTCATTATCGACTGTGACTTTAATGCCAGCAGGCCGGATCATTCTTCCTGAATGATGTCAACTATTTCTTGACACCCTAAACTGCCCAAACTCTCCCTTTCATGATTCAACTTGTCCTCAACTTTCAACCCACACCCACAACCAACCTGTTGACAGCTGCACTCTTTGACACTTAAATAAATCTCCCAACCTCCCACCTGTGAAAACCCACACACGTTTGACAGCCTATTAAAGCACTTCTTTCTCACCTGGTAGGCCACCATGTTGAGGAGGTAGCTATACACCCCATTGGGGTGCACTGCCTGGGCCGTCGACATGGCAAACCCTCACAGTCTCCTGTAAAACCCCGGCATTAATCCTGAGAGTCCCTGACTAGCGGGTGCCCACGCAATGTAGTCTCTAGCATGACAAACATGGGTCCATATCACAGATAATTGTAGATAAAGTCATGTAGTTCAAGCAGGCGGGTATTTCCTCAGCATGTGAGAAAAAGAAAAAAAGTTGACAAAAAATTGATTTACGTCCCCCTTTCAAAATGGTGTTGTCCAGTCAGTATCAACAGGTCTCTTCCGCAGGTGAAATTCTTTCTGTCCAGGACCCCCAGGCAGTTACGACGCTCACATTACTCCCCACGGAGCGACGACACACACACACACAACGGACGTATTCCCATCCTGCGAGCACACTAACAGCCTGTGGCGCAATCCAAATCTGCTGGGATAGTGTGTGTGTGTGCATTTGTGTGTGTCTGTGTGTGTGTGTGTGTGTGTGTGTCTGTCTGAAAAAGAGAGAATGCGAGGGTGCATGCCCAGGAGGCTAACCTTACCCCCCCCTTCCTATACTTCCCCTCCCTCAGCTATCCTCTCTTTCCCCCAGAAAGATTAGCCCATCAGAGAGGGAGGAGGGATGCAGTGAAAGACAGAGATAGAGAGAGATTGGACAGAGAGAGAGAGAGAGAGAGTGGAGGAGAGGAGAGGAGGAATGTGCCATGTGTTCACCCATCTGTCCCTCCCCTCCCCCCGGCTCCTCTGCTCACTCGCCCAGAGCCACGAGCAGGGCCGGCCTTCACCCGCACCCGCCGTCCAATAGGATTGGCCAACAGGCCTTCACCCGTACCCTCCGTCCAATAGGATTGGCCAATAGGCCTAATCGCTTTAGTAGAAATAATGGAATTAGGTGCAATGTTGTGGCCATTTTTCCTCGTGTATTCATGGTGAAAGGAACCCCCTCCCCCCACCGCCACACACACACACACACACACACACACACACACACACACACACACACGTGTCATCCTTCGCGTACACTCAGCCCTTTGCTGTTCAACATCTTTTCCCGCTGTTCCTCAGCGCTTCCTGCGTCAGGGCAGTTTGGCATGGAATGAGGACACGTGTAATCCGCCGGTTACCGACGACAGCCATAACCCAGAAACAGACCAGCCAACGGCAACAAGTATTTGGGCTAAGACGACAAGCCCGCTGGCACATCTGCAGACGCAACAACCCCATCTACAGAACCCAAGCCCACACACACAACATTAGTCATATTGGCCTGTGTCTTAAAGCCCTTGTCTGAGGTCCTTTAAGTTTAGGAGAGCACGTTTCTAACATCTACTCATTCACTATATGGCACACATTATAGTTAGTGAACAACTATATGATGGTGGTCATTCATTATAAAGTGCATGTGGTGAATTAGTAGGTATTGGAACACAGGGCAAGTCTTGATAAAAACACTAAACAGGCGACATGGCCAATTCCAAGGTATTACATGACATATACAAGGTCTTCATTAGATATTCTTACATTAAAACCACATTACAGAGATGCATTTCATTTTATATGCATACCTGTGCTTGATATTTTACAGTCTTGCCAACAAAGTTAAAATAAATAGTGCCGCTTCAGTTAAATGTAAAACAATGAATGGCTCCTAAGGCATGGTGAAGTAGACCCATTTAACCTGTTCAGACGGAGAGCCAAAGATGGAGTTTAAGAATTAGACCAGAGCAAGTTAACATGGCCGTGAGGTCTCTGAGCCTTGGCAATAGGATGTGGGTCAGTGAGTGAGTGAGTGGTGCTGGTCGGTGGGATTACTGAGGGGTTGGCGAACGTGCGCCTCTCAGTCTAAGTGACCTTCAGGCCGTCTGACCCACTAATCCAGACGTCAGGAGCTGCACTCAACAGACTACAGTCTTGGCTCAACGAGGGATACGCTACATTCAAACAGGCCAAAATGCATGAGCACTTATACAGTATGGTGATCCACACACTAGCACCCACCCATTAGCACACACACACACACACACACACACATACACACACACTAACAAGCTAGATGTACAGATAAGACAGAGCCCACATACACATATAGGAGCACACTGACACGTACTAGTACTCAAATATACACGATATACACGGAATACTGCAGCAACCCAAATATCAGACAGGAACTGAAAATACCACACTGGGCTTCCTATAGCTGACAAACATGACCCATAAAGATGTCACATAGTCGTCACACAGAGATGATCCATATTAATCATCATCTCCTCTAATCTTCTGCACCCACATTCCAATGGCGTAACCTCCCAGAGCATATACTTTTCACCAGTAAATCCTATACCACACAAGGTCATGGCTTACAGCAGAGAGGCCATCGAAAGAAGTGCAATGGTACTGAATAATAATATAATTAATTAGTTATCGACTCATATGCACAATTACTCCAATAATGGTATACAATCACAGCTGAAGTTAAAGGTTTACTACGCAGTTTCAAGTATTTTTAACGACTCTAGAGCTCTAGAGTCATGATATTTTACTGTGTCGTTGTAAATAGCGTATTTCTCATGGCTTGTTCCCCCTGTGCACAATGAAAATGCTTTTGTTGTGGATGCGAAGGACTAACAGGCAATAACCATCTCCAAAGAGCTATATCTACTAAGAAAGTAATGTTTCACAATTCTCGCAAGATGTCTTCTGGTCGACAATTCTTGAAGTTGCATTGCTGCTTCTCTCATTAGCCACTTGCTACGGCTATGCTGCATTGCTATGCTAGGTAAACGATTCCCCTATTACAAGTTTGTTTACCATCACATTGGCTTCGTAGAGATTATATTAAAGGTACCGTTAACAGTTTTTTGACCTTAAAAAAGCACTATGCAACAATTTTAGCAAAAATGACCTTAATTATGCAGGTTGAGAGCCGTTCTGATGGTTCTACAACACTTTCTGGGTCGTTTGGTGGGTGCTTCGTCTCCCCCTATCACTTCTCCGCGGAAAAAACGAATATGCAACTTTCTGTTCCCGGTCCGAGGAAATCTGGATGTGACTCAGCGGAAGTATCCAATCGCGCCTCGAAAATCTAGTCAGATTGTAGTTTCGAAGAAGACTGCAAAACGGACACCGACTTGGCTTTGTTGCTGTGGAAATTGTAAGTAGCTTACCCTTGGGTGAACTTCGTTTTTGTAATGTGGTTTGATAGTCTCTTGAACAATGTGTTTGCTCGACCATTTTATTGTGAGCCGTGTATGTGTTTAGCTTGGTTTCTTGATGGCTAGCTCGCTAGCTAGTGGGGGTTTAGCATAGCAGTCACTTGCTACCGAAGCTGCAGGGGGAGCTGTGTCGTGAAAAATGCGAGCCCAAATCCGGCGAAAACCCAGAAACAGCGAAGGAATAACCAGACCTGCATAGTTCTTCTTTAACATAACGTTTCCAAAATGATTTTGATGGCATATATAACCTCATAACATTACGAACAGCACATTGTCTGCGTGGCCCTCAGTAGGCGATTACCGACCTAGCAACTTTCTAGTTTCGGGTAGGAACCTGCACCCCCCCTCCCCCATTTGATATCGAAATTCAAAAGAGCTGCTATGCTACAGGAATTCGGAGAACTTTTTCTACAGACAGCTGTCGGTGCATTCCCTCTATATTATATTGGAGTTTTGTTCATACTTTGTTTCAAAAGATGCATATTTTGTTTGTTTATTATTGTGCTTCTAATACAATGGCTGTAACCCTATTAACTCAACCCATTCTTGCACTGATATCGTTTTTCTATAGTTTTTTACCTTGTCTACTCTCTTATATGTCCATATTTATTTATTTTATGCTGGTTTCTAGAGTTTACTCTTGCACTGTTGGACTTACTCATTTGCACCATCACCATGACACTCACTCTCACAGAGCACCTTTCCTTACTATGCACAGAGAATCACAGGCTCAGTCCCTGCCTCAGTCATTGCAAGCGCCTCATGCTTAATCACCCCTAAGCACACTATGTGTATACTGTTTTAGACTTGATTTAGATTTAGTGTTATTTAGTATAATTTGTATTTTAGTATATTCTTTATCTTCTACTGTCCTTATTGCTTAGTTGTGTTTTTTATAGGGCTGTCAAAATAACTGATTAATTTCGATTAATTAATTTGAGAAAAAATAACTGATTAAAAAAATTAGTGCAGATTAATCGATTCCCTATGACCTTTGACCCCGAGCCGCTCTAGTCAGTAAAAATTAGACTGTAAAATGGAGAGAGAAGAAAACGTGCTGCCTGGGTCATTGATTGGAACATTTACTTTTAAAAAACGGCCTGATGGTTTTGATAAAAAATAAAGTGTTGAAAATAAAGTCCTCTGCAATGTCTGCAGCAAGGAATTTGCATATCGCCGGAGTTCATCAACTCTATAGTGACACATTAATGCAAAGAAATAAGTGTTGACATTGAGGGGAGTGTTAATTTATTTTCATTGTGTCCCCTAAGTTATATCTGTGGCCTGAAATTCCTTATATGTGCAAAAAGAACTTCTTCCAGAAGCACTTTTGAATTTATTTCCTCAGCATATTAGGTCATTATTTGAACAGTGAAAATAATAATAAGAGTTTTTTAACTTTAATGTCACTAATGCTGATTATTCAATGATTCATTTGAATTGAAATATTTAAAATACTTTCACAGCAACAATTATATATGCGATTAATTTAGATTAATTAATCACAGAGTATGTAATTAATTAGATTAATTTTTTTAATCGATTGACAGCCCTAGTTTTTTATATTATATACTTTTATTACTTTTTCTGCTGTTGGTGCATGTTGTGTGTGATGTCTGTATGCTACTGTGCTACTATGCTACCTTGAATTTCCCCTTGGGGATCAATAAAGTATCTATCTATTTATCTATCATCTATCTATCTATCTTCTCAACTAGAGAGGGACCCAGAGTGCAAATCTTGTTAAAGGTGCCTTTAAGGTGAAAATCATATGCATCAAATGCATAGTGTACCTTTAATACATTAAAGGCCTAATATGCATTTTTGCTGTGAATTTTAGTTGACTTACCACTGTGATTTAATTCTGTGGGTAAGATACAATTTTAGTGTTTACCAGTATCCAAGTGTATTATTGTTTGCCTGCTTCAGAAAATGTAAAATAATGTTGGGAAACACCAACTTTGCTCCAGAAGATAGAAACTATTATGATTTACAACAGAAACATATTGCACAGTTACAGTTAATAAGTGAAAGTACAAAATTAAGATCTACACTAAAGTGAGACGTGAAAATCGTCCACAGTTTGCTTGTTTTGCATGTATATAGAAGGTAAATGTAGTCTGATTTAGTCTGACTTTTTCACTTAACAAAAATCTTTGATGGACAACCAATGCCAGAGCTCGATGGTGTTTTATGCCCCCAACGTTGTCTTCCAGGCAGCGCTGCCATCGTCGACTTAAAGGCACCTTATCCTAAACCTAACCCTAACCTTAACCCATGCCTAACCATAGCGCCTTCCAGGCAGCACTGCCTTGAAGACAACTTGGGGGCAAAAAACACCAAAAAACCAATCCCAGACAGGCGTTCTAGAAGAATGCCTGGACTCAGACAGTCAATCATGGGGACTAATCCTCATTGACCTCAGTTCTCCTCTCCATTCGGTCAGGGGTGCACACACCACTGACCCTAAAAGAGGCTTTCAGATGCTAATGAAATCAGAAGACTGAAAGTGACCTAGACTGAAAGTGATCTCATTTCATTATGAAACCATAGACCATTAACAATAAAGAATCCAGCTGCTAATTTGGATCTGACTATTTAGTTTCCTACGGTAACTGTCAGGAGAATATCATGATTAGTTAAGAGCATATTCTTCACATTGGCAAGCAGGCGCGTCAGCAGGTGTACGGCCGTGAGCACAGTGCGTATCAGGCTACTCAACAACGGGAGGACATTTTTGTCTTGTGTGTGTGTAATCACACCTATGATTCACACCAAGTTGGTCTACCATAACTTCCAAACTCTCCAAAGTATCCTATTAACTGCATGACAGCAGGCTATTTACAATTTTCTGTAAAGTAAAGTTTGTAAACATGTTATCAAAATCAACTTAATGCAGAACTATGTGCACGCACACCTTTTGTTTGAGCAGAAGAGAGAATAACAATGCACGCACGCAGCAATTACAGAAATTGTAGGCTAGGCTACTTGTTGCTTTCTTTTACTATCTATAGTGCCCAGTGATATCCCATGGGCACATTCAGCATTCCCATTCAGCTCTAAAGTTGACCAAAATAGTGATTTGTCCATAAAAAATGCCAATTTCATTCCCTTTTTGGAAGGACAGAATGAAATGTAAACCATTTTTTTTCTTTTTCTTGCAATAGTATGCCACATTGTTCCCAACGTACAAGTGTTAGATGCAACTTTTCTCCTTTACCATTCCCACGGGACATGTCTGAAGTTGAAAAAAATCTCTCTTCTGCAAGGATAACATGGGGTGTAAACCCAACTTATTTTGTTTGTGACAATTTTACATCACTCTGTAGACAACTTAAAAAGCATTAGATCTGTCTTTTCTGTTTTATCATCCCCTTACAACATGTCAGAAAGGTGAAAAAAACAAATAAAAAAATAACTAACTTAAGGAGCTTGAATTGTCAGGTGTGTCAAGTGCTTCAGGACTAATAAAATAATGAAAATAAAATAATCTGAATATGACACAGATAAGATACTAAGGGAAAACATTAGGACATGACCCCATATGATCATGACCTTTGACCACATGACCTTGAGTACCGAATAGCTGATGTTCATTCTCACTATATGTATTAGATTTGTTATTATATTTGTTACAGTTGATTCCACTGTTGCAAAGTCTGCTTGTTGCTAGTTCAATTGTCATTTACATTGATATGGACGGTGATTTTTTTTTTTTTTACCAGATCTACTTCATAGGAACCCCAATGTACAGAATTAATAGCCCCCTGGCAGCCAATCAGAAAATAGTATTTCTTTTCTCTTGGGGATAGGTTTTCAATAATATGCCTTGTAGTTTCTTTTAAAAGTTGGTATACCATGCTGACATCATGGTGACCATGACTATCTTGTTTTGTGTAGCTGGATGCAAGGTCTAATGTGATTTGTTAAAGTTTTTCTTTTTGTACAAGAAACTTATTTATGTCTCTCACTGAGACAGCAAGTGATAACGTTTCTACTCTATCACCCCCCTAGAATATATCCGAACTTGGATAAAGAATAGGCCAACACTTGGCAAACTGACTTACGAAAAAGTCGGAGAGAGAAAATATTTGGCAACAACACATTGTTAACCTCAACTGAGTAGTCTCCCTGTTGTTCTGTAGTCAACCCAGTTATTGTAATGCTGCCAGATTTCAAATCCAACGTTGTTCGTCCCTTGAAAGATGCATAAATTAATACATGTAAATCTAAAGGACTATGATCCGCATGAACATGCTGACCCAGTGGTCTAATAGCCTGACCATGTAGTCAGTCTGCACAGATGTGGGGATCTAGACAGATGCTGAGGTGTAAATATCTCTACAGAGGCCGTAAGTACAAGAGGAGGAGTCTGTGGCCAGATGCAGTTACCGGTATTCATCAGTGCTGGACAGGTGAGTATCCATTTTACCAGACCATGTCAAACAAGCCTGAAACCACAATCTGAGGGAATGTTTTAGACGATGTTTCTGCTGTTATGTTAATACCCTCTAAACAGGTTCTTGACAAAGTCTTGCCAAATCTAAAAACTACAGCTAAGGTTGATTAAGTTCAGATAACAGGGTCTCAAGAAATGCACAATACTGATGCAATGCATGTGAACTGTTACAACTGTTGATCACAGAATCAACTAATCTCAACATCCAGGCTATAAAGAATATTCAGCGATTCCTCAACCACATAGGTGTCAACAGAACAGGCCTAATGGGTGCCCACAGAACATAATGTAGGCCTAATGGGTGCCCACGGAACATAATGTAGGCCTAATGGGTGCCAGTAGAACATATGTAGGCTTAATTCATGAGCACATTCCAACAGATTAATAAATATTACCAGTAATCTGCACATATCTTAAATTCCTTGATGGGAAAACTGACATAAGATGGGCTACAATGCCAAGGTAATCGTCTGGATATTCAGGACTACTTCGGTGTCCTGGTTATATTTAGACAGACAAACAATCTATCAATAGCGTGCAGTCGGGTGATCTGAGCAAGTCACGCTCGCCGTCTTGGCCAAAACACCTTCGAGAGATTTGGCAGACCCTCCACTGTTTGTTTGAAGCTAAATCACCAAGCCTCTTTGAGTATTTGTAAACCAATTAGGGTATTTTAAAGGAAAAAGGAGAGAGAGAGAGAGAGAGAGAGAGAGAGAGAGATCCTGACCTTTCCTGCCAACCCCCCATGAACAACCCACCAACATTCTCTCTCACTCATTCACTTTCTATGTCCCCTGTCTCACTCTACCACACACACACACACACACACACACGGCTCAACTGGCCCTTTCCCAGGGGATAATTAGGAGCGTTGTGTGAATGCGGGACAGTGCTGCTCTGTTTGGACAGGCATACTTCCCCGTATACAATACAGATACCCTCGCTGCCCCATTCACACCATTCAATCTATGCCGTCATCAGCCTCAAGGGCATGCCAGGGGGGAAAACATGTGACCTAAAACTGAAAACGATCATAAAATGTCTAAATAGTTCTAATTCATTTCGATATGCATGCATATTTTCAGCAGGCTTTGCGAATTCTACAAATTTAGGAGAATAAAACAAGCCCATAATTGATCAACTGTTTTTCATAAAGCATGCAAAGATGCAGAAACGTGTTCCACAAACACGTGAAAATGCACACATTTATTTTTGCAATTAAAGCCTACTCATAGTTTAAGACTACATATGTCTACAGTTATAAGTATCCAGACTACAGGCTTCCTTCTGTAGCCTAACAAGCGACCCCCTTCAATATTTTGTGCTGCAAAAAGTTTTTGCTTGGGCAGAACGTCTGCAACCTGTTGGCCAGATCCATCACCGGAGTCTGTATGGTGAGCAAAACCATTAAGAAAAAAACATTCTATCTAGCAACTTCAGCTCGTCTCGACTTCAGCTTTTTTTTCATATCATCCTAGTTAGCCCACAGAATGACAGAATATGGAATGAAGCTGCGTCTAGCCTACTTACCTGCCCCCAACAGCAGCGACACATCCCTCCAACGTCCGTGGCTTAGGAGGAGGGAGGGAAACCCTGATAGTCAACTAATGTTATTCATCTCGAGTCAGTCGTAAAGGAGGATGAAAAGGTTAATGTTTGGACCACGGCAGCATCTATTTCGTTGCAGGTACCATCCCTCATAGAAACGATTAAATGCATCTCTTGCCAGAAAATATTTTTTTTAAAGAAAAAAACAAAATCTAGTGAAACCAAGCGGACAGGTGTATCGGGGAAACCAGACATCCCGGCAGGACGTTACTTAGGCTGCTTCAAAGCCGATTATTAGGCCATCAGGTTCCGTGATTGGTCCCATTGTAGGCGGGAAACAGAGAGAGAGAGAGAGAGAGAGAGAGTAAAAGTCATTTGTTAGGAGTTAAACCTCTTAATGACTAAAATAGGTGTTGCCAGCTGACACAGAGCCAATAAGACAAATTATAGCCTAACTGAAATTGTGCGAACAAATATTTCCTTCAGTAGCCTAGCCTATGCATCTCAAATTAATTAGCATATAGGTTTCATCTCCTCGTGAAATAAACAGAATGAAAAGCTCTGAACTGGACAGAAAATTCACACAGAAATATTGGTTGTTTTACTTCTCACAATTAAGAGGACCAAAATGACCCTGTTCAGGAATAGGGTGTGGGCGTCATGACGTAATTACTCCGCCATGTTGATTGCCTCCTTTACCGCTACTCAGACTACTGCCTATGACTACTGCGTAATGTACTCCCTCTCAGCCGTTAATAATGCTGATTTTGTCAACATACCGGTACCTGGCTTCTCTATTGAATGCGTCCCGGTAAATTCCAGATCCTTTTCGGGATTATTCCAGATCCTTTTCGGGATTTTAACATATTTCTTCTATCTATTTTTCTATCTATTCTTTCTCAACTCTACTTCTAGCTACGTCTCTTCATTCAACAACGTTATGTCAGAGTTATTTTAACGTTCGCGTAGCCATCAACATGGCCGCCACGTCCCACAATGCAACGCGGATCCCACGCCCTATTGCGCGTTTGTGAATGCGGTTAACTTTCGCTCATTTGCCACCAGAGGTCGCTCGGAACACGAAGAAAACAGATCTATTAGAGCTCTCTACGGCTCTGGGAGAAAACTTGTTTTTCAAAACTGAAAATCATGCACAAACAAACATGGCACTATTTCCATACAAAATCACATTTGCATATGTTGAGCAGAGGAAAGAAGAAAAGAGAGAGAGAGAGAGAGAAAGAAGAAAAAAGGTCAACAGAGCAGGGGCTTAGCTTAAAGGCTGTATCAGCGATGTTCCGTGGTTTTTTGTCACATACAGCAAACATCACCTCACCATCTTCTAGCTACCTGTGTCCTGAATACACTAAAAATAAAAACGCAGTCTCTGTGGACAGCCCAGGCTCCAAAAACGGAAACAAAAACAACTTGGTCCAACCTGGACCATAAAAACATAAACTGTTCCAGCCAATCAACGATGAAATGCACATTTAGGAGAGTTTCAATTGCACAGGAGGGAGGAAGAGGGAGTACCGAGCTAGCTCTCCGTTGTTTTTAATGTCAACAGAAGTGATGTTACCCAGCATTGCTTAGAGCACCTTTAAGTTAAACACAGTTGAAAGAGAAATAGAGAAAGATAATTCCATAGCATACCAACAGTCAATCTCACAGTTTGCACAATGGTACACATCTACAGTTAAATAGTAACAAAACAAAGGAAATGGTCATACACACATCCAAAACACCCCCTACACACAATCACACTCATCAACCGCTGTCACGCTATCCAGAGAAATATTCTTTGGTCACCGCTATTCATGAGATTCACGGCTCCCATTGACTCTCATTCAATAACAAAACTTTTAACTTTGAAAATGTGCTCAAACTAACGCTGACTTATGCCTGCAGCAACCATTTCACTTTAAAAACTTAATTTTGGTACAAGATATATAGAGCAAGAATAACAGAAATTGGCTCAAGCAATGTGAAGAAATCTTCATCCATAAGCCCATTGCTCATGGGCTTATAATGTCGAATGTCAGAGTAATTGCATTCAAAACCGTACCGTAATGATACACCACAATTTAGAAAGGAACAAAGTTTACAAAGAAACAAAGAAAAACACGATATATCAGATGGATTAGAAAAATAATTGGTAAGGAAGTACACGATTATTTGACGGCCGCTTCTTTTCTAATAAATATATTGGACTACATTATATATTTCATGGCCACCAGATGGCGGCATGGCACTGCACTTCGGGCCTTATTTGGATGTAAGCAAACAGTGAAATGGCGTCATCTGGTGGCCGTGCAGCGCAATAGCGCTCTGAAATATTTTACAGAAATAATTTAACAGGAAATTACAGTAGACAATCTTGTTGTTCCTTATTCGTCTAATCCATCTGATATATCGTGTTTTTCTTTTTAAACTTTGTTCCTCTATAAATTGTGGTGTATTATTGTCAACATTAGATGACAATACATTTGAGCAATGGGCTGTGGGCACAGTCTTAGGGGTTGACCATTTTTATTAGATTTCTTCACATTGCTTAAGGCAATTTCTTTTTTTATTCTTGCTATATCTTGTACCAAAATGAAGTTTATTATCCAAGTGAAATGGTTGCTGTCATAAGTCAGCCGCGTTATCAAAGTATTGTTTTGATGTGTTGAATGGAAGTCGATGCCAAAAATCTCACGATAGCGTATTTCTACAGATAATGTGACAGCAGTCACATTACCTTCGACCATGCAGTAGTTTCAAATACCTAGGACTCATCATAGACAATAAACTAAATTTAAACGAACACTGCCACACACAAACGTGCACAGCAAAGGCTTTGTAATCCACAAACTGAAATCACTGTATGTGCCCCTGTACTGTTGTCTTTCATGCTGTCTCTGTCTACATGTTTTTCTGTGGTGAGAGGGATGTGGAAACAGGGTTTTGGTTATTTGTCAAGGCGCAAGGCGACCACAATTGTGAGTGATGCAAGTCACCCCGCTCACAATTTGTTTGATCTACTGCCCTCTGGGAAGAGGTACAGAAGCCTGCGCTCCCGCACCAGACTCACCAACAGCTTCATACACCAGGCTGTTAGGATGCTGAACTCTCTCCCCCCTCCACCCTCAGCTATATAACATCCTGGACTTTGGACCCACAATGGCTGCCTTGCACTACTCCACTTGTACACTTGCACACTTTGCAACTGTCCTGCTGTCCTGAAAACACAACATTTCTGCTGCTCTTACATAACTTGCACCACTATGCCACTTGCTTACTTAGGTCAAACAGAACTACCTCAGCCATTTATTGGCCTGACTTTGCACTATTATATTGACTTTCTATGCACAATTTCAACCCAATTTTGCTGCTCTTATTTCTTCATTGTATGTGCCTTATTATTTACTCCTTTATTGTTTACTTGAATGTTATGTTTGTCTGTGGACTTAATTGGTAAAATATGTCTTGTCTTCACCGTGGGATAGTGAGAAACATAATTTCGATCTCTTTGTATGTCATGGGCATGTGAAGAAATTGACAATAAAGCAGACTTTGACTTTGTCATATGTGGAAAAGTAGCCTATGTCTGCTGATTATCATGCTGTATCTGTCTACATGTTTTTTTCTGTGTTGAGAGGGGTGTTATCTGTTAGGCCTATGTAGATGTAGGTCTATCCTCATGTTTAGCTCCTATGCTGCTTTGAAACCTCTGATGTGTGAAAAAGATAAGTTGGGACAATAAAGAACCTAACTAACTAACTAAATGCAGGGTTCTCTTATCCTTTACCAGTTGTAGGATCAGGAAACCGACATTTCTGTTTTTGTTTAGGCTTGTGTATTGTTAGGCTATTATTTTGAGCTGCACCCTAAATCCTAATAATCAGGATTAGGCCTAAAACAAAAAGGCTTGACATATTTCACTTTATGTGTAATGAATCAAGCATATATGAACGTTTTGGTTTTGGAATAAGTAATGGAAATAAAATAACTTTATCATGATAGGTCTAGTCTATTTTTTTTAGATTCACCTGTACCCTATTTGTAGCCTACTTCTGCTTTGAATGTGTGTTACATGTATAACATTCCGGGTCCCAGTCAAAGGTAAGGGAAGGGTCCCTTTTCCTCCCGGACTCATCAGGCAAACATGGCCGCGGAGGGAGATGTCGATTTGGACTTGGAAGCCGAAGAAAATTGTACTGGCAAGCCAGCAGAAAAGCCAAGGAAACATGATAGTGGAGCTGCTGATTTGGAAAGGGTTACTGATTATGCCGAAGAAAAAGAAATATCAAGTTCCGATTTGGAAACGGTGAGGATAGCATACAACGTGACATGAGGCCTACCGGTCAGCTAGCTGACGTTAGCTATTAGCTCACAGTTAGTCCTTATTACTGATGCATTGCTTTCTAACTAATATTTTTGAGAAATAAAATAATATAATAAACAAGTGAAGTTTTGCTCTCCATTGCGATTCAAGCAGTGAAAATGGTCAGCTAATGGTCGCGTTAGAAGAGTAATATAAGTAAAAGTTAATGTTTGCTCATTCTAGTTGGCTAACAGGCTAACGCACGTTGAATCAGCAAGTGCCTCATATGGCAGTGAGGGTGGCAAATAATCAATAGTAACCATAGACTGTGGCTAGTAATCTATCTTCTCAGATAGTACTTTTTCGCAGTCCTTTAATGTTTCTGGCTGGCTGAACTGAGAGACATTGTTTGCAGCCTATTGAAACTAAAGTAGGTAGAGAACGCATATTACTCATAACCATAATTTATATAGGTAATGTGATCTTTCAGCATTCAGTCTTCATTCTAATTTCGTGTAATCAGCTTGACAGATGTGACTAGCAGCTGTCAATGCTGTCTCTGGCTCATTGATATTGAGGAAATTGACCTTGTTTCTCTCCTCCCTGAAGGCAATGTCCGTAATTGGTGACAGAAGATCCAGAGAACAGAAAGCAAAGCAAGAACGGTGGGTTTCGTCGTATAACATATTCCAACAATAAATGAATGTGCACCTTGTAATATGTGTTGCAAATGTATAGATTCTTACAAACTCAAGTTGCATTGTTTGTTCTTGTGTGAATGACGCAACAGCAATAATTTTACCTGCACAGTGTAAGAGTTTGCTATGGGTGTCATTGCCGTCCAGCAAAATAAAGGAATGGGGGTCTGGAAGTTCAGAGCTGGACAATATTCTGTAAACCTTATAGTGTGAGAATGATGACCGTAATGATTGTTTGCTGTATTTTACAGAGAAAAAGAACTGGCCAAAGTCACAATTAAGAAAGAGGACGTAGAACTCATTGTAAGTATCCAGTGAATGATGGGGTTTCTGTATAATTATATTGTGGAATACAGATCTAAGAAACGGGATGAGCTGAAAGGTCCAGTTTGCATTTCTATTGAAATAGCTCTTTTGACATTCTGCAAATTGCGCCCTACAGCCCTCTGGTTATTCAGTGTTTACTCTCAAATGCTGTTTTCAGACATGTCCTCCGCACTATATGGGTCATTCTACGAAAACGTGCCATTTTGCATTCAAAATATCTCATTTTCAAAGTACTGTTTTTAAAATCTTGAAGCACCTATTTGGATGAAGTAGATTCTTACCTCTCAAAAAACATGCGGTGCCATCTCAGGCTATCTTATTTATTTATTTACTTTAACAAATAGTCAATGGAGGTATGTGTGCTATGTCAACCCTGTTACCAAAAAAAACATATATTATTATAAAATAATATGAGTGCTCTTGTAACTATTCATGAATATTATACAAATAATTATGTGTTACATAAATAATTCTGGTGTTGAACACATGAATTATTAGATTTTAGGATTGACAGTAACAGGGTTGACAGTAACAGGGTTGATGAAATATTTTTATTGGCAGCCATTACTAGCCATGTGGTGGACACCATGACACCACATGGTGTGCATTCAAGAGAGGTTAAAATGCTGTTAAATATTTACATTTAAATGTTCAATCAAATTATTTTTTAATGCATGATTTTGTGGTAACAGGGTTGACAAAACTAGCTTGTCCCCTTCTGTTAGACAGAGCAAAACCGTAATAAAAGTCATTAAAAGAGAACAACACTTTTCTGGTCTTTTCACCATTAACTTCCTGGAAGGCAGGGGATATCACTTCCTGAAAATGATGTAACTTTTGGCACAGTTCATTTTCTCCAAAGGGAGTTTTATCCAAAAGTAACAGGGTTGACGACAACATTCTTTCATAGTTTTAAAAACATTCCAAATAAAATTGTTTAATGATCCATGAACAAACACTTGAGGCTTTTTGTACATGTATTTATTTTTATGATAATTTGACTTTTTTTATCCTAAATAGCCAGTGATACTAGACAAGTCATACCGAGGGACAAGCCATTTTTACAGCTTTTGCAATATTCCTAATACGAAAAGTGCTTAAAAAGTTCTTAAAAAGTAAATAATTTAATTATTATATTTCCTAATTATTTTATATTTTATGAAAAAAATATTGTTAATTCAGCTTTGCAAGACACTTTTGTTTGAGGGACATAAAATGGCACGTTTTCGTAGAATGACCCATATGCGGATCTTTGTCAAACGGATGTTCGACCCAAAACATGCAGACTTACACCTATGTCTGAAAGCAGCTAAAGAAACTCAGGTGTTCATAGTACACAAACAGTTCTGGTTCTGTAAATAGGGAAATAAATCCATTTGGTGGATCTGAATAACACCTTAACAAAAATATCAGCTAATCAACTCAGTGGTTAAGGAGTATGGAATGTGGAAGGAAAGGGTGTAATGCAAGTGCCTGTTGGCATCTCTTCTCCTGAAACATGATCGTGGACTCGGCCTTTAACTATTTCATGTTTCATTCAGTCTATATATAATTTAAATCAGTATGATTTAGTGTTTGACAGACTAATTGTTTCAGAAATGGTAACTGAAGTCATTTAACAAAAACCTGACATGTTATGCAGCAAAAATATGAATGTGCAACCTTATATGTTGGCTTGATGTGTTAATGTATGTTCTTTCATAAAAATGTGCAGACTGACAAATGACTTGGATGTTGTTCACAGATGGGCGAGATGGAGATTCCACGAGGCATTGCTGAGCGCAGCTTGCGGGAACACATGGGCAATGTGGTTGAGGCCTTGATTGCACTGACCAATTGAGAAGCCCCACTGGATCACCATAGGAACGTTTTACAGCCTGATGGTCTCCAGTGTCCAACGGCTCTGCCCTCTCATCTCCAACATCCTCACTCAGTGACTGAATCTCCATTCCACAGCTCACAGCCCTTGTGTTTGATCTTCTGTAATAAAAGTGACTTTTAAAGAGAAAGGATTCTTTTGAATCTTGAAACACCCATCTTGTTGGTCTCTGCGAATAATGCATTTACTTTTGCTATAGTTGTCACATGAGCACTGGAGAAGGTAACCCAATTAAGCTGCTAACTGCTGGTTGAAAAAAAAAAAAAAAAATCAGGTGGTTGGGTAATTTATTTATTACCAGTTTGGAGCAACACATTGTACAAAGATGTTAAACAGCATGATACAAAAACCATACTCTAACATAAAAAAAAAAAAAAAATGGATAGAACAAAAAAAAAAGCTGTAAGTAGCTATTAAAATTTCTCACTGTACAAGTCCCAAAATGTAATGGGCCAGCTTTCATTTCAAGCGCTGAGGTACTAAAAACCCCAATACAAAAGCGATTAGTTCAGCAGTCAACTATGATGGTCGTTGGGAAACGTGGCCCTGTCATTCCTGATAAATCCTCCATCTTCTCTGGAGGGGAGCAGTATTTACACAACTACTCCATACCCCCTTACGGAAATACAAACACATCTGTGCAGCGGCACAAATAGGAAGAGGAGTTTGAAAAAGAGTCTGTTTGAGCTGCAAGTTTGGGAATTTAGGTTTTCCTTTTCTGGACGGTGGGACGGTCGAACACATCTCTCACACCCCCGGCCTTCTGTTTAAAGAACTTTGTGTTCTGAGCACTTTCTTGAGCCCAGGCGGAGTCGAACGATGTTGTGTCCTGATCCACCAGATGAGTGTATTTGGTACGTCCTGAACGCCCAAAGTTCTTGACCTGAAGACAAAATAGGGAACAAATTGTTTTAAAACAAAAACTTTTTCAGACGTACATGTTCTGAGGTAGGATTTAAAAATCTTCATTTACCCAAACTGACATGACTAAGGTCATCATGAATTATGTAAAATGGAAATACAAAAAATGTGACTACATGAACAAGCATGCCATACCTGCATGACTTTGGGAAGAATGGTCTTGTTGAAATGGTCCTCCAAAGTAGGTGCACTGAAGTCCCTCTTGAACACATCCTCCTCTTCGTTCTGCAGACAGACAAAACACATCAGATAAATGCAGGGGAAGAGACTTCTAAAGGCATTTTATGCTTACAGATCTTCAGACAATTGGGCAATTCTATGTAGCCTGATCAGTGGCCATATTGACCTTGCAACACAACATGGTGCTTCTCAGTTTTGTAAGACTGAAGATATTTCCCCAGTGTGCCCACTCACCATGAAGAAGGCTCCTCTGTGGTAGTACTTCTGCAGGAACTTGTATTTGCCCTTGCTGGCCTTGTTGGTGATGACCTTGCCGTTGTTTCGAAGCTCGGCCCTTCGCTCCTCCTCGGTCATGCTGTGGAACCTATCGATCTCCGCCTTGTCTTTCTCGATCCTGTCAGAATGCATGCGTCAACAGTCAGTTTTCATTTCAATCACATCACCCGTGCTGCTTGTTCGCCTCCTTTGGTATTGAACACTGTTGAGTGCTAACACTGTCCATCACAAATCACCAATTGTTAACAATAAAATATATTACCATAATACTCATATTAGTAAGTCATGCCTTCTATTGAGGTTCCAAGAAATACTATCATGTGGCAGCTATGCATGATCATGTGGCAGCTATGCACTTTGATTCAAGCAATTAGTTAGTAGGCACATAGCAGCACATGATGTCATCTTTGCGGGACGTGAGAGAAGAAAAGCACTCACTGCTCTCTGGCCTCCCGGTCGCGTTTGATGCGCTTGAGCTCGCGCACTTTCCACGCTTCGTACTCCTCCTCCTCGTTCTCGCCGTCCGTGTCCAGGGCGTCCAGCGCGGCCAGTGTGCGGCGGTTCTCCTCAAACTCCTTCTTGGCCTCCTCCTCCACGATCTTGAGCGTGTAGCGCCGCCGCTCCTCCGCCACCCGCTTGGCCTCCACCTCCAGCTCCTTCTGCTTCAGCTCCTCAGCCTCACGCTCTGCCACAGTCACGCGGTCCTTTCTAACACACACACACACACACACACACACACACACAAGCCCATGCATTATACACAATTGTATCAAGCCCAATATTTTGGATTACGCCAATTTTATCAGAATAATGACATCTGTGTTGACATTTTTGGGGAGGGAGCCAGAGTTCCACCAAGTATACACTAGTAAAAAATTATATCTAGCATTAGAAAGCAGGGTTTCCCTAAGTGTCCCCAATATTTTTCACCCGATTTATTTAGTATTCTATAAGCAATCTCTAAAATATACACAACATATGGTGTGACCAAATGATGATGCTTAAAAAAAAAAACAATCTTCATAGGTAAAGCTTCAAGGTTGCAGGTGTTTTGACAGAGAACATAGAGTAAATAATAATAAAACTTTTTTTGGATTCTGGACTAAGTACTGACTTGCGGATGAAGACGGGTTTGAGACGGGGCTCAGCCTCGTCCTCGCTGTCTGTGTACTCCTCATACTCGGACTCGGATTCCGACTCCTCGCCAGACTTCCCCTCCTCCTCCACCTCCATCACCTCCATCTCCTCGTTTTTCCTGTCCTGAGCACGGTTGCGCATCATGGCACGACGGCGCTCAATTTCCTGAAAGATGTTATTGAAGGTTAATATTTCACAATAAGCTACACAAAGACCACACAATTTTAGGTGAATGTGTATTTTATCATCATTCAGAACAGAGACACCTATCCAATGACATATTTCCAGTGACAACATTAAAATGGCTCCTCTTCTGCTCTCTGCCACACTCACCTCATCATCCACCTCCTCCTCCTCCTCTTCCTCCTCACTACTCTCCTCTCGTTCTGGGTGCCAGGTGCCTTCATCAGAGTCCTCGCTGCTCTCAGCCACTAGCTCAGGCTCAGCAATCTGCCTGTGTCGCGCCAATCTGGGGATCGCAAAGAAAAACATTCCCATTAAACACCAATCCCAAATATAACAGCCATGATAAGTGGCATTGCAAAAAAGTTTGTGACTAAGTGAGACAGCATTTCAAGAGACAATGAACCACACATAGAGGATGGCAAACCTTTCTTCCACATCCTCCGATACGCGGTTCAACAGACGCCTTAGACGAGGATCAGACACATCCTCCTCCTCCATTTCCATCTCCGGCTCGGCATCTTTGCCTTTCTTCAAGTACTGGAAGTCCTCCTCTTCCTCGTCAGAGGACTCCATGGGAGCGTAGTCGGGACGCTTGCCAGACACATAACGCTTCACCTTCACCTTTTCCATAGAAATCTCGCCTGAAAAAAAGAAGGTACGGCTTTGATGGAGGAAGGAAGTGTCTTCATAAGAAGGCCAACATCACTATGCTGAATTAAAAATCAATGGGACAAATACACTGGGTTGGTTCTGGCTTTCACAATGAATGTTGACATCACTAGATATTGTATTGTGGTGTTTAGTCACCTGTTTGTGTACTCTGTGATTAACGTTACTTGTACGGTAGTAATAACCAGACTGGTGAATGGTTGGCCATCAAGCTGCAAGCTGTCAGGCTTGCTTAACGTTAGTTCAGGTAACACACAACATGGAACATATTTCTATATTCTTCCAAGAGCGAGGAAAGAGTGAATCGTTGCCTACAGCAGTCATAATCAATATTGTGTTAGAAAAATGTTCCCATGCGAGTTGTTGTCGTTGGGTTGTTGGCTACTATTAGCATCGTTAGCCATATCGCTAACAATTTAGAATTGTTTACGTTACCTTTTTCATTTCGGATGGGTACAGCCCCGGCCGTTGATTGAATCGGCGGCTGCTTCATGTTGAGAGCGTTTTGTCCAGACATCTTAAATTAATGAACAGTCGAGTTTTAAGAGGAAATAAACGTTTTCTCGAAATAGTTGGACGTTGCTACCCCGTCGTCTCGTTCTGCTCCAAGACGGGAAGTGCGTCACGTTCAAGGGACCGGATATGCCTATAATTCCTGTAAAACTGTGGCAGCATTTATTATGTTCCTTCTTCAATAACCAATGAAATTTCAGGTGTACATTACAGTGCAGTACATTTCTCGTAGGGCCGCTTTTTTATTATTAAGAATTTATATTGTAATACTTTTACAATCCAATATAAAATGTACAAAAAAAATCAGTGTCAGTGTTTTGAAGAATCTCAATTTATTCTGATACAAAAATAAATATTTCTGTAATCTGTCCAATGCAGCATAAAAGTAGACATATACAACAAAAATGACAAAAAAAAACTATGTAAAGACTGATCTATTCACAGCCTTTATGATAGCATGACAATGCTAGTTTAATTGCCTTTCACATAATTGAGTTGATTGATATTAATTTCTTCAAAAAGACACAGGCTAACTAATATCCCATTATTGGTTAAAGTATAACAAGAACAATTCAACCAAGAACACACACAGCTATATTAGATTCTAACAGATCTTTCCCTAAATAGTTGATCCAGTAAATCCTCCAGAGCTGAGTTGGTGCCACGGAGCCCTTTGACTACCTTCACTGCCCACTCAAAGTACTCCTGCACCCTCTCCGCTGTCCAACCTCGAAATAATGGGAGAGTAAAACATTGTTATCAGTTAAAACCAACATTCAAATGTGCAATCTTGAAATCTGTCAACTGTGAACCCCCCCCCCCCCCTCCCTTTTTGATAACCCCCGAGTTACGGTTAGCTCAGTATTGTTTTTCTGTGCCACAGGAGATACCTTGGGAACGGATATAATATAGTTGAAGGGGTCTATACACAGTCAGCTACTCACCTTTGGGTGTACACCGGTTGAGGTCCCTAAGGTTGTAAAGCTTATCAGCTAGTTTGACCAGTTTGGCTTGTTGGCTGCAGTGAGGTGCGTGCTCCACCTGCAGACGTTTTCGCTCTTGTTTTGGTAGAGACTTGTCGTCTGTTACCTCCTGGACAATCCTGGCAACAGTTGGCCCAAAAATGGACTCCAACTCGTCGATAGTAGTGTCTGTGTCCTCCACTGTGTCATGTAGCAATGCTGCCTGTTACCAGAAAAAAAATAAAAATATTACTGATAGAAATCGCATTCCTGTTTTCTTTATTGGATCACAGCCAGATGTAGCAGAAGAAATGATGCTGCAGAAGATAGGCCTACCTGCAAAACGACAATGTCTGTGATTCCTCCTTCATGGCTCAAAATTCTTGCCACACCTTAAACACACACACACACACACACACATTAGTTTTGGACAATTCGTTAGCCCACTTGCAACTCACACCCCGGTCGAACCATAGTGACTTTCCTTGACCCATATTAGACCCTTCTTTTGTGGGCCAAAATTGACCCTGGTTAGACCTGTGTCCAATCCATTTCCAGAGGTGGGATGCAAAGCAAGCCTGACCCGTTCAGCCTGGTAGCTGTAGTGGATATACTGTGATGCAGTAGTTGTAGTGGGTATACTGTGATCAACCCCAAATGTTAATACGTATCCTTGCTTATTTTAAGTGGGTATACTGAGATGGTGATGCTTTTAAAGTGGTAGTGATAACAAGGAAATGTAGCCTACCAATTGGATGATTTATATATGGTGTCTCTTCATGATCTTTGCGGCGTTGATTACGATGTTTGTCAGCAGCAAAGTTGACTGTTTCCAGTAAAATGACAGCATCTGAATTCATGCTGTCGTCAGAGTATGCAGCCAGCCAGCGGCAAAGTCAAGTCAAGTCTAGTATTAAAAGACGCCGAGTTACTTTTGTTGAACTGTCAATCAACCGTATAACAACCAAAACGCATGTGACACTGAACCTACACAGTCTTGGACAAACACAGTAATAATCGGATGATTGATAAATCAAGGCGACCAAATGTTTACTGAACCAAAAGATGTACAGTGCCAGTTACCTTCTTTCGAGGTAAAGTCATAAAGTAAGAGAACGTGTTACATAAAAAAGATTCCGGGCGGATACAAATCCCTGCAAAAGGCTGGTTCTCCGTTCGTGAGATCCAGGAAGCAAGGTAGGGTGTTCATCATTGTTTACTAATAGACATTTCTGATGCATGCCATTAAAGATTAATCTTATTTTGCATGATTTGTCACACATCAGTATGAAGGTGTTTAATATTGTGACACTATAACGTTGTTATTATCCTGACAGCTGATACTAGCAAGCAGCTAGGCAGCTAACTTAACCTAGCCTGTTCACATAGTGTTGTGTGTCAGGATGGTATCGTATTAGAGATAAAAGTGGCAAATATCTCATATGTAATCATGACGTTACTTGTTAAGTGTAAGCCTCGGGTTAGCAACAAACAATCAGCAGCAAGACAGGTTGCTTTACAATGATAAGATAACATTGCCATTTCATTTCAGTAACGTTCACTGTTAGTCTGTACTTGCCATCAAGCTATTGCATTGTTCGATTGCAGTAATTTGTGGTTAAATCCCATCACATTTACCAATGGCACACACGGGCTGGCGAGATGCTCCTGACCTCCCAGACTTCTCTTTGCTCAAGAGACTGGCGAGGGATCAGCTGATCTACCTGCTGGAACAGGTAGCCTTCCATTTGTCATCAGCCTACCTCCCTTGGAGCCTAACCTCAAATATGACATTACTGAATGAATGGTGTATAGATTTCACATTTAGATGTTTTTTTTACCATTTGTTCAAAGCTGCCAGGCAAAAAAGACCTGTTTATTGAGGCAGACTTAATGAGCCCTTTGGATCGTATTGCTAATGTCACCACATTGAAGGTAGGTGTTCCAGTCTTACTAATGCTTACCCTGCTAAGATCATTGGTTGTTAGCTGGTGTGAAATAAGATTAATATGGTCATTATGTTGCTTTATTGAATTACTTCTAGAGAATCCAGATTTTTATTCATTTGTATTTTCAGAAACCATTCACAACTTATCAATCACTGTTTTTTTATGCCAAAGTTACACCCTTTTTCTTTTTTTAGCAACATGAAGTAGACAAGCTGTACAAAGTTGAACATAAGCCTATCATCAGCACTTCAGATCAGTAAGCTATATTTTCCCTATCATCTGTGTAGCATTTATAAGTCAGACTGACATTAGCTGCTTCTCTGTGTGATGTTGCATACTCTGTCTTCACCTCATTGTCTTGCTTTCCTGTTGTCTGCAGACTATGCTTCCTCATACGGCCACGAGTGCAAACTGTTAAATGGGTTTGTGGTAAGCATTCCTCAATACTGTCTACATTTAAATTAATATTTGTTGGACCACATCATCTTCACTGTGGTTATTTATCTTATTCTTTTTCAGGTATTGTCAATAAAGACAAGGCAGAAGGAAGATTTAGGAGATACAAGATCATATTTACCCCACAAAAGGTAGAAAAATACAACACTTTGGTTTGTTAGCATTACATCACATCACTAGATCTTCCTCTTTAGTAACTCAGTGATTTTAACGGAACTGTATTGAACTTATGCTCTTGAGGCTAACTTTGTCTCCTTGTGTCATTTCTAGTTTTATGTTTGTGAAACAGTTCTTGAAGAGCAGGGGGTCTATGGTGGTAAGTGTAACTGTCACATGCTGCATGTGATACAATATGTGTGCAAGTGAAGCTGTACTGTACGTATAGAGTTGAGTTATTTGCATACTCTCTCATTTGTAGTCATCTATCTATTGGTGTTCTGTGTATACAGTGTGAATATGAATTTATCCTGTGAATTGTAACACCCTGCCTCTTCTGTTCAGATGTGACCACAGATGAATGGGCCTTTTATCTCCTTCCCTTGGATGATGACATCATCAGTATGGAGCTTCCAGAATTCTTCAGAGACAACTTTTTGGTAGTGTAACAAACCAACAGAATATTTATATCATTAGACTTAAATAAACAAAATACAGTAAGGGCCCTAAATCATTGATAAAGTATGGCATTACTCATTAGCCATGTTTTATTCACAGGAAGGAGACCAGCGATGGGTGACAACAGCAGGAAGTGCGCTGCACCTGTTGCACTCACTCTATGGTCCCTTCAGCAAGGTGTATGGGATTGGCCGATGCGCTAAGGTGACTTTTGTTGATGTCAAAAGCTTGTTTAGGAATTTTACTTGTTTACCCAATATATTCAAACTAGGCTTGTTACAGTACAATTGCAAGCTGTTAAAAGAGTTTGTTATATGATATTGTGTGAGAGTATCATCTTCCATTTGCACACATTACTTGTCTCAACATTGTGGCTGAAAAAGAACAAAAGGTGTTTATTTACTGTGTGTGTGTGTCTGTTGTAGGTGGCCTATGCGTCTTGGAGAGAATTGCTGGAGGAGGGGGAACAGAAGCCTCAGAAACCACATATTGGAAATGTTTTTCTAATTGACAGAGGTATTGTCAAGTGTAAATGAATGTAATTGTGTATATATATATATACAGTTCTAGAAAAAAAATGTCTGATGTCATTCGACGGTTGCTGAGTGACATTCGAATGAGTTGACGGTCATATTCAAAATTAAGAGACCACTGCAAATTTGAATACGACTGTCAACACATTTGAATGTCACTCAGCATATATATATTATATATATATACAGCGGGGAAAATAAGTATTGAACACGTCAACATTTTTTTCAGTAAGTATACTTCCAGTAAGGCTATTCGCATGAAATTTTCACCGGACATTAGTATTAACTTAGGTAATCCACACATATATAAAAATCCAAACATTAATGTCTAAAAGTAGTGTTATGAGTAAAAAAGTGGAATGGCACAGGGAAAAAGTATTGAACACGCTAAGAAAAAGCCGTACACAAAGGCGAGGAATGACAAGGAACAAACTGGAATCTATAAGTAGTTAGAGAAATTATCCCTCCTGTCTGTGCTAATTGATATAAGATGGGTTAGTACATACTGGTGGGCTATAAAAAGGTTTTTTATTACCAAGGTGTCACACAAGAAACATTTCATGATGGGTAAATGCAAAGAGCTCTCCCAAGACCTTTGCAACCTTATTGTTGCAAAACATATCAATGGAACTGGTTACAGATGCACTTCAAAACTTCAGAATCATCCAGCAAGCAATATGGAGCCATTATCTGCAAGTGGAAGAAACATCACTGCATCATCAACTGGCCATGCACAGGATCTCCTTGCAAGATTTCTGACCAGGAAGTCAGAAGGATAGTCAGAAGAGCCAAGGACCACTCTGAGAAAGCTCCAGAAAGATTTGAAGGCAGCAGGTACAATTGTTACAGAGAAAATCATAGGTAATGCACTCCACCACCATGGCCTCTATGCACGCTCATCCCACATGACTCTATTGCTGAAGAAAAACATGTCAAAGTTTGTTGAAAGTTTGCTACACAACATTTGAACAATCCTATGAAATACTGAGAGAATGTATTCTGGTCAGGCAAGAGCAAAATTGAACTTTTCAGATGTCATACTACACACCATATTTGGAGGAGAAATGGCACTGTGCATCACCCTAAAAATACCATACCAACAGTGAGGTTTGGAGGTGGTGGAATCATGGTGTGGGCTGTTTTGCATCTCATGGCACTAGCAGACTTCATACAGTTGAAAGAATGATGAATGGAGTCATTTTGTTCTGGGAGAATCTTTACTTCCACCAGGATGATGAGGATGAGACATGGCTAGACCGTCCAGCAGGACAATGATCCAAACCATTCAGCAAAGGAAGCTCTCAATTGGTTTCAGAGAAAGGAAATCAAGGCCCTGACTTCAATTCAATTGAACAGTTTTGGAAGTTAACTAAAGATCAGGATTCACAAGAGGGACCCCTGAAATAGTCAATATTAAAGGACTATCTGTTTAAAAGAATGGGCCAAACTCACACCAGAATACTGTGACTGATTAGTTTCGTCATACAGAAAATGCCTTGAAGCTGTCATCACGAATAAAGGCTTTTTCACAAAGTATTTAAGAAATTTCAGCAGGCGTGTTCAATACTTTTTCCCTGTGTCATTCCACTTTATTACACATAACTCTACCTATGGACATTAATGTTTGGATTTTTTTATATGAGTGGATTATCTGAGTTAATTCTAATGTCTGGTGAAAATGTCATGCAAATAGCCTCATTGGAAGTATACTTACTGAAAAAAATGTTGATGTGTCCAATACTTATTTTCCCCGCTGTATGTGTGTTTATTGATATGACTCTGAGCATTACCATTTTCATTTCATTCTCCCATTCTATCTTTCTATTGCAGATGTTGACTTTGTCACTCCTCTTTGCTCACAAGTAGTCTATGAAGGTCTTGTGGATGACATTTTCAGAATTAAATGTGGTGAGTGATTATATGCTGGTAGATACAGTATATCAACAAATGATGAAATCAAGCAGGTTATTTTTGTTTGGACTAACTTGGAATTCCAACTGTCTTGATTTCCTTGATTAATGAGTAGGATGCTTTGTTTATGGGTTCTAGGAAGTGTAGAGTTTGGCCCTGATGTCACTTCCTCTGACAAAAGTATTAAAGTGATGCTGAACTCGCAAGATAAGGTTAGCAAAATGTTTGAATTTGGAAAAAGTCGAAACATTTATAGAAAATGGCCTGGTCCACTAACTCATTATTTATTCTCTAGGTGTTCAGTGAGATCAGGAATGAGCATTTCTCCAATGTGTTTGGCTTTCTAAGCCAGAAGGCACGGAACCTCCAAACTGCATATGATGTAAGTTACAGTATAAAATACTGCATGGCTCACATATCACAAGATAAAGTACTCATATTGTATTATATATATATATATTAGGGCTGTCAAAATAACTGATTAATTTTGATTAATTAATTTGAGAAAAAATAACTGATTAAAAAAATTAGTGCAGATTAATCGATTCCGTATGACCTTTGACCCCGAGCCGTTCTAGTCAGACTGTAAAATGAAGGAGAGAGAAGAAAACGTGCTGCCTGGATCATTGATTGGAACATTTACTTTTAAAAAATGGCCTGATGATGTTGATAAAAAATAAAGTGTTGAAAATAAAGTCCTCTGCAATGTCTGCAGCAAGGAATTTGCATATCACCGGAGTTCATCAACTCTATAGTCGCACATCAATGCAAAGAAATAAGTGTTGACATTGAGGGGAGTGTTAATTCATTTTCATTGTGTCCCCTAGGTTATATCTGTGGCCTGAAATGCCTTGTATGTGAAAAAAAAACTTATTTGAACAGTGAAAATAATAATAAAAGAGTTTTTGAACTTTAATGTCACTAATGCTGATTATTCAATGATTCATTTGAATTTAAATATTTAAAATACTTTCACAGCAAAAATTATATATGCGATTAATTTAGATTAATTAATCACAGAGTATGTAATTAATTAGATTCATTTTTTTAATCGATTGACAGCCCTAATATATATATATCATCATCAACCGTTTGTTATTCAGGAAGAAATTGACTGAGCATCAAGCTCTTTTACAGCAATGCCCTGAGTTTACAAAACATACAACATCAATAATCAAAATAACAAAAGAAGAACAATAAAAAGATACAAAAGGCAAATAATAATAATAATAATAATAATTTAAAAGATCTAAATATTAGTCAAATCAAGAACATTGTACAACAGTCAATCATCAATCATACCCTTGAATAATATTATATTATTACATTACAACCTTACTGGCCAGATTAATCTAATCATCTTATTAATGCTTTGTGTGTTTTGTAGAAACGGCGTGGTATGGACATAAAACAGATGAAGACATTTGTTTCTGAGGAGCTAAAAGGCTTGAAACAGGAACATCGGCTCCTTAGTTTGCGTGAGTTTACTTCAAATATTTATAATAATTTTATCTATAAAATATCTATAATCATTTTATTTCATTGTGCCATTGATGATAGTAAGTGCAAATTTGTTTACATGTATATTATGAATGTGTTCATTTTATCATACCCATGTTGATCTCAAAGACTTTTAAACAATTTGTAAAATTGATGGCAACTATTTGATATTTTCTACAGATATTGGAGCTAGTGAGTCAATGATGAAAAAGAAAACGAAGCAAGATTTTCAGGAGCTCTTGAAAACAGAGCACTGTAAGAACAGAATATGCGTATTAAATATTATTCATGTTTCTTCATACTTGTGTAAGGTGTGATTAATTTCCTCCTGTTATGCCGTAGCTTTACTTGAAGGTTTTGAAGTGCGTGAATGTATTGCCTTCATTGAGGAGCACATCAACAGACAGGTAAGTGTTTAGAAATGTTTGTTTCCATTCACATTGTAGCTCACTGTTTTGATGACTTAATACAGCTCATTCATTATTATGTAATCAAGTCACTGATGCAATGTTCAGCTCAACCCATTTTTCCACCCCATCTACTGTACGCTCTGTCTTTCTATCACCTTCTTGGTTGCTGTAGGTTTCAATGATTGAAAGTCTGAGGCTTCTTTGTCTGCTGTCTATAACAGAAAATGGTAAGTTTTGTCAGTATCCAGAAAAAAATGTTGCGTTAGAAGTCAGATCAATTAAGTTTTTGGTGTTGTCTTTTTTCTAGGTCTGCTTCCCAAGGATTATCGGTCACTAAAGGCCCAGTACCTTCAAGTGAGTACCGGTATAGTGGTTCAGAACACAAGTAGTTCAGGATTGCTTGACATATTGAGCAGTGTTTCACTCAGTTTCTCTCTACCCCTGCCCCCCTCCCTCTCAGAGTTATGGTATAGAACACTTACTGACATTTGCAAATCTGCGGCAACTGGGAATTCTGGTAGAGCAGCAACCAGGAGAGACGCTGACAGTAATGGAAAGTAAAGTGGGCAAACTGGTCAATGACAAGACTGCAGGTAATATTTATTTCTATTGTGTACACGATTTCTTTGTGTTATTCAGACCTTAATGTGTAAACTCACACTCACACTATTTTTGTAATTTCATTATCCATTGTATTCAAATGATTTTTAAATGCAGGAAAGCTCACTGAAACATTTTCGTCTTTGGCGAAGAAAAGTAATTTCCGGGCACTGAGCAAAAGACTGACTCTGGTATATAAAACTTTTTACCAGTCATATTTTTTATTTATTTATTATGAATATGATGTAATAGTTTTCCATTAATATTGACTTGCTCTATGTCCCAAGGTACCAAAGTCAGATGAGGAATACGACCTGCGAGTACCCAAAGACATGGCCTACATCTTTAGTGGTGCTTATGTCCCTCTCAGCTGTAAACTGATTGAGCAGGTGGGTGTCAGCACAGGATTATATAAAGTCATCGTGACCACATTACGGAAATGATCGCATTCAGTGTGTGATTGTGGACAACCTTTGGTGGCCTTTCACAGGTACTGGAGCGGGATGGCTGGACAGGATTAGAAGAGGTCACTCGAATGATAAGTGGCCATGAATTTGCAGTCACTGGTGAGTGGCCAGTTCCTCAGGTTTCACAGTTGTTGTTAGGTGCCTGCTATGGATGCTCCAGTTGTCCAGTGAAAATAAATTGTACAAGATCATGAGATGCTCATAAGCTCCATATCTTCTGCTCTGATGTCTAGCCGGAAGCAATGGAGGTGAGGCCAGAATCAAGACTGATGCCCAGCAGATCATCCTGGTGATGTTTCTGGGTGGCTGCACATATTCTGAGATCGCGGCCCTGCGGTTCCTGGGCAAGGAGAGAGGTACCGAGTAAATCTACACCTTTTCCATGACTATACAGTCAAATTGTGCTTGTCAAAGTCCTTCACATTAGTCAGTTGTATTGCAGATATATATATACCACCTAAACACATACAATCTTCAGATTTCCGTCCTAAATATTACATGACATTACATTTGCATTACATAAAAAATAAACACACAGGCAAGTGTACTCTTCTGCTTCTGTTAAAAAGCCATTACCATTCACCATGACTTCTGTCTCATAGGTCTGAAGTTCATTGTGGTGACAACAGCCATAACAAACAGTGCCAGAATGCTGGAGGCACTGCTAGACCACTGAGCATCGGATGATTTCTCCTAGTCAGGGAGGGCATGTCAAAACCAGGACCAAAAGTGGAGTAGACATTTCAGGGACTCTCCAATCTTCCCAGCCCATACTGTACAGAACTCTGCACCTGTGCCGATATTGCTCAAGAATGATTCATCTGTGCCTATGCCACTGGCTACTATAGATTCATCACCTGCAGACCAGTAGTGAGAAGGCTGAAGAAATTCAGGCCTGGGTAGACGGGAAGTACTGAATGGACAGTCACTGGAAAATTCTGTATGTATCTATAATGTATCTGCATATTTCTGCATATTTATCTTGGCAGTAACTAATAAAGGTATTAACCTTTCCCCTTGAGTTGTCATTGAAACATGCAATTTATTAGCACCTGTGAATTTATAAACTATTTTTCTGTCTGTTTTACAACAATTACAATTACAAAAAGCAATCTCTTTCACAAAAAACTGGGTGGTGCACCTTGGGTGTACAGTACAGTGGTACAGTGTGTGAAACCAGAGAATGTAGACGGGCTCTGGTGAAACGTTTTTGAGAAACGGTCGCTGACATTAACATGATCTCTGCGCATGCGTTGTATGACGTAATCGAAAAACTTGGTGACACATCCGCCTACTTAACCAATGAGACCAAAACATTATTTTGATGCATGATTTGAATCGGACGGAGAGCCTGAACCACATCAGGGACTTTACAGAGAACTTTTAAAACAACGTGTTGTTTGCTTGAAAAAAACGAGTTTTGAAACAGTTCTGGACTGGCGTCTTACGATGAGGAAAAGGTAGGTTAGAATACTTTCACGTCTGAATATGAGACATTGGAAAGATTTGCACTTTGAAGCTTAGAATGCTAACGTTATGTCAGTGTAAGTTAACGTCAACGTTAGCTCTAACGTTAACTTAAGTTACTGGCAAACGTTGTAAAGACATATTTTGAGGATGTTTCCAGCTTACAACGCTAACATTATCTTGCTAATGTTAGACGTACGTTAACGTTACATGTGTCAGTTAAATTCGGACAAAATCATAACGGTTAACATGACATAATCAGGCCCCTACCTACAAGTGTAGTTTAACGTTAGCTGCTAACGTTGTTTTGCCCGATTAATTTACTCATACATAACGTTAACTGGTTTCTGATGTTTACTTGTATGACATCGGCCATCAGAACATTTGTTTGTAACGTTAGCAGTTATTAAAACATGTCTGACATAAATATGACCTAGAAGCTATCTGATTGTGCACCTGTGTGCACAATCTTCAGTTAGCGTTACTGGATGTAACCAACGTGTTTTTGTCACTGTCTATTTTGGGGTAGTGAGGTTCTTGCTGCAGAATCTGTGGCGTGCCTGAATAAGGCACTATGTCATCTGAAAGGTATCTGGGAGGAAATTGGTATCCCAGAGGACCAGCGACTGGAGCGAACAAATGTTGTCAAAAATCATATAAAAGTAAGTTGGATGACTTTATATCTGTATACTTCAGTGCAACAGGTGTAATCAAGTACCTTAAGCCTACTTCTGTTTAAAAAAAAACTATTTTGTTTAAAAACACCGTCAAACGTTCATCATAAGTGCTATAACAGTCGTAATTCATTTTAAGTTTCTGTTATGCTGATATAGAAACCCTGCATCCCATCCTAAAAACTGCCATTTAGTGTTAAATCCTGTTTCTTTGCAGGGGCTGCTGGATATGATGATAGCAGAGGAGGAGAGCCTGAGACAACGATTGATGGATAGCATTGCAACATGCCGCAAAGAACTGCAGAAACTCTGCCAGGAGTTGCAGTTACCTCCTTTTGAGGTAAACGTTCAGTATTGCCATGATCTCCTGAGGATATTGATGATGTACCATGCCTGGATGTTTTAACAATTATAATGGACATTATATGCTTCAGATATTATACATAATGTCTAAAATCACAAAGTGACACATGCACTAAAAACAAAAGGGTCCATGTAAGGAGGACCCACTAACAAAAACAACAGCAACGCTCAATACACTCAAGGACCTAGTACTGTAGTGTCTTTGAAGGAGAAGTGCAATCAAATCTTCATTTTGTCAAATTCAACAAATTGCTCCCTACGGTTCACTAGCTGTCTGACCTTTTGTCAGAATCACAGACTCTGCCTTTAATGCATGTTCTGTTTCTGAAACGCAGGAAGATGAGAGCCAGACAATGCTTCATCAGGAGAAGACTATCCGCATGCGGCTGTCTGCGATGGTAGAGGAGAAGAGCCAGCGCATGAGACACCTGAAGGCCCTGACAGACCAGGACCAGGACCTGTGTGACCTGCTCTGCTCGGAGCCGTTCCCCATCGCCCCAGACCGGGTGCCCTCCACCGAACAGCTGGAGAAGTACAAACGGCACATCGCTCAACTGTCTGCAGAGAGGGTGCGTTGACTGTTATTGTTAAAGGCTTTGAATTGCAATTCCATAAAATTTAATCGTCAAGAGATGTTAATTGCTCATAGCAGTTTCATACAGCTGTAGAAATCCCTGTGTTTTAGTCCAAAAATGTCAATACTTTGTGAATTCGGTAACACTCTACTTCAGCGGTTCCCAAACTTTTTTCCCCGCGGACCACCTTCTACATCCTGACTCAGCTCGCGTACCCCCACCATCCAACACATAAAAAAGTAACACATTCTATTGACGCATTCCAGGCATCGTGTTTAATTAGCCGCCCTACATAATAACAAAATCAAAATGTGCAACTGGTCTATGAGCTCTCACGCTAAAATGAAAAACCACACTAGAATGGTTAGATAGCATCTCACTGCAGACCAGGCACTGTGGCTTTGGGAAGTCTCCCAATCCACGTGAAGCCTAGGGCTATATGCCTCATCATACATACATCATACAGCCTATTACCTTGACTGACTCCTTTAAATTTCTTGGCTCACATATCAGCCATAATTTGAAATGGGACATTAACACCACCCACCTTATCAAAAAGGCAAATCAGAGACTTTATTTTCTAAGACAACTGAAAAAGTTTCATGTCAACAAAACCCTTTTGCTGCTCTTCTACAAAGCCATCATTGAAAGCATCATCACATCTTCAATCACCGTCTGGTATGGGAGCTCTGACAGTCGCACCAAGAGGAAATTAGAGAGAGTTGTCACCAAAGCCTCCAACATCACTGGCTGTGACCTTCCATCAGTCCACTCTCTGTATGCTGAACGCAGCTTGAACCGAGCAACCAAGATCATCAGGGACGCCTCACATCCGAGCCATGATCTCTTCCAACTTCTGCCCTCTGGAAGAAGCTATAGATCTCTGAAGACAGGAACGACGCGCTTCAACAACAGCTTCTACCCTTCAGCAATTAGACTCCTGAACTCCTGAAGATTTGCAACTCTACTTATTTATTAATTTAATTTATCCCCTCCCGCTATTAACCCAACCCCCCCCCCCAAACGGACTGAGCTACAAAAAATACCACCAACATTGTTGTGTGGCAATTAAAGTTTCTATTCTATTCTATTCTATTCTATACTTTCGTTTTCTTCACGTAGTCTTTTCTGTCTCGTTCTCTTTTATCCTCCTGCGCTTCACCTCCACCTTCATTAGTCTGCTCCCCATCCCATCGTTACCTGTGTCCTGCTCTGTTTCTCTCGCTTCTTCTCTTCGATCGCTTTAATTAGGCCTTTTGGACAGTGTCCCTGTTTTTAGCCAGTTTTAGCTACCTAGCCTATACTTCAACAAAACTAACGCGCCAGATATTCTGGCTGCCCGCAGGAAATCATGTGTATTGTGTGTAGCTTATATTTTAATGAATACATAGCCTATTATAGAGTTTACAAATGATTTCCTTTAATTTCACATTTCCATATTATTATAACCCGATTCAAAAGTATGTATTATTAATGAATTAATTAAATTATTAAGATCATTTTTAACTCCTTTCCGCCATTGCCCTTTTCATCTCGCGTACCCCCTAGTGGCAGCTCGCGTACCACCGGGGGTACGCGTACCACAGTTTGGGAATCCCTGCTCTACTTGACAGTATTGACATAAGAGTGACATGACACTGTCATGAACATATGATACTGTCATGACACATGAACCCTGGCCCTAACCCTGACTTGTTATGACAAAAACCGAATGTCACTTAATAACAGAAGCGTTATATCATAAATGTTTATGACTTGTTTATGACATTCATGACAGTGTCATATCAGTCTTATGTCGATACTGTAAAGTAAAGTGTAACCGTGAATTTTCTTTTTTACAGGAAAAGAGGCACAGTGAGTTTGTCGGGCTGAAGAAACAAATAGTTTTCTGCATGGAGGATCTGGATCAACTGCCAGAGACCAGTTTTGAGAAGGATGTGGTTTGTGAGGACGAAGAGGCTTTCTGTCTGTCCAAAGAAAACATCAACTCTCTGAAACTCATGCTTCATCAGGTATGACCCGTTTGTTATTATTTATGATTTCCACGTGCAGTATTGAATACTTGGTATAGTAAAGTTATAATGCTCTACAACATAACTCTTCCTTGCATATTCATGGCACTTTCGCCACTTTTCACCTTGAGCCATAGAAATCCACCTTGACATTTTAGGGCACAGTGTTGAACTGAATACGATCTGAGTGTGGTTGAAATGTAGGGGTCACTGGTCAGCCAGGTATACCTGAAGACCTGCATAATTAGTTAATAAGTTATAATGATTCTTAATTAAGGCCATCACACTGGACTTTATAGGAGGGTATTCCCACTGGTGAAAGTACAGATGGGATCATATTTTAGCTCTCTGTAAGTTTCTAACCCTGACCACTGCGTGCAGCTGGAGATGCGCAAGGCGGAGAATGAGGCGGTGTGTGTGGCCTACCGGGAGAAGATCCAGCAGCTGTGGGAGAGGCTGCAGACCCCGCAGGAGGAGAGGGATGCCATGTCTGTCCACATGACCCTGTCCAAGAAGAGGAACATGGACGCCGTAAGTCTACTCAGCTTGTCAATCAATCAGAATCGTTGAGTAATGTATTTCAGTGGTTGGCCTGTCCAGGTAGTTGATTTTTTCAAATGTCTTACATTTTCTAGTGCAATAATGGGGCTGTCTTACATTTGAAATTGAAAAGATTTTTCAGATGAGGTAACAATGATTAAATGTTGTTGTAATGTTGGCAGTTGCAAGAAGAGTTGGTCCGTATGGAGGCACTGAAACGAAAAAATATCTGTAGCGTCGTAACATCCATCCGTGAGGAGATAGCCGTCCTCTGGGACAAGTGTTTCTACAGCATGGAGCAACAGCAGACGTTTGGGGCCTACTATGATGGTAAAGCAGAATGCTCATATTTATTATGGTCAAAAGATCATTTGGGAAAGAGAAGTGAGCTCACTCTGTAAACTTACTTTTTGTGATAGCACTTAGAAAGTGACTTAGTCTGCAGACTGTGAGTAGATTTCCACAGCTGCCAGTCACTGTGTGCCTTGTCTTGTCCTATGTCTAAGCTGTGCTCATCTTCTCTTTGCAGATGACTTCACTGAGGAGCTGCTAAGTTGTCATGACGCAGAGATAGTACTTCTGAGACAGCACTACGAGAGCCACAAGGAGCTATTTGAGGGCACTTACAGATGGGAAGAGAGCTGGAGACTTTTCTTAGATTTAGAGGTTAGATGAATGATTTCTCATTTGTTGTGCTTTGTATTCTTTTGAATTCCTCATGTGTTCATTTTCCACAGCTCTATTTCATGCCATGGGTAAAAGTGTTTTTATTGTTCTGTACCGATAGAAAAAAGCAACTGATCCCTCACGGTTCACCAATCGTGGAGGAAACCTGTTGAAGGAGGAGAAACAGCGCTCTGATTTACACAAGAGTCTTCCCAAGGTAGAGATCTGATTGCATGCCTTAAATAAGTCAATGACCCTGTTGAAAAGTATGCAAACTTATATTGACATATCCATTCTTTTTAACAAAATCAATCAAGTCTCTGGCTTTATTTAATAGAAAAGTGACATTCAGCTGCCTGCTTGTCAAGTGTAGGAGTCCTCAAACAAGTGCCATTAGAACTTTGTGTGTGTGTGTGTGTGCGTGCGCGCGTCGCGTCGCGTGTGTGTGTGTGTGTGCGCGTCCATGTCCATCCAGCTGGAGAAGAAGCTGAAGGCCCAGATTGACCAGTGGGAGCAAGAGCAGGGCCGTGAGTTCCTGGTCAAAGGCCAGAAGTTCATGCAGTACGTGTCTGAACAGTGGGAGCTCTACAGGCTGGACAAGGAGAGGGAGAAACAAGAGAGGGTACGTGTGTGTGTGTGTGTGCGCATGTCTGATCTTCTGTGTTTGTGATTTCGCAGATCAGACACTTGTTTGTCTCCCTGTGTGTGTTTACTAATCTCCGTTGTTTTTTTGACTCCCTGTGTGTGTGTGTGTGTGTTTACTAATCTCCGTTGTTTTTTTGACTCCCTGTGTGTGTGTGTGTGTTTACTAATCTCCGTTGTTTTTTTGACTCCCTGTGTGTGTGTGTGTTTACTAATCTCCGTTGACTTCACAGCATATAAAGAAGAGCAAGCAGATCGAGGAGGACATGCTGTACGGTACCTCTGTCCGGTCGCCGTGCAAACGCAGGTTCCTGGGGTCAACCGCCACCCCAGGCAAGGCACGCAAGGTAACCACAACTAGGAATGGGGATCTGGATCATTCTGGATGGATGGGTTTGGGATCTAGGGATAGGCTTCTACATTCTGGATGGATGGGTTTGGGATCTTTTTTTAAACTAGACTGAAAAACTTTACCACTTGGCTTTGGCAGATGGTATTGGGTGAAGGCAGTACTAATCAAGGTTTTGTTTTGGTGTGTGTTTTTGTGTGTGCGTTCAGCTTAATGCAACGTCCACTCTGGGTGCTGGTACATCAAACAGCACCCGCTCCGTTTTCGGGGGCACAGTCTGCCACTCCCCTGTGGCTCGGCGTCCCATGTCTGTCAGCAAGGTCAGCACACACACACTCATTCATTCATTCATTCATTCATTCACTCACTCACTCACTCACTCACACACACACACACACACACACTACATACATACAAACACTACATGCACAGGAATGGGTCTTTGGTGCCTCTGGAATGAACGTTTTGAAGTTGTACACTTAACATTTCATTGCAGAGGTGGTTTAATATTAACCTCTAATCCAAATTTCTTGAATTTCCCCTTGGGGATCAATAAAGTATCTATCTATCTATCTATCTATCTAAATGTTGACTTTAATACACATTATTATTCATCGATACTGACTTAATGAAGTGTTGGAAAAAAAATGTTGTTTAATTTTCTAAAGCAGTGAAGCACTTTAAAAGTGTGTTTCCACTCGTGATCCCAAGTTGATTTGCTCTTCCTTCTCTCCTTGTTGGCTGTGCTGGAGCAGGTTAATGCCCCGCGGACCCCAGTAAGAGGCAAAGTCCCGCGTGGGGCCCTGATGGAGCGCAACAAGGAGAACCTGTGCCCTGCCCCAGCCGTCAGTGGTGCGTTGCTGGGCAAGCCAGTTAGCCCTCAGCCTAACGCCAGCATTAATTCTGTCGCCAGCACCTATTCTGAGTTTGCGGTAATTGGTCATTCTTTTCCCTCTGTAATCATATGGCTCCTTTCCTCTTATTTGTGTTTCCTTGTTTGTCTTCAGATATCAGATCTGTTCCATGCAGCAACACATAGCCTCAACTGAGGAACGTTGAAATTCTTTGAACAGAGGCCAACATTTGCAGCGAGCATGTCTTCTTTGAACAATTAGATTTGAACGTTTTTGTGTAAACATTCTATTTCAATTGTATCCCTTCGTCCAGTGCCCCTGCATGTTTGCACAGAACTACCTCCTGAGACTGTTTGGGAGTGTACAAAGAAACCGAAGAAAACTGTTCGTTGGCAAACGTTCACCTACGTTTGCAAATTTGAACGCACCTCTGGTCTGATGTAATGTAGAAAATTAATATAGGCATTGAATGCGGACCATTCAATGTGTGTAAGTGCGATTAGCAAGATAAAAAGTCAGGTTCATTGGTCCTTCTTTTTTCGTACTCGTGCAGAGAGCTGTGATGGGAGTGCTTTGTCCTAAACACATTTTTTACTCTATTTGTTGTAGAAGGAATGGACCAGCGGTGAGTCCGGCAAATCCAGGTTTGTTGGACTTTAGAATATAGATAAAAAAATGCATAATGTTAATGATAAAATAATGCATAATGTTATCCACATTTTGACTCACTTAGTCTCATATGTAGACTTGCTACTCAACATATGTTATGGCCAGACTTTTTTGGTGGTTTTATGACTCGCTCTAAATGAACTTAGTCGCTAAACCACATACCTGGAATACCCTCTAGATCAGTGTTTCTCAAAGTGTGGTCCGCAAGCTATCCCAAGTGGTCCGCAAGCAGACGTGGTAAAATATAATATAGATGAGTTGTTTGCAATATTGAACCAACTTGTATGTAAATCCAAACAGTTCTGCAACACTGTGTAAGGTTGTTCAGTGATATGTCTATATACTGTTGAAATAGGTCTACTGTTTTTTTTATCTTTTAGCTAGGTGGTCCGTGAGGTTTCTATTTATTGGTTAAGTGGTCCTTGGTCTGAAAAAGTTTGAGAAACACTGCTGTAGATCATTACCTTCTCACTAAGAAGTTCTCTGTCCATGCTGTTTTCCCAGTCATTTGTCTTGACGTTGACAGGGTGACCAAGTGTGTATGCTTTATGTTCAGGGTGTGTATGCTGTTCAGGGTGTGTATGCGTTATGTTCAGAGAGGCTGTGTGTTGCTGTTCTCTTCCACCTTCTTTTCTCTGTGAATCACCTTTCTGTGGGCTGAACCTGTAGATGACTAACCTGTGTTGATCGCTTCTGTGATGTGTTTGATCTAACTCCTCCGTTTATGATCCCTCCCTGACTCTTATGAATACTGGTTACTAAGTCACATATGAGGCTGCACTTACTCCATTTTAATGGGTCATTGCAGTTTAACACGTCATTAGCAGTAATACTGACTACATGGCTATTAAGTTAATCCTTTCCTAGCTATGGAGGCTAAAAGAGCTGGTGCTTACATCTGGTTCATGTGGTGCTAAGCGGATGAGAGTTGTAGACTGCCCACTACATGTGGCGGCAGTCCATCACACACAACCCCCAGCTGGTTCCCATTTTACAGCTGGGTGGACTGAGATGAACTGCAGATGAAGGGCCTTGTTCAAGGGAATGACCTACAACATAACGTGATTTACATGTTTATTCTAGCGTATATTTTGTTTGGACTTGTTGGGTCTGAGATTGCAGTTAATTTCTTCACCTATAAAGTCACAAGCGGTGTCTCAATGTAAAAGTATAATGTTCAGATTACATTCAATTCTCAGACATTATATTACAGCTTCTTTGGTAGAAGCATGTCTGTACATCACTGTTTCGCATATTATTTCAGGAAACATTTTGCTTCATGTTTTACAGCGAGACCTCTCCAAAATGTCCAAGTCCAAGTGTGTGGCCGAGATTTTAAACTCAACCGTCACTCACCTTTAACCCATGACCTTTTGAGGAAGGAAAGAAAATGAAGAGAATATGGGAAAAATGCCATGCAGAGGAGTGAGTGAAGCATTTTGATTTGAATCACCGCTCATTCCAAATAAATAAGCATTATGTACATATGCCGGTATAAAGGTAATATATTTAAATATTGGGCCTGCTTGCTTTGTCACTAATTAAACACTGTATTAAGGCTAAGGCCAGAGCTATTCTGGTTAGAATGAAAACATGGTAGTACACTAAAAAGTATTAATAATACATTTTAACAAGCTAGCATTCTATCCTTTTTAATCTTGACTATTGCGAAGGGCTTTCTTATTTATCCAAGTTAAGTCAGTGCATTTGTAGAAGGAGGCACATCATGAGTATTTTGCACATTGTTACTTTGGATTACATATTCAGTTTGTTCTCCCTCCATGACACTTTGTTTTATTTAAAACTATATATTATGTATGTGTTTGGGTCAAAACATGTCTTGTTTTAAGTAGTATGGTTTCCGTTATTCAAGAAAACTGGTTACATTTTTGTCTGTTGATTTTTCAACATGGAAAAGATTTTATATTAGTTTTTATCTGTCCTGCTTTGTTAAATGAATGTTTGTTTTTCTTTGATCTGATCAAAGTGTCTTCTATTCATGTATTATAAATGTATGTAATTTTATGTAAATTTAGAACAATTCCTTTTTATAGCAAAATAAATAAATAAATGAATGCACTTGAAATCATATAAATCTGGTGTTGGCCCTTCATTTCTTGCTCTTTTTTCAGATTTTGGTCGGTCTTGTCGATTACCCTTGCTGACACTGATAAATGCTGCGTTCATGCGCTCTGTGAGTAATAGGAATGTTCCCAGTGATGACATGGTTCTTCTGACTGCGAGCACTCTGGTGCTTTGCAGTCAACGTGGGAGAAACATATAATAGAACAAATGTTAAAACAATTGCCCGTTAATCTTATATATAAACGACTCTTTTTGCTCAAAGTATGGCGTGAGGTGCTTGTGAAAGACGGATGTGGCCCAGAATACTTTAAAGCAGCGGTCCCCAACCACCTGGCCGCAGGACATTCCTAACCGGGCCGTAGACTACGACATGAGTTTAAAAAAAATGCATGCAAACTAAACTAAATTTAATTCGCAATAATGTCACGTTTTTACATGGCATAGGCCTATATGCAGTTGTTTGATTGCACGCATGTTTGCATTTTGCAAGGTCTATTTTCTTACGTCTGTCTGTCCCGCCTTCAACACTTTTACATATTGCCTTCAGCGCTGCGCAGCCTCAGGTCAGCTCACTTCACTTGATCAGTTCTTGGCGAACAAAAACAGCAACAAAAAACAAGCATCTTTAGCAGGTCACTGGCCAGAGTGTTTGAGTTGCGAGAGCCGCTGAAGATATTTCGTACAGAAAAAAAGTCACCATTAGCGGCGCATTTTAGTGATGAGGACTAGGTGTCAAAACTCGCTTACCTGTGTGACATATTCGGGTTGCTTAATGACCTCAACCTGTCACTCCAGGAGAATGACGACTGTCTTTAAACTGGCAGATAAAGTCGCTGCATTTAAAGCCAAGCTTGATTTGTGGGGACGACGAGTGGACCAGATAAGTTCCAAACAGTATTGGGGGTTTTGGGAGAGATGAGGCAGGGCCCTTTCTCTCGCAGCTGGTGCGCGATCACCTTGTTGCGCTTTCAAATGAGTTTGAGCGTTACTTCCCATCCTCCAAAGATCCACGGAAAAACCAATGAGTGGGTCAGCAAACCATTTGTCAATATCCCAGTCCTAACTTGTCAGCGCAGGAGGAAGAGCAGTTGATCGAAATTGCAAATGACGGTGGTGTTAAGAGTGTGTATAAGGAAACCTCTCTGGCGGGTTTTTGGATCAAAACCAAAGCAGAATATCCCGAGATAGCCGTAAAAGCGCTGAAAACGTTTCCCACCACGTATCTGAGGCCGGGTTTTCGGCAATGACTGCAACTAAGACCAAATTACGCAATCGACTGGACATTTCAAACACACTGAGGGTCACTGTCTTCCATCACCCCCAGATGGAAGCTTCTTAATTGTTGTAGGGAAACAAGCAGGGCTCCCACTGATTATATTCGTAATGCACGTTTAGTTCCCATGTTTTGTTCCCATATTTTGTTAAGCATGTTCACACTTATAGATGTAGCTTCAAGTTGTTCAATATTCATAGTTCATATTGTTCAATTTTCACTTCTTCAAGTTCACGTTTTTCACAAGAGATCGTTACCTTTACTGTTCATACATAACTAAAGTTAGTTCTTTTCAAGTAATGCATGCACAACATATGGAACATCGACCCCCCCCCCGGTCCGTGAAAAAAAAATAGGAATCAAACCGGTCCATGGTACATAAAAGGTTGGGGACCCCTGCTTTAAAGGACATGTCACACCCTGACAATGGACTCTTTAAAACACTGAGGCAGATAGATGTCTGTCTCAATCAGTCTCTCTGTCTCTCAATCAGGCAGATGTCTGTTCCTACAGGGCTAAAACCAAAAGATTGAGGAGTTTCTTTCCTCAAGCCATCTGCACCCTTAACACACATACAACTCTATGGACTTGTCATACTGCACTTACATACACTGTTGTTTTACCCCTATCTTTCTCAATATATTAAAATATTCTAAATCTTTTTCTTCATCCTTATAAATAGACACCTATGCACACGAAAGCTAAGCAGCTATGCTTTTCACTACAGTACATGTTTTACAACAGTATGTTTGTGACAAATAAAAATGCTTGAATCCTTGATATGCAGCTTTTAAGTGACAACAACTGCAAATTGCCAAGTTCACATTAAAAGTTTTGTTCCCACATAAAAAAAAGTTCACGAGGACTTTTCCGCTGGGAAAATAATGTTTCCCCCCATTATTCACAGAACGCAAACGCACCACAAGAGTCGACTGCACGTGATTATCTTCCACAACAACAGATGGCAGCATGCATCCTATTTTGCCTCAGCGCGTTAAATAACTAGGAAAGAGAAAGAAAGATGTAAACGCAACCATCAGCTACCAACGTGTTCATGGCAATGTATTAGTACTACTGATGTGTTCTTGTTTACAGTAAGTTGTTGTCTTCTGTATACCTCTGGAAGGCCTAGTCTGATTCCATGCATGGAGCATTTCGAGGAGGACTTAGTGGAGGCACTGAAGGAAATCGTGAGAGACGGGAACTGGCAGTGTGTAGGGGACAAGTATAATTTCCAGGCGCCATGTACCAAGTAAGTTACTCGCTGAAGTGGCATCCTCGTCAGTGTCGTTAATGTGAATCGGTCAGTGTCACATTCCACAATGTTTCTGTATGCTCTGTAATAGTGTATAGACTTGACGTCCGCAAAACGGATGCTGATGAATTACAATTCTGTCACACAAACATACGGGTGTTTGTGGGCGTTTTTGGGGGTAACCAGGTACGCTCATAGACAGGGTATGCTGCTGTTGGAGGTGCACACAAACGCAGCATCGCCATTGAGATCACAGGAGCTGGCTCAAGGGTTATAAAAGTATTTTGTCGTGTTTAATTATATAATGAAAGCACATTTTGTATAGCTATCCATCATGTGTGTTCACTTCTGGCTCCTGCTATCAATTTGTTATAACGAGCTATTTGACGTATTTAGAACACTAAACATATCGGAGGTGTCAAATGTTGCTCCAGTCTAGATTTTTTGACGTTAATGTGATGTATGATGTATTTCTATTGTCTATCCAAAGTAAAGTGCCTGTTCGAAGTTAACTGATGGTCAAATCAATCACAATGACCATGACCATCAAACTTAATTTTAAAATCACTGATCCATTAATTTTGTCTGTTAGTCTGACATTTCCCAAGTTGCCAATCTTGTGTATGAAATACACATACACAATCCCTTACTTTCAATGTAAACCTTTTTGTCGTAAAATCTGGCAACCCAACCCCCCCCCCCCCCAAAAAAAAAAACCCTCCCGTTTTCTGATATTTTGTATGCACAAATCCGATATTGTTTGCACCTCCAAGTGGTCTGTGACATAAGTATGTGTGAAAGAATATGATGGGCTACACCAAACACTGATATTGTTTTCATAGGTTATATTCAGAGGACGGCGAGCATTTGGTCTTAGTGCACACCGAAGATGACAAATTCTGGGCAATGGATTCGTCTTGTCCTCACGAGGGTAAGCCAGTGATGAACCCTAATTGATTGACTCCACCGATACTGATGCTGTAGCAGCACTCTTGTGAGCTTGACTACTTTCTGTCAATCTCCTCTCTGCCGTCGTTCCTGCAGGGGGTCCATTGGAACTTGGTGACATTGAGGACCTTGGTGACGGTAGAATGGCACTGATCTGCCCGTGGCATCAGTTTGACTTTTGCCTGGACACAGGAGCCTCCTCTACTGGGCTGCAGGTATCACTCCAGTCATACGCTCACACATGGTGACATGCTCACTGCTCATGTGCCAAACATTTTAAGAGTTGAAAACTGAACTGTGTCTCAGATAAGTTATTATGAGTGTATGTTTATCAATACAGAATCAAGTTTACAACGTGAGAGTGGTGCAAGGGAAAGTGTATGTCAATTCACAGAACGAGTTGTCTCTGAGCCCTTTTCCTGAAGCCAACAGCATAGTTGTAGGTAAGAAGCACTCAATGGATATCTAATAAAAAAAACTGTCAAAGTTCCTAAATTGATGAACCCTCTTAATATCCGATGCAAGATGGTGAAGCTTGGTTGAAGATTAGTCTTGGAGTTATTTTGCATTATTCAGGTGATACAAATATTCACATCATGTCCTGATTGAGAAACTCATTTCATTAACAGTTTCTTACATACCGGTACTAATGATATTCAATTGTTGTTTTAGACCAATTATACATTGCAAATGGTAACAAACAGTCTTCAGAGAATAGCCTTTGTTACTGGGCCACGAAGATCCTGTGTACGCCTGATCCAGAGGAGAAGGTAAGGGGTGCTCACCCATAGTCTTGAGTCAAGTCAAGTCAGTTTTATTTGTATAGCTCATTTAACATGCATAGAGTGCAACCCAAAGCGCTCCACATACAAGACATTGACACATAACAAAAGACAAAAGATGCCGGACGGAGTGCCGTGGCCTACTGGTTAGCGCTTCGGACTTGTAACCGGAGGGTTGCCAGTTCAAACCCCTCACTGCTCCCTGAGCGCCGCTGTAGCAGGTAGCTCACTGCGCCGGGATTAGTGTGTGCTTCACCTCACTGTGTTCACTGTGTGCTGAGTGTGTTTCACTAATTCACGGATTGGGATAAATGCAGAGACCAAATTTCCCTCACAGGATCAAAAGAGTATATATAGACTTATACTTATACTTACTTATAAGACAGACAACAAGCAAAATTAACAAATAATAAAATTAATATATAATAAAAATGTAAGGTAGCTCACAAGAGTGCTGCTACAGCATCAGTATCTGTCGAGTCAATCCTCTGAATATAACCTATGAAAATAATATCAGTGTTTGGTGTAGCCCATCATATTCTTTCACACATACTTATGTCACAGACCACTTGGAGGTGCAAACAATATCGGATTTGTGCATACAAAATATCATAAAACGGGAGTTTTTTTTTTTTGGGGGGGGGGGGGTTGGGTTGCCAGATTTTACGACAAAAAGGTTTACATTGAAAGTAAGTGATTGTGTATTTGTAAAAGTTGGTGTATCCTGTCATGAAAAATCTGAGATGATATCTAACAGTGTCAAAGTGAGAGGATGTTAAATAGGTTTGTGTGACTTGATGTTGTGTGTCTGTTGCCATGGAGGTGACCTTGACCCTGGAGGTGCAGAGGAAGTGGAACTCAGGGGAGATCCCAGATGTGGGCGGCGCCACACCTCCAGCCCAACCCAGCAGGAAGGAGAACCTGACGGTGCTAGAGCCTGGCAAGATCAAACGGGGCAAAGGAGGAACCCTGGTGAGCTTCAGTTCACTTTATGAGCGCACGTTACCATGACACATGACATTTTACATACAAAGAAAATATGTCTATTTGCCTTATCCATGCATTTAAATGTTAAAATGGTCATGTTGGTAATTACTGGTCATGCTGGGTTGTAACAACAGTGCTGTTCCATATAAACTGTTTCATCAAAAGTCTGATGATTTGCATTGAGGATTGCAATATACTGTAGAACTTGTATTGAAAATGTATTGAAGTACTGTAAGTACCACATACAGCGCCCTCCACATTTATTGGCACAGAAGCTGTGAGACTGCTGACACATATGTCTCCTCACCTCTGTGTGTGTGTGTGTGTGTGTGTGTGTGTGTGTGTGTGTGTGTGTGTGTGTGTGTGTGTGTGTGTGTGTGTGTGTCGGATGCAGGCCAGCCGAGTGGCCCTTCTGCACTCTCTAGCAAACATCGAGCAGTGGGCCATCGACCTGTCCTGGGACGTCATCGCACGCTTCTCCGACACCAGGCTGACCACAGGGGCGGCGCTGCCTCGCCAGTTCTTCAGTGACTTTGTCAAAGTGGCCGGCGATGAGGCAAAGGTATGCGTGTTGTAAACAATTTTGTAAAAGTTAAGTTTTAAATGAAATACAGAAGACAGAAAGTATGTTGATGGTTTTGCAGTAACCACATCAAAACAGCTTGAGTAAGGTACTGAAGACACAGTTGTCCTCTATTTGCTTCACTTGGTAATATGGTTGGTATTCCAGTATCCTGTCAAAAGTATTTCATGTTTCGCCCACAGCACTACCACCTGCTAGAGAAGCGCATCACAGAACTTGGCAGTTACTTTGGAGCCCTGCCTGTGCATAACGGTTTGAATTTATTTTATATGTGTGGTATGACTACATATCCCAAAAATACTATCATGAATTATATCCATAATGTGATGCTTGTTATTTGCATCTATGGGAATAATTTCTACAATGTTTGGCCTCCCAAAAGGCTAGAGGAGATCATCAACATGACTAAATCAGTTCTGTAACAGCTGTTTATATCTGCACATGTGTACTGGGTAGATATATCATGTGCTGCATGTGTGTCCACAGGACTGTGGCAGTCTGCATCAGACACGGCTCATGATCTTCTGGCCAGACTGGCCATCGTTCACATGGTACATGAAGCCAGGCAAGTCCCTCCTCCCCTGTTATCCTTGAGTTTGCTTTAAACATGGGCCAGTTATTGGTCAGGTATTAACAAGCCAATATGGACAAATTTCTTTTATCATATCAGCTATAACCCCCCCCCCCCCCCCCCCCCCGCCCAAATACAAAACCACAGTATTACCGGCAGTTACTTGCTGCTACAACAGGAAAGGGATGTGAATTTGGTTACATATTGTGAAGCCATGTAGTTTTACAATTGTAATAGAAAATACTTCAAAAATGTGCCATGAAAGGCAATATTCTAGTGTGTCAGCCCTCTGCTCTCTCCGTAGAGGTCTTGACGTGCACCCTCAGACGCTGTCTCGCTTCGCCGCCCAGGGTGACGCCAAATCCGTGGAGGCGCTGGAGGTCATCTACTCCGACGAGATCACCCACGTGGCGGCGGGTTTGCGCTGGTTCACCTACGTGTGTGGCGAGGAGGGCAGGGTGAGAAACTGACAGATAGTGGCGCCGTGCGGCACCCTTGTGCTGGGGTTTGGTTGTGTGTGTGTGTGTGTGTGTGTGTGTGTGTGTGTGTGTGTGTGTGTGTGTGTGTGTGAGAGCTGCCACTGACTAATGCGTTCCTCCTCAGGAGTGTGTGCCCACGTTTCATGAGCTGGTGAAGTTGCACTTTAAAGGTTACCTGAAGCCCCCATTTAACACAGAGGGGAGGAAAAGCGCAGGGATGACAGAGGAGGTATTGTCATGGTGGTCATTTTCTTCTTCTTCTTTATTGTCATGTCTTCATCTGCGTCTGTTCGACCAGCATGTGTTGTTTTCATGACACAGCTCTACCTTCATGTTTTGACTTCATGACTTCTACAGTTATTCACAGCATTTAAATCAATCTTACAAATTCTAATGCAGGCATTCAGTTAAATTTTAGAAGTCACAAACCTAAATAAATGTTTATTTGTTTTGTTTTTTTAACATGTCCTAACCCTCTTGTTGCTCATGTTCTTCTACCAGTGGTATGTTCCTTTGGTGAAACCCTTCAGCTGATTGAAGGAAAATGCACACCCTTGCGCTACAGGTGGCAGTATGATGAGATAATGACTGGGGCCTGACATAGACAGGGGACCATTAAGAGACTGGTATTACCAGCCACAGCGAAGGCAATAGGAGAGGGAACAGGCAGAGAATGGAAGATCGGAATCACCTTACTACAAAAAATAAGAGGACATAAGAAATGCTAGTCTTTCTTGCTGTGTGGGACCTGAGAGAGAGGTTAAACATGTATTTATGTATATGCCATGTCATTTTAGAATGTTTTCAGAATGCTTCATATTAAACATGAGGAAATTACATTTGAATTTGTAATTTGTTTTTTATTGAGTTAATTCATTGTGTTCAATATGATGGCAACTCCTCGTGGGCCACTAAATAGGTGGACGAAAGGTTAACTTCACCACTCGTCATTTTGTTTGTGCTTACCAAATATGACATTGTCATGTCTGCCTGCAGATGGTGCTATTTCATTATCCAGATTCAAAGTTTTCTGTCAGGTCTCAATATAGTTGGTTGGTCTCTGATAATGACTTTAGCTCAATACTTTTGTCAGGCTTCATGATGATGTCCTTTTCTTGATCGTTTTTTTCCAGTCGAGAGCCAGGAAACCAGTGGCTATCCTTGCAGGCCTACATGTTCTGTTCTATCAGTAGAGAAGCTGTGGTCAACAGTTTAGGGGCTAAAATGAAAAATTACGAAGGTATCTATTCCCATTGTGCATGTCTGAAACGTTTGTGTGTGTGTGCGCGTGTGCGTGTGTGGGAGAGATCCCCATTACTAGATTGGTTTGGGTGCACTGTTCTCTCACTATCCTCACATCAGGAATCTTTGAGTTTTGCTCTAATGTTTTTTCAAACTTTTTTTCTAATTGAAACACCTCTTGATAAAAATCCCCTAAGGATTAAATTTACTGGTCATCCTACAGTCTTTGTAAAAAAAATGCTTAAAGTTCAGTGTAGGCCTGTTCCTTACAAAAAATAACTGCGCTACTTCAAGTTTCGAAAAACGATTGTTTTCGGTTCATATGCAGGAATTGCAAGATGTTGGACATGAAAAAATGCATTGCATTACTTTGTACTGCAGTCTACTGCTCTTTTGTTTTGGATGTGGAAATGTTATTGTACTGAAGAAAATATGCAGTGTAATTGCTGTTGTGTGTCCCATAACTGCAGTTATGCATTTACATTATATTTATTCATTTAGAAGATGCTTTGTGAGGATACATTGCCAAGGTGACCTTATTTAACAATAAATACTACTTTACAAACACCGCAGGACTACCAGAGAGTGAGGTTCAAGTACTAGTCAAAAGTGTAGTCTAAGGGGACAGTGCTAGAAGGAGGAGGTAGAAGAAAGCATGTGTATCATGTTGGGTGTGTATCATGCGTATCATGTTGGGTGTGTTGAGTTGTTAGATGTGTTAGGGGAGGACGTACTCTCGATGAGTTGGTTCTTCAAGAGCTTCTTGAAGATAGAGGGACGCCACAATTCTAACACTTGTAGGCCACTAGCGATGGGGAACAACAATTGAAAAGTCTGGATTACCATGTGTATCAAGGGTGAATGGATGACAGTGCCAGATCATGCTGGGGGAGTCGAGGGGAGAGAGACCACTGTCTGTGCCAAGAGTTGGTTGGCGTGTTGGGTTAGGTAGGCTCCGCCCTAATTGTACCAAATTGTGCAAAGCAGCATGACCGGGTGATTGAGACAGCATGGTTAGAGAAGGTCAGCTGGTCATCGATTATGACACCCAAGTCTCTTGCAACCTTGGTGGGAACATGAAATAAAGAATCAGTTTTGATGTTGATGTTTGTTTGGTTAGGAAGACCAGCAGTTGGAGGTTACACCAGTTCGCCTATAGCTTCCTTTTAGCTATAAGCTAGCTATAGGCAAACTGCTCTAACCCACGTCCAGTGTATTATGCCAAACAAGGCCTATCCTTTTGTCTAGCTTTGGGGTAAACAGAAAATAACCTAATTTTCCAAAAAGTTGGTGTGTTCCTTTAAAGGCGCAGTCTGCGATAGTATACGATTTGAAGCCCATAATATTTTTTGTCACATTCATCAATCATCTCCTCACGATCTGCTAGCTGCTCATTCTCGGTCTCTGTAGGCAGCCCAGGCTCCAAAAACGGGAAGCAAACAAGTGGGGGCAGCCTGTCCTCCAAATAAAAAATTAAACTCTGTGTTTTGTGTTTTGTGTTTTATATTTGGTTAAAATATAATGTACATTGTTTTTGACAAAAGCCTCTGTTAATTTAAATATAAACATAAACAAACAAATGTGACTTTTTGCAAAATTGCTGACTGCACCTTTAACACAGAAGTAGATTCTTTACAGCAATAAGTACAGCTGATACATATCAAGTATACTGTACTATTCCCCATATCATCAATCCTGAGCCTGTGTGTGTGTGTGCGTGTGCAGATGTTGCAATTCAATTCAGTTCAGTACTGTTTATTTTTTATTGATTTATATACTTACATTAACAATTACAGTTGATACACTTTACAGAGCCCAAAGCTTAAATGCTCTGGAGCAGGCACAAGAGAACAGAAAAAGGTAATCTTAGACAGTCTTATTATGATTATGCTACATGTTTGTGTGTGTCCCAGTAATATACATTTGTAGCAACTTCATTTCTTCCACCAGAGCTCCAGTATAACGCTGAAGTTTAGGCAACTTGTAAAGATTCCACCAAGTGCTCTGGTGTTGGAGTGATCGAGCCAAGCTTGTTGTGGTCAAACTTTGTTTGCCGTGCAGCAAGAGGCTGTGTCATTGGTTTTCACTTCTGCTTTTAACTGATGTTTTTTTAAATATTTTTTTTCCATTGTACTCTGCATTGTCACAAAACTATAACCAGTTTTGCAAAGGAAAAGGAGAATTTCTGGTGTACACGCGAAAGTATTGGGTGCTCACCAGAAGCGTAAAAAAAAATCATCTTGCTATGGTAATCATTCATCTGGATTTTGCCCAGACTGTCCAGCTTCCGAGCCCTGTCCAGACCTAGGTAGAGTCTCCACCTTTTTGGACATTTGTCTGTCTTTTTGACAAATCCCCAACCAATGCACACAGTAACAATAGACATCCGAAGTTTGCCTACAGAAAAGCCCCAAAGCTGCAATCTTTGCCCATATGAGGGGATCCGGGTACCATCTTCACCCATATAAGGAGATCCGAGTCTCTTTACATGGGAAAAGATGGCAACTTTGGGGCCTTTTTGTAGGCGAACTTCAGAGGTCTATGCTTGTAAGTAGCAGTGACACAAGTGCTCCACAGCAAACAATGCTCATAAGTACATGTAACAATGATACAATTACCCCACTGCAAACAAGGCTTAATCAGGATCATGTTCTCTGTGGTCTCACAGAGGCTACACTGTCTTCGCATTCCGAATGCATTGGTGAACCAAGACCACCGGTCTACTGGGTTGCAGATGAGCACACAAGCAGTTGCGGATACCACAGACACACATAGTTGTTCTCCATAGTTTCTCCTTTCAAGGGGGGACATGCTCAGTGTGAAATGACAGATTGGCAATGACATATTGCTACAAAATAGCTATAAACTACATAAAAATGAAAACATCTTACATTAAGTATCACACTGTTTGATGTTGTTAATGATGTGTAAAAAACTAATGTTGACATTTTTACTGTCAGCACAGACATATAAGCAAAACTGTTGGGGTAATTTTGGCCCATTTTTACTCACTTTTAGACACAAGTGTCCTCCTTTTCATAGTCAACCTAGTCATCTTAGAGATGACAGACTGGATTAACAGAGTATATGACCTTGTTCACTGATGCTAACACCAAGCACACACATAACGTCTAGGTTCTTATGCTGTGAACAGAATCCTATGACATCATTATGTATGTAGAATGCTAGCTGAATGAAGGATGAGCATTTAGCAATGTAGCCTAAATAGTGAATCTGGTGCTCAGTAATGTCTATCACACTTCCTCTCATTATCTTTATTTGTCTCTCTCTCTCTCTCTCACTCTACAAGTACATCTTCCTTTCAATTCCGAGGTGGCCCTTCCCCAGCACTTCTCCACTAAACTGGTATGTCAGCTTCTTCTTGATCTTTTTGACCTCGCCCGTCTTGCCATAGTTGCGCAGTGCCCTTGCCATCTTCTGGTAGGTCATCTTCTTGCGGTTGCCCTTCTGAATGCCCCAGCGGTTCGCTAGCGCCTCCTTGTGTTTGGAGGAGAACTGGAATGTGCCCTTGTCCCGATCCACCCACCAGATGCTCTCCTTCATGTCCCCGTTTCGCAAGAGGTCTAGGAGAAACTGATATAGACGGATCTTCTTCTTGTTGCCTGGCACACAGAATAAAAACATTGCACAATTACTATGGGATCCGATCACATATTTGGTGTAATTCTAGTCTACTTTGGCCTATTTTAGGGCCACATATTGGGCAAAATTGACTTTTTCATTATTAAGGTAATTGATTTTTCCTAGATCCTGAGAACCATAAACATTATGTTTATTTGATAGATTTTCCCACTGTGTGTGTGTGTGTGTGTGTGTGTCTGTCTGTCTGTCTTTGTCTGTCTCACCTGGCTCTCCACCAGTAGTGGAGCTGATGTGCTCTCTCAGGCCCTCCTCATCAGACACTTCCAGTGGAGGACTGCGGCTTCTGGGGTCATCGTCGTCGGAGATGCGCTGGATTGGTGACGTCTGGGGATAGCAGAGTTGAGGTCGGAAATACTGCACCTGAGGGGAGGGGAAGGCGACAGAGCTGTAAATGCTGGTTTGGTTTTTTCCAAGATGACAGGCATGTCTTTACTCCATTTAAACAAGTTAAAAATGTGGACAGTCTTTTTCCGAGAGAGGTGGTGATGCACAGCAACACTGTTTAAAAAAAGAGTATTAGTATTCTGTTTGTCTTTAACACCAGTCCATATTTCATGAAAGGTACAGCAGCCTATTAATGGACCTCTAGCATTGAATGTTTTCATATTGAGTTGAAACTGTTGCATGTTAAAATGTCTTCCAAAAATATATTCAACTCCAGACGACACAGCTAACAAAGGCTGATAACGAAAAATCAAAAGGGGAACTTAATAGGCAGGCGTGAATAAACTATGGCCGAGCAGAGCACCATTTCTGTTGAAATTACAGAGCACTCTCCCGCCCAACCACAGTTTCTGGGGCATAACACTATGGTTGTGACTTTATTTAACTCTTTTTTTTTTTTTTTTTTTTTTTTTTAAAGAAAAACGGCTGGAGAGCAAAGATATCCTCCTATGTCTTGAACCACAGGGCTATTTGAAAATGCAGAACAGAAAGAAAGACTAAGAAAGCACTTTATCAGCAACTGTGGGAAGATTAAACCGGTCCCTATCGACAAGGACACACTTTATCAGCTTATAAGGTGTGATTATATCATAAATATTTATTTTAGTTTCAGATAGGTGGAAATTCTAAAGAATACATTTTAGAGGTGGTCTACAACTGATAAGGGTTTGAGGACAGGACATGCGTGGTACTTCTATGACAACTAAATTGCATCTGTGTCGCCAACCGGGCTAAACCACCATGCAAGCTGCCAATTATGTTTTGATACATGTTCAGAGGAATATTTGACGTATTGATCTTGATTCTAGTCGTGAGTCGTGACATTGACCCGGAAATCAGGTTTAATATGAATTATTAGACGATTTAATCAAAAAACTCCTTTTCATTGTGTACCGGTAACTAGAAATAGCCCATCAACTATGTCAGTTGAAGAACAGTTGACTCAGTCCTCAGTCAGAAACAGTAGTGTTGAAACAGCATAAAATGAGTGCTCCGTTTGACAACAGTTTGAAAGTACCCCACAAGGGTCAGTGTGAAAACAGGCTAACTGACATTTACAGCATGCCCATTTATGGCAACTTGTGAATTTGCAATGTGGTTCACAAAGCCCAGTAACATAAAAAAAACAATATAAAACAAAATATTTTTCCTTATTAGACAAAATTGTAATATCATCATGACTCAAAAACACAGTTCAGTGGTGTTTTGCATGTGTAAGTTGACTTACACATTACTTACATTTTCTTTCAAACAAACTGAAGCCAATTTACAGAAAATACAGAAAATCAGAAATGTAAATTAGAAAAGGGCATCAGCTTCTAACTGCTGGACACAGGGCATGTTCCGGTGAACACACTGACATGTCTGGCTGCCCCTCCTACTGTGCAAGTGTCACTGTGGTAAGAGGCCCAAGCATCTCTGTGATCCAAAGCCTCATTAACATTGTTCAGTCCAAAAGAAGTATAGTGAAGAAGTAGATGCATTTATGCAACATTTTTTAAAAGTAAATGTTCCAATCAATGATCCAGGCAGCACGTTTTCTTCTCTCTCCTTCATTTTACAGTCTGACTAGAACGGCTCGGGGTCAAAGGTCATACGGAATCGATTAATCTGCACTAATTTTTTTAATCAGTTATTTTTTCTCAAATTAATTAATCGAAATTAATCAGTTATTTTGACAGCCCTAGTCATTAGAAACAAAAAATGTACTCTATAGTCAACTGTGTGAGTCTACTGTAGTCAACTGTGTGGGTTTTGTTAAATTGTGTCTACAACATACGTAAAGTGGATTGCAAAGCCTTTTGTCTTGCAAGAAACCAAGGCACAGTCATACACATACAGTCAACGCACACACACACACACACACACACACACACACACACACCACACACACACTGTGACGCCGCCTGTGTGTGTGGCTGCAGCAGCGTGACCACAGAACAGCAGCACCCTCTGAAAATACACACACACATTGCTGCCATTTATTTTTACATTTTCTCACCACACGGGTGCTTATCAAAAAGTGATTCTAAGACCTGAGTGCACCTATCAGTAGCTGCTGCTTTACAGGTTCACAGTTGCCAAGTTGGAGGGCGATATTCTGGGGATTGAAGAAATAACACTGGCATGACTATGATTGTTCAGAAGTACAAGCTTTTCTGCATTATGATTTCAGTGCATGGAATGGATTGTGCTCTTGTCTGTGAAAATATATTTGGGTTAGTTTAGGCTATCCTAGATTTTATCCATCGATGTGTGTGTGTGAAAAAGCTGTGTCTGTCTTTTATGTTGAGAGGAGCTCTGTGTGTGTGTGTGTGTGTGTGTTTGTGTGTGTGTGTGTGTGTGTGTGTTTGTGTGTGTGTGTGAAAAGAGGGTTGTCTATCTTGTGTGGCAGTTGGTGAGTCGGCAGACTGGTACCATGGTAACAGTAGAATCCTTACAGGAAAAGGCTTTGTTGAGCAACAACCTCTCCAGACACCCACACAAACACGCACACACACGCACCGATACAAGTCTGTATTCGCACATGCACGCACTCTCTGTCACACACACACGCACCGATACAAGCGTGTGTTCGCACATACACACACTCTCTGTCACACACACACACACACATGCGCGCACACACACATCCATGCATATGAGCATGTATATCGTACATCCTGTACAGACACTGCCTTAAATCCCCTCCTTTGCCTTTCCCATTAAATGAAAATCATGGCAAAGGATTCCTGCTGACCATGGATCGAGATCTTGGGAGACTGAAGAATATAAGGCATGTTTGCCTGGAGCTTACCTGAGGAGAGAGGGCCAGGTGGTGTGGGTGCCCCACCAGGCTGGGATCCAGAGGATGGCTGGGCTCGGGCTCGAAGCGCGGGTGCAGACTCGGGATGTGCACGGGCTGCACACTCTGCAGTTCTGTGAAGTGAGTATCTGGAATGTTCTCAAAGTCACTGCCATGGGCGTGGTGCGGGTAGTCCCAGACGTGGTCTAGCCGAGAGAGAACGTGAAAATAAGGCCAGAGAGAGAATGAGAGAGAGAATGAGACATGGAGAGAGAGGAAGAGAGAGAGAGGTGAGAAGTAGAACAAGAGGGACTCGTGTTCCCCTGCCATTTGCTTGGACATCGCCCAGACTGTAAGTGACACCGGATATTCAGTAGAAGCCAGATCTGAGGCCTACCTGAGAGTGATACCGCCCAGTCTTGCAAACCGAACAGGCTGACGTCCAGTTCTGGCTGACGCCTAATTTCCACAGTCTCACATGCAGCGTCCAGTGCCATACTAGACCACACATGCCACGACTTTAGTTCCTAGGGCTATATGTCTGAGCATTTCAGTAAATGCTTGGGAGGTTTTCACTTTGTGTCTTTAAAGCCTAATATAAACAAGTGTTGTTTCCTGTGGTATTCTGTTAATGTGACAAAACACATGGTTTTCCTGTTCAGCGCATGATGAAATCGTGTGAGCAGATTGTTGCTTGCACGGCCACTGTGAGTCTCATCTCTCATGCATGAAAATTCTTAATTATTACTGAGAATGAGATTGTAATGAGATTCTAAATTGTAAAAATGGAGTTTATTTGTGAGAAATATTTTATGACGATAAGAAACTATTTTGTAAGGCCTTCACGTTAGATGAGGTTCATTAAGTTCCTCCACACTGTGACGGGGACTGCGATAGACTGCAATTGCCATGGTCCTCTCACGCTCCAAATCCCTGACATCGCTACATGACAACCTATGCAAATGTTGTCACAACGACTGCCTTATTAGTCTTATTAGTGACTGATGTGCACCTACGTATGTGTAGCATCATCTCCCGTCTGACTCAGAATCTCAGAAGCGCCTTCCGCATTCCTGTTGGGTCCAGTCACCTCAAATACGTCTTTCAGAGACCTGTCCCTGTCAGTGTGATCTCAAACAGGGTCAAGAAAAACCACACTGTTCAGAACTGAAGACTCAGTAATAAACTCAGAGTACTTACAATGTCAACACAATTACAACCTGTACTGTATGTATCTTAATATTCCCTGATTATTGAGGGACTCATTCATTTGGGACAAAATAGAGTTTGTGTCTATTCCCATATTGAGTAAATACTCCCTAATATTCCCTTATATATACTTGTCTTATTTATTAGCTGGGGCTAAATAAATGCATACTTTTGCATCAATCTTTCACACCCAGGTGTACAATCAGTTTAGCAATGTACTCATTGGTATTTGTCATCAGGGATATGATATCATGTGACTGCCTGATCCTTACTCTCTCTAGGCCCTGTCTTGGTGATCAGAGACAAGTGGTCAGAGGTGCAAAGCTTAAGGGCTTGTCCAGTCCACATTTTGCGTGATTTTGTGATCAGACGTCGGGTGCATTGTTCGAAGGGGTTGTTCTTCTTTTTCTTAATCAGTCATGGGTATGTTTTGGGCGTAACATCTTTTAAACCAATGAGAATGACATTCAACTTCAAACAGCGCATAGGTATTTTGACAGATATCGGAGCATTTCTGTTTGCATACGAGACATCTGTTTGTGACTAGCAGAGTATAGCCTACATGCATCTGCAATCGCCTATTATTTGAACTCATAGGCAAAGTGACATTAACTTCACCGTGGACTCATAGTCAACAAAACAGTTCTACACAGTTATTTACTTTCACTATTGACTGGCAAGGGCTTACTATCGAAAACATAGCCTGAAAAAAACAACACTTACCCCAATAATGTTTGAATGACTGAATACAAATTCTAAGGATATTTATCCTGCAGGGGAGTTGTTTGGGACTGGTTGCTAAGGGCTGCTCACATCTCGTGACCGTGCATCTTCAACAGTGCTTTCACTATAGACCAGGTTTTTCTTGGTCAGTGGTGTAAAATAATTTTTAGAGGGTGTAAGATAGCGATTTTTGGATCATGCGCCAGACCACACCTTTTGTCCTTAATTGCCACACCCCTGGGCGCAAGGTTAAATAAAAGTGGAGCGAATGGCGGATTATACGTGCATGGGCGGATTATGAACTTTCGGGCCCAGATGTATTAAGGGCCCCCCACTTATTGTCGTATATGTGGGAGGGGGGGGAGGGGGGGGGGGGGGGGGGGGGTTGGGGGTCTTCGCCCAGAAATGTTTTAATTTGTTTGATGTGATTTCCTGTATTCCGGTGCATTTTGTGGATGGCCAATACTAAATTCAATCAGATTCATAGCCTACATCCTGATTTGTTGATATTGAGGCAATGATTCCATGCAAAGGCTTCAGGGCCCCCTGACCCCTTGGGCCCCTGGGCCCGGTAGGCCCGTGCAGTAATCCATCCCTGGTTGCGTGGCACTTTATTGAGCGTAAGATGAGTTGCGTGGCTCTTTCTGCTGGGTGTAAGAGACAGGGCCCTCTATGCTCTCGCCCAGTACCTTTTCTCACCTAATTGCATGAAGAGAAGCTGTTACAAACAGTTGAAGCATGCCATGCAAGCATGCGACAAGGAAATGTGTAATGGCCTTCTCTGAGAGCTTCTCTACAGGTTGTGATCGGCTCTCATGTCTCCTCTGCTACCACCACATCTCTATGACATTAGTTTAGCAGAAACGCCATCAACTGTGTGTGCAGGAAGTATCATAAGTCCTTTTTATTTATGTAAATTGCCACGCCTAAAGTGGAACAGCATGGGATGCATGCATGAGAACAACATGGACCATGGTTATTATTATGTGAAGTATAATGTTATGCATATTGCACACACTCATGGAGTGATCTGACACACTAAGAAAACAAATATGTATGTAAACAAAATATATATATAAAATAATAGCTATTCTTTATGAACCTAATGAAAAACCTTTTTATCATCCTGTTCGCTCTTTGGCCTCCTTTCATTTGAATTCTATGTTAGTTTAGTTTATTAATTAGTTTAGTTAACCATTAATTTATTACTAATATTTGTATATATTATTGCTCGATGTGGTAGCCTATTAAGCATCATTGTACTTTATTAGGCCTTTAATGAACCATTTTTTTTTATTCTTATGAGGTAAATTTTTCTTGGTAAATCCTTAATGGTCTGGTTACTGGTATAGTATGGCTGAAAATAGAGTTTATAGACTCATAATACACTTAAAAATGTGCCTTATAGTGACAGAATATATATAGACAATGTAAAAGGCCATAAAGTCTCTATTTTGATCCATGCTATATATTAATAACCTTAGAGTTGCTTATTACAAAGAATAAATTAATAAAATATTGTTGGATAAAGACTTAATAAATGTGTAATTGCACTTAATATAGAACTTATTCAACATATTAGTCATGTATTAATGGCTAACATGTTTGCTAAACTAAATTGGCTAAACATAAGTCTTACTCTGCACTGGAGAGTTTCTACCAACGTTTCCTGTGTTAAAACTATCATGTGTTTGAGGAGGGTGACACACACAAACACACACACACACACACACACACACACACACACACACACACACATACACATACACACACACAGCGAAGAGCAGGGAGAAGGTGTCTGTAGCCCGAGACCCCAGGGGACGGCAGACCGTTCTACGCCTGTAGTTCTGGGGCTTGTGTCAAAGGGGCATCTGTTTCCTGCTCTCTGTCGAACCGTTCGCTCGGTTCCACCCGCCCGCCTTCCTAACGAACGGGCGCCACGTTCACGCTACGCTGTAGGCCTATACACCTGCCTGTGTGGAAAATCGTATCTACTCTACACACACACACACACATACACACACTCAAAAAATGCCAACTAACTCTCGCCGGACAAAACGTTTGTGGTCTTGGTCTCTCAACCCAACCAGCCATGTCTGATTGTTACAGAAGAGGGGCCAGAGGACAGAAGTATAGAGAATCAAAACGAAAGGAAGGAATTTCTCCTGTCAGTTTCATTAATCACAGTAATTGTTAGGGGATATAAGCAGAAGTGGTCACCTCAACAACACTAGCTCACCGACATCAGAAAGCTGTGTGTTCCTCTTATAATATGAAAGTTAATACTTCATACACTTCATACAAGGGAAGCAAATGCACAGGCTCACCTGTTTGGCCTTCATCTATGTTGATGTATGGGTAGTACTCTATCGGCGGTCGGTAGATGTCAGAGTCATAGATCATTTCTTCAGCTGCTTGCTGGAAAAGAATAACATACCATACACATTTTGTATAAATTAAAATGAAAAATTGAACACACGTACATTAAAAATACTTCACAAATATTACTGTATATTTTCTAGTTTTTAGGGAGAGACGTTTTATAGGTCTCTTTTTATTAATATAGGATCTCAAAATTACTACTAATGCCCCCACTTAACTTAATTTAGTTTATTTATTTTCTGTGGTGTTATATTGATTGTATTTGCTAATTTAACTGAATTTTGAGACATATATAGTGATGTCTACATGACTCTAACAAAACCAAAAGGTTGCTCTTGATGAAATTGGTAATAAAGGAATTAGAAAATAAATTTAATGTCACAAATATAATCTATCTTATTTTTTTATTTCAGACATTCATTAAAAGAGACATTAGGTCATGTAAACATGTAGATTCTTTTGATTCTTTCGATTCTTTAGGTATACATTGTAACATGATATTAATAAAAGCATTGGCAAATAATAAAAAAGTCCATTAAACAACCAAATTATACAACAATTTTCTTTCCAAAAGGGGGTAACTTTTGTCATGTGGCAACTATATGCAACAGTTATAACAACATAGCATTTAGCATAATGCATTCAAAGTATTATGGTAGCTGTACCTCCTGATTATGACCGTATCACCATAGTTATAGAATCAATCTAATGGCAGTGTCTAGTGCAGCACATACAATATATGTTTACAGTTCATTTAGCATCTTAACACAACATTGTAACTTAAAAGTGTTATGTCCCTCAGATGAGAAATGTTAGGGAAGCATGAAGACGAGCACATAGATCCAAAAGACACATATTGTACTTACATGTGAGGTAAGATACCCCTCCATCCTGTATGAATGTAACATGGAGGCGTCTTTCCCCAGTTTACAAGCCCTCAGCCCTCGGCTTGCTATTCTGTCTCACCGGCTTTCAAAACTTTTGTGCCATTGCACAACTTTTTCTAAATTTCCTCTCCTCAATTGAAACCAGAGATGTCTCTAACGGCCACTCCAGTCCCTGCCTAGGGCCACAAGCCTACCGTTTGGGACCCCGAAAAAAAGAGAGAGAGAAAAAAGAATGACACAACCTTGTCAAACACCAATCAAAGACCCTGTGGTCTTGGTGATAGCCCTAAGGAGAAGATGCTCAAACTTCTTTATTTTCTCTCATGTGTCAAAGAGAGAGAGAGAAAGAGAATGGAGATGTTCCTTGTTTTGGCTGGTGTATCAGGAGGAGACCAAGATATACCGCGTCAACAACCAATCACCTTTTGGCTTCTCATGAGGAGCACTTATCATCTGTGTAGGCTATACCACATGTTAAAATGGTCACATCCTAAAATATCCTGATGTTGTCTCAGTGTATCAGTAAACTTTATATCTATTTCAATTACTGAGACAGGTTCTCTCCTAACCATAGTTTAAGACAAAAACTTTAAAGTAAGACCTTACTTTCTTTTAAGATTTAAATTAATTTGCATCTTTCACGCTATATGCTCCCAGTCATGCTGAGCACTTTCGGAACTGTTGGGTCAGTGTGTGGATTTATACTTAGTCCTTTAAAGAAGGAATTCATAATTTCAATTCAATTAACTCAATTATTAGAACACATACATACTATACCTTTCAAATATGACCTTTCAAAAATTCCATGTACTACCAAAAACAGTGTGGCATTAAGTCTTTTATAACTGTATGCTCTACTGATAATGCTGTGTAATAATGTTTATTGCATTATTGCATAGCTTATTGGCTTATAATGTATGTTCATATCCTGATCAATGCAGTCAAGTGTCCATGTTTACTGAGTCTTTCTTCATGCTGACACTCTCGCTAACAGATAAGATGAGCTGTGATAGTGCTTCTTCCTTTTCGTAATCCCCCATGTGTCCTGTTGAGAGGGGGAGATAGGTCTCCTGAGATAGTGATGAAAATAACGTTTATCTTTACAAACACACTCTCTCTCTCTCTCTCTCTCTCTCTCTCTCTCTCTCTCTCTCTTCACACACACACACACACACACGCACACACACATACATTATGCCAAAGAAAGAGAATGAGGGTGAGTTGGGTGGGGGGAATAAAGCACCATTGTCATGTTGTCATTTAATTGTGTGGAAATTTAACTTGATGATAGCAACTTTATGATAGCAACTTGATGATAGTGTCCCAGACAGTTGCATGATAATTATGCATACTTGTTGTTGTCTCTTCTGATGAAATTCAGTGGAAGAAAACATCTCCTACAGGGTCATTCCACGTCAACTCAGCCACCCATGTACATGACACCTCTCAGATTTTGCTGAAAAGCGGTGAAAATATGCCTTATGTTACCAAACTGAGGAATCTGAAGTTTCAGGTCAATATCTTAAACGGTTTGCCCGTGGCGTCCATTTGAAATTTAGGTGCCACGGTCCTAATTGACACATTGGAATTTCACATTTCATCCTTTGCCATCTTTGGAAGCCCATAATGTCTGTTCTAATAGTGGTAGAGGGCTGGAAACTGGTGTGGTAGGTCATTGTAGCCTGTACTACACAATTCTGAAGGCAGAATCAACATTCCTTACTGTTTGGAGGAGAGGTGGGTCACCAAAGTCCTAAAAAATGTTGACAGCATGTGTGATTTTTCACTTTTTGGGTGGCCGTAGCACCACGATTAATGATCATATTTATTCTAAACAGGACTATTTGTTATATTTGGGAACTTTGCTCTTGCCAAAATTAATTTGAGGGTTATGGTACCAATGATGGGGGTTTTATGGGGGTCCAAAAACCCTCTCCGGCAAAGGTGACTTTTTTGGAACCCCATATTTGGACCCCCAAATGACCATGTGGGCACTTGATGATCCTAATGGGATTTATACCAGATAAAGATACATATTTGTTCTTTCTTTTAATGAAATAAAAATTTTGACTATGAAGCTCCATAATATGAATTTTATTCTTCATAATGCACCATTTTGGACATTGTTTCCAGAAGTCTGGAATGTAAATCAGGGAGAATTTAGTGATGATAAAGCATGAAAATAGTGGAAATAACTTAGTATTATGCTCAGTGATGGCAAACAATTAAATACTGAGATGCTGTCACAGATTAACCCCTTATCCCCCATGAAAGAGACCCTCCATCAAACTTTCAAACTAAATAACAAGAATGTTACATAGTGTAAGAGTTTTCCCTTGCCCCTGTCACTCTCCAAATAAAATTAAATTGAAAATTAAATAGTGTCTATAGTATTAAATTGTGGAAGCAGTGGCATCATTTTGTCATGGTAATTTTGGTCAAGTTTGTATTGGCGAGCACTGCGTCCATAGATGTCTGGCACACTGACACAACAAATGATATGTTGGAATGACACCCAACAGGGGATCTGTCTTTGGTCCGATGGCCATTTGAGGATGTTGTTGACACACTTCATTTCACAAAAACATCACCATGTTCATCTGAACGTTCAACAATGTTTCCAATGAACCAGTTATCATCATAGATACAGGCAATGTATTTTCCTAGCTGGAAAATTGAGTTTTGTGGCTGATCTGACTGAGTGTTCTGCCGGGTGTTCTGTCTCCAAGTGTTCTGAATCCGATTGTTGTCCTGCATCGACATCTGTGAATATTGTATCCTGTGATATTAATTTCATCCGTATCTTATTTTTGGAAATTGGTTTAAAGCAATGATGTGATCGTGTTCCACTGATCGTTTTGGCCGAGGCGTAACGTCTCTCCAATTCCTATATTTCCTCATGTTTTTTAATATCTTCTGCACTAACAAAAAAGAATGTCAGATCAGCCACAAAACTCAATTTTCCAGCCAGGAAAATACATTGCCTGTATCTATGATTGGTTCATTGGAAACATTGTTGAACGTTCAGATGAACATGGTGACATTTTTGTGAAATTCATGAAGTGTGTCAACAACATCCTCACATGGCCATCGGACCAAAGACAGATCCCCTGTTGGGTGCCATTCCAACATATCATTTGTTGTGTCATTGTGCCAGACATCTATGGACGCAGTGCTCGCCATTACGAACTTGACCAAAATTACCATGACAAAATGATGCCACTGCTTCCACAATTTCTTGGATAATACTTAAAGACACTATTCCATTTAATTTTCAATTTAATTTTATTTGGAGTGACAGGGGCAAGGAAAAACTCACTTTTATTTGTAGTGTTCTTACACTATGTAACATTCTTGTTATTTAGTTTGAAAGTTTGATGGCGGGTCTCTTTCATGGGGGATAAGGGGTTAATCTGTGACAGTCTCAGTATTTAATTGTTTGCCGTCACTGAGCATAATACTAAGTTATTTCTACTATTTTCATGCTTTATCATCACTAAATTCTCCCTGATCTACATTCCAGACTTCTGGAAACAATGTCCAAAATGGTGCATTATGAAGAATAAAATTCATATTATGGAGCTTCATAGTCAACATTTTTATTTCATTAAAATAAAGAACGAATGTGTATCTTTATCTGGTATAAATCCCATTAGGATCATCAAGTGCCCACATGGTCATTTGGGGGTCCAAATATGGGGTTCCAAAAAAGTCACATTTGCCAGAGAGGGTTTTTGGACCCCCATAAAAACCCCACCAGTGGTACCATAACCCTCAAATTCATTTTGGAAAGAGCAAAGTTCCCAAACATAACAAATAATCCTGTTTAGAATAAATATGATCATTAATCGTGGTGCTACGGCCACCCAAAAAGTGAAAAATCACACATGCCGTCAACATTTTTTAGGACTTTGGTGACCCACCTCTCACCTAAACAGTAAGGAATGTTGATTCTGCCTCCAGAATTGTGTAGTACAGGCTACAATGAACTACCACACCAGTTTCCAGCCTTCTACCACTATTAGAACAGACGTTATGGGCTTCCAAAAATGGCAAAGGATGAAATGTGAAATTCCAATGTGTCAATTAGGGCCGTGGCACCCGAATTTCAAATGGACGGCACGGGCAAACCGTTTGAGATATTGACCTGAAACTTCAGATTCCTCAGTTTGGTAACATAAGGCATATTTTCACCGCTTTTCAGCCAAATCTAAGAGGTACCATGTACATGATACCCCGATTTTGGCTGTTTTCACTAATGACCCTACAGCAACCTCCTACCTCAGCACCATGTACCAGATGCAGAGTAAGCCCACTGCACGAGGAATTCTACAAAAAAAGCATGAGTTGCTGTTGCTAATGCCATTATGAATGGTGACACATAAAACGAGAAAGGCTCTCAGGGAGAAGAGACGTCCACCGAGGCCAAATGCGAAAGCGAAACAGAATTTGTGGATCTGCCCCATGATTTGGCTGAAAACATGTAATGAGTTCTTCCTTGTCCCATGAACCATTTCCATCAAATGTCATGGAAATCGGACCTGCATCCATACAGACAGAGAGTGCACCGAAAACAAAACCTCCTCGGCAAAGGGAGGTAAAAACCACTGCAGATTATCAATCGCAAATAGGAAACATCATTCAACATTTGTAATATGTAATATTAAAACAACAAAATTTAGTTATTATCTTAAAATAATGGCTTTAAACTCATTTTGATGAAATGTTTATATAATAAAATTGTGTCCAGACTGCACGCCTGGTATTGCACTAAGTAACTTTGTTATTTTGACAGTTAGTTACAGTTAATGACAAAATAGGTACCAGTATGTTACAAATTAATGGAAAGGGGAATTTAAAATACCTACATTATGTAACTGTAATATTTATCACCAACCATATATCTCTTCAAAATGTATAATTCTCCATTTAGTGTCAAATATAGACAGTTGGTACACAGCCTATAAAGTGCATATATTCATAGGTCAAAGCTTGAATTGACTTTGAATTGACTTTCATTATGTTGTGTTGATCCTGTCTGCTGCTGTTTGTACCATCTAATCAGCCTCTAGACAGACAAGCATCAGACAAGCAGATAGCCTGAGTGTCAGGGCAGACACACGGTCAGTCTGTCAGCATGTGGCCAGGAAGGGGCTGTTGGAGTCTGATACCTGCAGTAAACTCACAGTTAGCGTCACAAAAATGTGAGTTAGCTACTGATTTTACACATGGTTCACAGAACATTCAAACTGCATGTATGAGGCAAGATACCCAACCATCCTGTAGGCCTACCTATATTTATCATCCGGAGAGAAGTAATACTCTTTTCTGATTGGCTGGCGGGGTGGCTTTTAATTCTGAATAACGGGACACCTATGAAGTAGATCTGGTAAAAAAAAAAATAATCGCTGTTCCATATCAATGCTTAGGCTATGAATGGTAACTATAACAATGATAGTAGGAGAACGTTGAGCCTGGAGGCATGCTTCGCAACAATGGAATCAACTGTAAACGAGCTAACTGTCCATGCTATCGCTGTTATAGGGCCAACGAAAGTTGTTCAACAAGCTGAACTAGTGAGCTTCTTTTTTCCGCTGCGCGTTGGGGAGTTCTTTGCCCCTCGCCCTCGTCCATTAAAGGAGAATTCCGGTGTGATATTGACCTAAAGTGTGTTGAAACATGATACCGAGTGTGAACGTATGTCTCATAGCCCATCTCGGCTTGTCCCCTGCACTCCAAAATCTGGTGCTAGTTAGCCGATGCTACCAACAGCTTGTTCAATGGTGGTGCTTCGGCATCGGGCTAGCCGTGCAAATAAATCACTGTTTTACACCATTTACGAGGCTCAATGTATCTCCACACTTCATTGGTATACTACCGAAGGCCCTGACATTTAAAACGAGACATTGAGAACTTTGAAAAAGCACTGGTAGTTTACTTACAAGACGATTTATACAGACAGTATCTTCACGAAGTTTAACGTTTGCAACCATCTTGAATTTAGTCACGATAAGTCGAGCGACGAGTAAGAATGAACAGGTATGATAAGGGATCAGATTCCAAAAAGAATTCAGTGGAAATGCATGGATTCCAGTTTCTTCCAGTAGCAGCAACTAGAATCCATGCATTTCCACTGAATTCTTTTTGGAATCTGATCCCTCTCCTCAGTCAAAAGTTTGAACCTGAAAGTTTTCAGAAACGATGGTGCTTTGAGTTTCTGGTCAACACGGAAACGTTCTGGTTCACATGCAAAGGTATCTTGTGTGCATGCTAAACTTTCTCAGAAACTTGGGGGAAAAATGTTTACATGTCCCTTTAAGGGCTCCATAATGATGAATGGGGACAGTCCAGTGTTGTGAGTGGACTCCTGTGAATGTAAGTTCCTCTGTGGAGAATGGGGTCAGTTTCACATTGAGCCTGTATTACAAGTGAATGTAGCAAACACAGATTTGTCCCAATGTGTTTACAGTAAATGAAAACCAGCATGCAGGACCATAATACAGCAAGCCTCATGCATTTCTGCATAAGCAAATTACATTATGTAGACCAATTTTTCATCCAACAGCTTTTCAGTTTCAAACTGAGTATACATTCTCCTTGGTCATCAAACCGATAGCCTTGATGATTTAGCTCCTTAGCTCCTAATTTACGTGAGCTCAGCTTGTGTGGGAATTAGCAGGGTTTTAGAGACAACAGTATCACAAAGAGACACACCTCTGTCTCAATTAGATTTCCTTTTCTAAAACAAATTCTATATAATTGAATTTGACACCTGGCTGCTTAAGCAACAGTGTCCAGAACCATAAAGCCACCTCCAAAATTTAAAGTGGACATTATTTGCCTAAGCAATTTATATACTGATTTTCACAAAGCCATATGAGTCTCTGAAGCTTTCTATGTTCTTGTTAGTCTCTTGTATAACTGTGGGAAATTAAAGCAGTGACCTTTCCAGAGAGAATAATAAATCATAACATAAGGAATCATGACACGTGTATATTTCAAATAATATGTTAAACTGCAAATGGTCAAAGGACTAAAAACCAGACAGGCAATTCAAAAACATAAAATATATGAAGCAAATTATGAAGCAATTCTAATATTTTTATATTTTATATATATTTTAAACTTAGTTTCCCTAAGTTGATAAAAACAAGACTGTACAAGTATTTTAATCCGTAATGATATTTGGGGCTATAGTGAGAACATTGCAACATCTTAGAAAACCAAGAAATTGAAATCTGACACTTCCCAAGATGTAAGCATATAGCTCACATTAAATTATGAAAAGGCAAGGTGTGGTAATATCACTATGTGTTGACATGGAACTCACAGTGTTTTCTCTCTCTCTCTGTCTCTCTCTCTCACACACACACACTCTCTCTCTCTCTCACACACACACTCCCCCCACCTCCTTCTCTCACACACACAAACACACGATCTCCCTGTGTATTGTTCTAAACCACAGGTGTCATTTCTGCATTCATGAGGAGTGTTAGCAGTAACTTGGCTTAGAAGTATCCTCTCTGTTGTTGATCAGAAGAAAACACTGATTGATGCGACACCGTGGCAAAAAGAGGAAAGGCCTTAATACCCATGTCATGGGAAGCAATCTGTTGTCATTTCTAACACGCACACACCAATCAATCAGTCATCCTATACACATACAGTAGCTATGGCTGACTACAGTCCAGGCTCAAGATGATGACCAATACAGCTGCTGGACAATTATATTTTATTCTTATACTCATACATATTCATTTGGCTTACGCTTATATCTAAAGTGACTTACATATAGCAATTCTTACAAGGGCCAGCCACCTCGGAACAACTCAGGATAAAGTGCCTTGCTCAAGGGCGGTGCATCCAGGAATTGAACCTACAACTTTACTGGCTACTGCATGCTAGCCCAGCTCCTTATCCACTATGCTACCACTGCACCAAGGTAATTGATTTTAAAGGATAAATACATTTACACTTCGGGTGTCCCGCAGGCGGGACAATTGCAGTGCCCCCCACCTCCCCCCAACATTTTAAATCAATTGTATGCACCATATTGCTATGTAGCATAGTAATATTATACACCATTTAAAAGCTTGAACTCTTGGGAATCCATATATGACAACATTTTCCATGTACAATCTGTATAGTGTTTTACATTATCAGATTAATCTTACTATGTCTCAATTAAATTTGATCAAAAATCCCCCCCCCCCTTCCTTTGCCACTCTCTGACAGTTCATCACACAGTCAATCAAAATAATCTACTAGGCCTCTGCTTTTAAAAGAGGTCAAGCACTTGAATATAAGTCAATGTGGAAACAGGGCCATTGTTAGGTGGTGTGCAATTTCGAGCAAAAACTTAAAATAGGGGGGGGGGGGGGGGGGGGGGGTAAGTGAAAAGATTTAAGTGAAATACAATGAAATAAGCATTTAGTTATGGCATGAAAGGCCCATGCTAATGGAGATGTGTGAGTGAGTAATTATATCTCTAACTGTGTAGGCAAAAGTTTCCTTGGCTCACCCGACGTCAAGCTGTCCAACCACACCATGTGCGAAAACCATGAAAGTACAGACACACACACACACACACACACACACACACACACAGCTGTATGAGGCCTCTCAGTAAGAACTGATGACATTCCGTTTTCCCGAGCTTATTAATACACAGTGTGTGTGTGTGTGTGTGTGTGTGTGTGTGTGTGTGTGTGTGTGTGTGTGTGTGTGTGTGTGTGTGTTTGTGTGTGTGTGCGTGTACACATGTGTGTATTAGCCTTGTCAGCAACATTATTTTCTTGTGTTATTTTTTTATGTTCTCCCCAAATGACATTTCAGACTTATACAAAGTAGAAAATACTTGGTTTCCCAGAAATGTTCCAGTTACACGACTGATGGTTGTAATTAGAACCTGACCAGAAAGATTGTCATGTTAATGCTGCAAATCTTTGCTTCAAACAGTGCCTAAAACCTGTGAGAATTTCAATATTTCATTTCCTTGTCTGAATGGCTCATTCATCTATCTATCTATCTATCTATCTATCTATCTATCTATCTATCTATCAACATTTTATGAATACAAAGTGATAGGTTAAAATAGATCAATAGGTAAAAACATACAATGCAGTTAAAAAAAGATCCAATAAAATAATTTAAAATGAATAAATAGATAAATAAATACTCTAAGATCAGTAAGTTCAGGCAACAGCAAATAATTTAGTTTTGAGGCGTGACTTAAAAATGGTGGTATCATATTTAATATCAGTAGGATCGCCTTGTGGCTAAAAGCTGCTTCACCACGTTTTGTTCTGATCAGGGTTTATTTAACAGGTGCTTCTCCTGTGATCCAAGAGGTCTTGATGGTACATAGGGTTGTAGCATGTCCAGTAGGTATTTTGGTCCTGAACCATTCAAAGATTTATTAACAACTCTATACATAACTGGGAGCCAGTGCAGGGATTTAAGTATAAGAATAATGTGATCTGCTCTCCTGGTTTTAGTCAGAACCCTTGCAGCAGCATTTTGTACCACTTGGTGCTGCTTAATTGTGTTCTTGGGAAGGCCAGTGAGCAGGCCATTGCAATAGTTGACCCTACTGGAAATGAAGGCATGGATAAGTTTTTCCAAATCATGTTGTGTCATAAGACCTCTGAGCTTGAAAGTATTTTTCAGATGTTAGAAAGCTGATTTGGTTATTGCCTTAATGTGATGTGGCAATTGAAGTTAAGATCACAGTCAATCCTTTTTGACAGTGTCCCTTGCTTTGAGCCCTTTGGTGTCCAGAAGGTTTAAAGACATGCAAATAGCCTAGCAGTAGCCTACAGTGAGTGTGATGAGTTTGCACCAGCTGCTTTAGAACTAAATGCAGCAGCAGTTGACACAATGTGCTTTCAGTAAGTCATAGTGGATGAGTAAACTCAGGCCCATCCTTCATGCAACAAGTTTTCCAAAGCGTTTTCTAAAGCGTGGATCAAAAGGTTTTTACAGCACTGTGATTCATCAGACCGCTACCAAACCCTTAAATGTTTCTTTAGAACTGAAACTTATTGCCCAATTGTTGGCATAGAGCACCAGATATCTTGGTGTGTAGTTTTGAAGGCCGATATCTACGTGTCAAATAGTCAGAGATTGATGAGGGCTGAAGGAAAGTTCCTGATGCAGTTGTGGGGAAAACAATGACATTTAGGTTTGGTAAAGATGGTCTCAGAGCAAGATTGTCCTACATTGCAGGATTGTGGGTCTTTTAATTCACCCTGGACACTATGAAAATAGGTTCAGCTTAGAACACTGATCAAGGAAATTGGCATTCCCATGATGACAAAATGATATTTCACCCTGCACCCCACTTAAAAAAACAAAACAGAACAAAGACTCCTGTTTTAGGGTTGGCCATCTTGGTATGGTGAAAGTCCAGTCAGCAGCTTGCATGTGAGCAGCCTCAGAAAACCCAGAGACCACTTTCACTTCTATCTTTGAACAAAGAGCTCAACAAAGGAGCCTCTGTGTGGTTGTGTGTGTCCGAAAACTGGGATAGGAGGCCTAAATCCATCTGAGACCTCTATGGGCCCAACCTGAAGGTCACCAGCACGAAAGCCATTTCACTCTATGGATATAATATGCAATAAAATGATGCAATGCAAGCAATGACTATGTAAAATGGAAGCTTTGAGGTGTTTGTATAAAATTGTATGGCATAATATTTTTTAACATGTGCAGTCGGCTTGATTGAAATAGGAGTGAGGGCAATGTAGCTATTCTGAAAGACAACGTCATTTTTGACACCAAAATATGAGTGTTCTCTATGATGGATAACATTTGTAGTTGTAGTATATGCATAAATGTAGTATATGTCTTAGCAGATTTAGTAATGCCTATTCAACTCTGTTCTTACAGTAAAAATATTAATTTATATTAGTATCTTATTGACAGTTCAATCTCATACACTATAAGGTGGCAGAGCTGGAGAAATTCTTAATTTCTTTTTTCTAAGCAATTTACTTCATGATTTATCACTGTAATGTTCAATTAATGGTCATATCATATTTCTGTCAACGATAATCAATTATGATTATGTTATGCAGAAGTACTAATCTTTTGGAAAAAAATGAAAGAAAATACACAAAAAGTAGAAAATCATGTTTGTGTGTGTGCGCGTGTCAAGTTTGGGGATCGGAATGTGTGTGTGTGTGTGTGTGGGTGGGGTGGGGGTGGGGGGATTCGAGGGAGGGGTTAGTGAGGACAGACAGGACCCTCTGCAGTCATTCACTGCGTAGACTAAGGGAACTGAATCTGAAAGAGAATGTCCCGGTTCCTCTTTTTTCTGAGTTGCTGCATTATGTCCCCCTATGTGTATGTGTATCTAAGTGTTTTATTTGTGTTTAGGTGTGCTTATGTGTTAAAAATAAAAAGGCAGTGAGTTTGTGTTAAAGCATTTGGCAGTTTATTTGTGTTATAACCTGTATGTGCATTTATGTTTTTAGAAGTTCATTTACGAGAGTTTTTTTCCAGCATCAGTGTACCTGTGTACGTTTGTGTGTGCATGTGTGTGTGTGTGTGGGTGTGTGTGTGTGTGTGTGTGTGTGTGTGTTTGTGTTTGTGTGTGTGTTTGTGTGCGTGCGTGTGTGTGTGTGTGTGTGCATGTTCATACATGTGAATATTCTACTTTGGGTCAGCAAAGTCAGGCATCATACATTGTCTTTCCCCTTTGCTCTTTCATACACACTGCACAAAGACACATCCAAACAACGTATTTTCTACGTCATTTTTGCACGTTCAATTTTGGTCCTCTTTTTTCCAACGTCCAGTTTTACAGTATGTCCACAGGACCTCTGTATAAGGGATAATTGTAGTCCAAATGTGGTCGTTGTGGACGTCTTTTCTACGTCAAATTTGAACTAATTTTAGACATTGTTTTCATACTGCTTCTTGGCTCTGTGCATAACTGTAGTCCCATTTCAGAAGGTGGTATACTGTTCCAGTTTGCTTTCCTACAGCTTTATTTGATTGTCTCAGCAGCAGATGATAACTGGAAAAGCATACAAAGGTGTAAAATGCATTTCCAGTTCAAACCTGCTGCAGCTGCTGAGCCAATCGAGGCTACAAGAAAATGAACTGGTACAGGAAACAGGTCATCCACCTTCTGGAAACAGGGGACTACAGTAGACACAGAAGTTTACAAATAAATCACAATTCAATCCCCACTCATTTACTTCCATCTTTATTTTTGTAAATCACTGGCACAACCTATTGCTTTGTCTGCTGAAAGAATGTTAACTGTTCTGATGGAATAAAATACAAAAAGAAAACAACATAAAACTATACAGCCCACCTTGCTTGGGTCTGTACCACAACAACACATATACAACACTACAACAATACAACACACGCACTCGTGGCCTACTGGTTAGTGTTGGGCTTGTAACCGAAGGGTTGCCGGTTCGATCCCCGACCAGTAGGAAAAATGTGGGTGGGGGAAGTGGTTGAGCACTGCTCTCCCATGCCCACATCCATGGCTGAAGTGCCCTTGAGCAAGGCACCTAACCCTTCACTGCTCCCCGAGCGCTGCTGTAGCAGGCAGCTCACTGCTCCAGGTTAGTGTGTGCTTCACCTCACTGTGTGTTCACTGTGTGCTGTGTGTCTTTCACTAATTCACAGATTGGAATAAATGCTGAGACCAAATTTCCCTCACGGGACCATACACTATACTTATACTTACAGTCCTGAGTGACCGCTGTGTTTCCTCCACATCCATTTCTTTGCGGTGCATGCTTCAGATCCAGTTGTAGCCACAGCAGCTAAAACAGATAACACTATAAAAACCTAAATGAACATAAAATTAACCTGACCGAACTTACCTTCAACATACTGGAAAACGATGGTTTATACGCTGAACGAGAGACAGTTTAAAAAGCTTTGGCTAAACAGAGCGGAGCGGCCATTTGCTTCCATGAAACCAAAATTTGCCAAATCGCGCCAAATGCTTGGCGTGTTGCCTTAGCCAGAATGGTGTTTACTGGTCAGAGTGGCATTGACTGGCTAAATGAAATTATTTTCTGAAGCCGAATTTCCCATAACTTCAGGTTTTGTGCCCATACATTTAGTAAAAGTTAGCAAGAATTTAAATAAATACATAAATAAATAAATTGATTGATTAATGAATAATATAAAATAAAATGAAATAAACCAGTAGAGGAAAAACAGGAAAATGTAAAATAACAAAATATCATGTACTCAATAAATACATAATTTATACTGTTAATTAAATAATTTTAAACTGTCGATATTTGTCATAAATAAAAAATATTACATTCATTAATAATGCCAATTTCCTGCACCTGTTTAACATGATGTCTAAAAAAGTCTGACGTTCAAATGTAACTGCATATTGACGTCCAAATGGAGTCATGGTTAGACGTCCAAATAGCAGACCTAGTTTGCACGTCCTAGACGTCCAGAATTGGTCATGGACAGACAGATGCAATAAAGACATGATCTGCACGTCCATCAGACTTCTAATGTTTAGTGGGTACCCTGCGATCTTCACATACATACTGTAATTGCTACTTATGTAAACCACTCTGTCATTCAGCTGTGTTGTTTACATCAATTCATGTAGCACACATTTTCTGTCCCTTTTATACTGTCATTGATTTTCATGCGTAAGTGCTATTAAGTGTAAAGTACAGACAAGTAGCCTATTAAGTAGCCTACCATTAAGTGCTACTACTAAGTAAAAGCAATCTGCATTTAAACACTGACAGTTTCCCCTTCCTGTCAGTCTCTTATCAAGATTCCTCAAAGTATACTGTGCTGAGTCAGTGAAGATGTGTAACCATGTGTAAGATGTGTCTTTGCTATATCGTCATGGGTCATGACTTGCAGGTTTTATAGGGATTTCTCACAAAAGACTAAATCTATTGAGACAATTCACTATCCAATGTGAACTCTCCACTCAGATTTATAGAAAGGATATAAAATTAGATAAATGATCAATTCTAAAAATGTTAGTTTAATGCTAATGCTAAACGCTAATTCTAACCTAAAATGTTATTTAAAGTGTAATTCCAGCGAAAATTGACCCTTTTGCTATTTGGGGCAATAGCATATACCGGAGCAAACTCTGCATGGTTGATCAATAAAAAATACTTTCTCCACGGCCTATTTGATGTGTTTTAATGCAGAAAAACACCCTTGGGTCAATTTAAATTACACTTTAAAATACTTGGTCATCATTTAGCAAAGCTACTGTCCAAAGCAATGAGGTGAGGTGGAGAGGCCGGAGAGTCAAACTAGTACCAGATGACAAAGACTTTATTATGAGTCGAAACAACAACCCACAGCTGAAATCAAATGAAATAATAGAAGAGCTCAGCCTTCTGTGATTTTTCTGTAAGGCTCTGAAGTACTGAGCCAAGGGCATTGAACGCCTTCTCCCTGTGGGAAAAAAGGTTACAGAAAAGGGGTATAATGTTGCTGATGCCATGGTGACAGTGTCAGATTCTTATCCTTGGTATAGTGAACACCAAACTGTAATTGTAGAGAATCGAGGAGGCAGTGTATGTTTTGTTGGTAAATAAGTTTGTTTGCTTTTAATCTGGGTGTGCTTCTCACCACAACTACTAAATCCCACAGTTGTCTTAGTTTCACATGTACTATCACTTTCAAATGTAAACCACAGTCTTCTGATTCCTCCCCATGTGCAATGGGACAGGACAACATTGTTTATGCCGGGACAAAAGGGGCGTTAGCTAACCACATTGTCTCCACTATCTGACTGTCTAAGCAGAAGGTGGCAGTTATGGTGTCTTAGCCAGAGATGGGGTCAGTTGTTTAAGAGTCATACACATGTGCTGCCCCTCTGCATGTGCTAGCGTTAGGACCTGACACTCCATGGGTCATGTGATGTGCAAGTCTCGGTCTTGTGATGAATGAGGCGTCTTGTAAAGTTTTTTGTTGTTGTTGTGTGTGTGAAACAAAGAACATTTTCTGTTATTTTGGAAAAAGATCCATTATATAATATGGGGGAAGGAAAGGGTTTCCAGTCCCTTTAGCTTGAGGTTTTCTGTAAATAACACTAAAATTCTACAAATAAACAATAATTTTACAATGATATATAACAATTTCTTATGTCTCAGAGTACTCAGAGCTCGAAATGTCACACAATTAAAAAAAAAGATTATGAACGGGAGCAGAATGGTGGATCTCTTTTCCTCTTGTGATACTTTCACGCTTGATCCAGTACCCATCCAACTTTGGCCTGGAATGTGCATGGCCCTACACTTCTACTTCTTGAGTATTGTGAAATTACTTTCTTTACATTTCACCTTTGAAGATGCATTGAGAAAGATCAATTGTAACAAAGAACGACCCAATAGAAGCTTGCCAAAACTTTAGTGTTCCATCAGTCCTAAAGAAAAAATTGCTTTTGGGTGTCCCTGTCACAACTTGATGTGAGTCGCTGTCCAAAGTGAGTCAACGCATGCTCAGACATGTTTTTTTTTGGTTACAAAAAAACTGACCTTTTAGATTGAATGGTGCTTATTTCTTGTTAACTTTTACTAAATGTATGGGCACAAATCCTGAAATTCTTTTTTTATGTAGAAATACTGCTGTCTATGATTGAGTTCCGCCATCTTGGATTACCGCTGTCTCTTGTAGCTAATGTCGTTACATGACACATGCATGACACATTAGGCAGCGACTTGCATCGGGCAGCAACAGTTACAATTGTCTGTAAATACTTGTTGTGGTAGCCTACAGTACGATACTTGTGCATTTGTTGCATCTGTTGAGATTGAGTATGTCCCTTGCTCGGTGTTGATGTTATCTACGAGCCTTTGAGTGGTGGGAGGGGTTTAATGATCTTACCCCTTTAGGGCTGCTTTAAGGTTACAAGATGAACCGGCCGTGATGATTTGCATCCCTGCAACCCAGAATGCTCACCTAGAAGAAGCACATTTGTGTTTGTTCTCAACACCACTGACCTCTTTGATGTGGTGGGGAGGAACACGTGATGTGTTGTGATTGGCGCAAATTAAACCATACACACAGTAAAGACCACTGTTTCTCATAAATGCACACATACACACACACACACACACACACACACACACACACACACACACACACACACACACACACACACACACAGAGAGAGAGATAGACAAACAAACAAACAAACAGACACTCCACATTGTCAGCATTTTTGATGAAAGGGTTCAAAATGTGCATGTGCACCATGGTTTAAACCTTGCGGTGTCTGTTGGGGGTTGCATGTGTCCCCGTGCGCGTATGTATGTGTTAGCGGCGCACGTGTTTGTTAGCACAGGCACATATTTTTCTCCTTTGTGTGTGGTTGTGGTAAAGGGGGGGGGGGCCTCAAGCCTCTGCTCACAATTCACACCTCCTGAGCAGCACCCAGGCCTCTGACTGCAGCCTCCATACAGTGACTCCTGCTCATGGAGCCTTCAATTGGTGGAGGTCCCCGCCATGGAGCCTCACTCACTGCCGTGAAGGGGAGCAAGTGGTGTGCAAGTCGCAAAGCAGCCTCTAGTAGCACAGCAGCTGAGGGCGTGCACGCACCAAGTGTCAAAGTCTGCATTTGCAGTTTGGTAGACACATTTAAACATAGACACAGCGCTACAGCGCCCTGGTAATGATGCTATCAAAAAGTCTCACCAGTTCTCTTTCACATGATGACTTTAACAAACATTATAGAGTAGAGTGAGTGGATGTTTTGGATGTTGGATGTGTTTTCATTGTGAGGAAAATAAATACACACAAGGGTTTCTAGAACAGTGTCATGCGCTGTACTACAGTGACTGTAAAAAAAATATGTAAACTTATCATTCCTCCATGACTGACGAATTGGTATTCAACCAAATTAGAGTATGCTTAGACTGCTACTCAGACACTGCAACATGTCTGTGTCTGTGTCTGTGTGTGTGTGTGTGTGTGTGTGTGTGTGTCTGTGTGTTTGTGTCAGAAAAGATTTTCCCCTTAATATTCAGCTGTGATCTTGTAGTACCTGTTTGCTCATGCAAAGGTTTTGGTATAGTACAAAATTATATACGTCAAAAAATGTATTAACCCAAAATCTTATCAATCCCTCTAACATTTAACAAATGCTGAGAACAGTTTGACTCACATTGACTGACAAGGCAGGTTGCATTTAAAAATCATCAGTGTCCAAAGCAGCAAAGGTCAGGAAGAAAGAGCAATGAAGGAATACTTAATGTGTCGCCTGTCTGAACACGAGAGGTCATGAGTTTTGTTGACCTCGTGCTGAATCTGTGTGTGTGTGTGTGTGTGTGTGTGTGTGTGTGTGTGTGTGTGTGTGTGTCTGTGAGGGGTGATGGTGTCACGAGTTGCTGTTTGCGCTGATCTGGCCTGGTCCGTCTTCTCCCCACGGTTGTCATGACCACATGCTGACGAGGGCAGGAAGCCCATCGGAGAGCAACAGGAAGTCTTGCAGCAGACCGTGGGCTTGAGCCTGCTGCGGCCTCCGTTGCACCAGATGGATGGCCTCACACTCACGCTCTCGTCCCCCCAGGATGACATCATCACCTTTCAAAAGCCACGGCCTGGGCCTGACAACCGTCCCCTCCTCACATCCATCCACACCAGAGAGATAGAGAGAGAGAGAGAGAGAGAGAGGGAGGGAGGGAGAGAGAAGTGCAGGGGAGGGTGAGGACAGTTTTCTGTTGTTCTGTTGTGATAAAGGAAACTTGCATTGGCAAGGTCCTGTGGTAGCAACACATTCAAGGGTTTAGAAACACCACAGGGATGTGGGGTAGGGGGACCTTTGGAAAGTGTTGACCAATGTTTCACAAGAGAGACCTTTTCCAATAACAGCAGAAAAAAGTGAAGAGACAATTGAAACAGTTGCTCAGATGGTTAAGGTGTCATTCTGTAAACAGAGGTCATGCCATTGATTATGATCTCCACCATGTTTACAAAAACGGTACAGATCTCTATTACAGATGTCTATTACAGTAATATGTGTCAGCCATACGTAATATGGCTGAAGACATATTTCAAAACAGCAAGTGCGTTTTCTCGTGGTCCTCCACAGCCAACTTACCAAAGTGAGCTCTGTGCTCTCCGCCCACTGTTTGATTGGAGCTGTCCCTGTTTGTTCTGCTGCAGCTGATTTCCAACGTGTCGCTTGTGTTGCTGTCCCCCTCACATTTTGCCCACACACAGTAACAATCATCGGCAAGTGACATGTGTGAATAATAGGCTAAGATGCTCCCCTTCGGTGGTCAGGACCAGCGGTCTTCTCTAAACTGAAGCCACTGAGATTCTCGGCTCAGCGCTGGAAACTAAGTTGCCAAAGAGCCCCAAAAATGGAAGTCTTTATAAATCACTGAATTTATAGGGGAACTAAAAACTTCCTTAATTTGACCCATTCAGACTGGTGCTTCAATGATTTCTTCTTCCCCCATTTTCTCCTGGCTTTTCTTGCGTGTCCGACTCTACCTCCTTCTCCCTTTGTCGTGGGAACTCGGCCACATGTCAGGCACTTCCTCACGGAGGATCCGCGGTGTATAAGGGAATGAGAAGGACGCTGAGTTTGACACAGTGCCTGTAACATGTGTGAGCTGCTTTACTGTTGTGTTTACGTTCCCTCATAGATAAATGTGTTGGAGTCATAAGCTGTTACCGAATGCAGTGATGTGCCTCAGTGGTGTATACATTGTCAGGTTGGTATTTCATTGCATAAATTGGGAACTGTTTGATGTGGGAACATTAGAATGAGCCTGACCTGCACCGAGACACAGATGGTGCTTGATGTGGTTTTGCACAAATCCTGTTCAAAGATGACAAGGAACCTCTGGCACTGATGCACAAAGGAAGCCACATCAGCATGCACTGCTTCATAGTGTGTGTGCCTTTAATGTATGTCGTTGAGTAAAATGCCTAACTGAACCTCAAAGTCCAAGGCTTGAATATAATCTCTCTGTACTGTAAACAAGTTCCAACAGCTTGACTATGAGCAAGTAAATCACACATTGATGTATACATAATATACATCAGTGGCATACATTTGTACTTTGTAACAAATTTCTTGGTGTTATAATATGTTCACCCAAATGTGTGTGTGTGTTTCATATCATATATTAAACAGAGACTGTGCTGGAGGATGTTTGTATGAAATGTCTGTAACCAAGTGAAACAGTGGGCCTCCATTTTCTCGTGCATCAGTACTGAACACCTTTACTGAGAGCCAGAGGTGTAAGAATCGTTTTGTCCCAGACCAACCATTACATGGTCATGTTTCAGCCCACAGCAGATCTTTCAGGTCCCAATAGACATCTTTCGGAGGTTATAGCACCTGTGTTTTTGGGAATGCGGAGACATATCCTGGACTCAGGAGCCGTAAAGGCCACAGCGGACTTGCCACAGAGAATGCCGGCCTCCAGTTTCCTGTGGGTGTCGTGAGCGTTGCTGGAGGTTTTGGTGGTCATCGTGTCTTTCACAATGACAAGCCCCAGGCCGTGTGCAGGCCAGTGGCGGGGACGTCCAGGCCTCTCACTTCTTATTCCCCATTCCTCATTTTCCGAGCTGCTTTGATGAAATCTGCCTCACAAGGGCCTATTCTTAGACTTGCCCGCATGGAGGGGGTTGGACTGACACAAGCACACACACATTCACGCCTGCCCACTCACACACACACATACACACACACACACACACACACACACACACACACACACACACACACACAGATCACAAAAAAGAAACACACTTATACACACGCATAGACACCCACACAAACTTACAAAAGTAGAAACACACAGACACACAAAAATATAGATGCACAAAAAACAGCACATACACACAGACATACAGGCACACACTCAGAGATACAGGACGTACAGGCACACACTCAGAGATACAGGACGTACAGGCACACACTCAGAGATACAGGACGTACAGGCACACACTCAGAGATACAGGACGTACAGGCACACACTCAGAGATACAGGACATACAGGCACACACTCAGAGATACAGGTCATACAGGCACACACTCAGAGATACAGGACATACAGGCACACACTCAGAGATACAGGACATACAGGCACACACTCAGAGATACAGGTCGTACAGGCACACACTCAGAGATACAGACAGACGCCAAAACACTGCTGATTTCCATGACTAATATTGCTCACTTGTCCCCAGTAACAGTATTTCAAGAACTGGATTATTTTACAAACCTTCTGTAGAGAGGAACCTACAGATTGAATCATTCTGTCTGGGATATTCCCAGATAAAATGCATTCAAAAATAGCCTCTGTGGGATTTCCCCATTGCTGAGAGACAATGCATGCGCAGTGGAATTTTGTGACTGGAATGATAATGATGAACTGATCAGCCATTAGCAAGATGTTATTTGAACATTTGTAAAAAAAAAATAGTGGTTGAGAAAACTTATTCTTATTTTGTAAGCACATTGCGAAGTGAAACTGTATCATGTGATGGCTATGAATAAAGCACAATGATTTGAATGATAGATTTTGAAATCTTTCTAACCCTATTTACAGTTCCATTTAAAGTATCTTCAGTGCTTCCATGACACAATATCATGCGAGTGCACCTGTTGCACACTATTATCATCATAATGGTATTATAATAAAGTATTTTGACCAACCTATGAAAGTATCAAGTGACATTTGCATATTCTGGGCATGAGTAATGAAGAGATGGCTTCTACATACCTGACGCACCCGACTGGTAGCGCGACAATGTGACGTCAAAATGACGTAGATCTCTCTGGCGCGCCAGGGTTTTGGCCGTGTAGTCAAATTCAAGGAAATGTTTGTGAACCAGTGATTAATTGTAATTTTGGGGTGCTGGTTCTAAATATTTCATTTACCAAGCTGAATTCTGAGATTTAATCCAGCTAAATAGAACAGTATTAGTAAATACAGTCTGGTGACTCTCAATTGGGAGACGTTTCCAACACTTGCATCGCGACAGGCACTAACGTTTAAATTATTGGTCCAGCCAATCACATTGATCATTCCTAACGTTACCTCCTACTTCGGCTAAACTTTACAAATTGACAATAAACAGCCTCAACAGTCAGGAAACAGTGTATGTGGGTCTACATTTGCTGTAAATAAATTTCTGTATTTTCCAACGGCATTTTTTTATGTTTGCCGGTGTTGCTGCTCCTGTTTATCACAATAAGTTTCGGTTTTGTCTTCCCCTCTTGTCGCTGATTGGCCTGACATTTTCCTTGTCTGAAGGGAAACGGTTAGAAGAACTACAGTATGGTGTTCCAGATTAGATTTCCCTGGAAAAAAAATGTAGATCGGCAGGGCCAGGCTACTGCGATACCACAACTTCATACAAAAGTAAGAGTAGCTGCGTCTTGGGCCCAGCTGGCCACTGTGGCGCAACTGGCTGGGGCACCTGCACCGTACGCCGGAGACTCGGGTTCGATTCCCGCCCCGTGGTCCTTTCCGGATTCCACCCCTGCTCTCTTTCCCATTCACTTCCTGTCACTCTCCACTGTCCATTAAAGGCATTAAAGCCAAAAAAATATATACTAAAAAAAAAGAGCAGCTGCGCCTTGGCATTGCTTGGCAACCATTCAGATAGAGGAAATATATTTCTTGGTGGAAGAATGATTATCTCTGAATAAATCGTTACATTTCTCATTGCTGTGCCTTTATTTTATGACATCTTGCCAGGTATATAACCGTTTTAGAAAAGCAATAAGCCACTCGAGTTCCACTGATTTTAGAGCAGCTAATGGGGGTTTTAGCTGCGCGTCGTGCCAAACAACGCCTCTTAGCTGTTCTAAAATCAGTGGAACCTACGGCCTCTCGGGGCTTATTGCTTAATTAAGTGATGATGCAAGTCCAACGGCTTTCAGATAGACAATAAAATAAACAATTTTTTCTGCTATTCAGAGTAGCCTTTAAGAAAATTGTCATCCTAGCCTACTACTCACTTGCTGCCTCAACCTAATAAAATCCAATTTTTTGCTGAAGCCTGGACGTTACCCTTGATTGTATCATCTAGGCTGCACAGCTTACTCTGTTAAAGTGAAACGATTTTGTTTTACTCTCACTTGCAATTTTAACTTTAATTTGCAACGTTTCGGTCAGATGACCATCATCAGGCAATTGAGTTGCACGGAAGGGAGGGGGAGCTAGTTTTCTGTTTTGTTTGACCGTCAACAGAAGTGACGATACCCAACATTGTAGAGTTCTCAACGGGTCGGGTCGGCCCGACAAACCCGACGGGACCCGCAGGTTCGGGCCGGGTTCGGGTCGAAAATATAAGGAAATGACTCGGGTCGGGTCGGACCTCGGGCTTAATCTTTTCTGCTCAGTGAAAAAAAAAAGCTGCTGTTCACCGTAAAGAAAGTCTGCTGCTGCGTGCGACATGCATCATGAGGGGCAGGGGCAGACCTGCCGATGTGTGCACGCCTTTAGCCTGGAGAAGAAGATGGAGTTGGTGAAAAGTAGGCTAAACTTACCACAGGTGAATTCACTGTCGCTACTACAGGAGTGGGAAAATCAGAGGTCTGGAAAGTGTTTGGAGTGGTGCTGGATTCTGATGGAAATTCTACAGGTTATGTGCAATGCTCAAAATGCAAGATGATGATGAAATATGTGACCCTGCAAGGCGAAACCAGTCGCTTTGGTAACATTTTCAAAATTAAGTTATTGTGCTCATATGAACGGCCATAAACTAAGCTTGTATATGTATATCGAGGGTATTGCAAAAAGTAGGCTATCGCTAAGATAACCGCATCCAAAGTTGGCATGGTTCTTCCGTCACGATACGCCAGAAGAGGAGAAAATCACTGTTTTAAGTAGGCTAAATTGTCACGCTATGTGTTGAATCTTCACCTAAATAAAGTCCGAGTTTAACAGTCGAAACGTAGCCTTTTAGTCGGGCCGCGGGCCGGGTTCGGGCAGATAATTCATGTTGATGTGTCGGGTTACATCGGGTCCGGGCTTTAAAAGCCACGGGCCGGGTCGGGTCGGGTTGTAATTTTCAGGCCCATTGCTTAGAGCACCTTTAAAACTCAAAATTGGTAAACACCCTCATGTTATGGGAAATAGCCTGTTTTTCCTAGAATTGGTCCTATAGTCTAAGGAGAAAGTTCATAAAAGGTTCATAAAAGTTCATAGAAGCCTAAGGAGGTTATAGGTTCAGGAGGATAAGCCTAAGGAGAAGAGATCATATCAGGTCATCAAATCAGAAATACTGCACTTCTCTGGAGGTGAGCGTGCTCAGAAGGCCATTCTTCTATTGGTGGGTGTGGTATTCAGAGCGAGCCACATCAAACGGCAGGTTGTGTACCGTCTGTGTACGTGTGGCTTGATGTGTTGTGGTATGTGTGTGTGTGTGTGTCTGGTCTTTATCTTAAACCAGCAGTTTTCCTGTAAAGTCTGGTATATCTGAAATAGCGACATCTAACCCCATACACACATGCCCACTAAACCAAACACACACACACACACACACACGCACACGCACACGCACACGCACACGCACACGCACGCACACACACACACACACATACAGTACACACACACACACACACACACAAACATATACACACAAACAGACACACAGCAAACACACACATTCTAACAAACACTAAATAACTAAACATGTCTAAATAAAACAAGCTAATTACATACAGTAGTAGTCAGAGGTATGACATAGTTCCTTAGTTTAACTGCGTTCAAGGGCACAGTAAAATGGTCTTAGTTTAACTGCATTCAGTAAAATGGTCTTAATTGATATGTGTTCAGTACCATTAGACAAAACAATTGCGATGTTGAAACAAAGGATGTAGAATAAAAATGACCATTATATATAATATGAAATTAAATGAATGTCCCTTCACTGTAACTTTGTTCTATGAAGAATGCATATTACTCTTTATGAGTTGGGAAGATTTCTCTGTGGACCGTTTGCGCTCTAGGTTTTAAGAGGCTTTGTGACAATAACCAACACTTCCTATACATCTCATTTGCCAGCTTTATCTTTCCATATGGTTGACCATGAGACAGGTCAACGCAATCTCTTGGACTGCATCTCAGGAAGCTGTTTGTCAATAATAACAGTTGGTCTCTTTACCCATAATACAGTTTAGACGCTGTTCATGAGAACCAAGAGGAGAACAGAACCGCTTCACCTGCATCTGAAACAGTGCTTGCTAAAACTTGGGTATAGGAATCTCAGACTTCTTAGTGTTAGTCAGAGATTCCTGTGCAGACAGTCTGTATTGTGACTCTTTTTGCACATGTTCAAATCCATGGATAAAAAACCTTGTAATGTTGGATTTGAAAAAGATTCTGCCTCACCTGTTTGATAAACAGCCAGGCTACATTGGGTGCAGTTAGCAGTTAACAGTTAGCTTCCACCATAATCAATGGAACTGGCTACACCAGACGCGAGAATGGTGCACACATCCAAAAAAAAGCCAATTTTCGATGACTATTTCACATTTATATTTTACATTATTTTTATGCTCTGTGAATGGAATGCTTTAGTTGCGTCCAGATGTATTTTAGGTGATTTAAGAGTTTCAGCAAAGTTGTTGCAGCAAGAATTTTATAAAGCTGCTACTCCCCCATCTGTTCTGACATCCAGTCATTATTCTTAGAAAGAAGACACGTTCTCCGAAGATTTTCTTCATGTGGTTCTTAAAATGAATACATCTCTTTTCTTCTAAGAAGAGTGAGTTCAATGAAGGAATGAAATAAAGTTTAAAACATTCCAAAATTTGTTTGAGAAATATTATGTTCAATTTCGCAGGTCACAGGGGCCTGATTCCCTTTATTTGTTTCATCCTAAATATCCAATATTTCTTCATATGAGTCAGTCAAAAAAATTGTAAACCTTTAGAAAGATAACTAAAGTGACTGGTATTTAATAGATGCCTTTATTCAAAGCCACACTGATTCACAAAGTTGGGTTCAGAAATTTAACCCAGGTTGATCACTTGTGAGGATAGTACTGCTCCACCACGCCTGCAAGAGCAATAGGACTTGTGAGTGAGTGCTGATAAAGATCAAGTTGTTTTTATGGTGCTCTGTGGTTTGGAGAATATATGTTTGTTTTGTTCTCTCTCTGACTCCTGTGCTCCCTATAGTAGAGGCACTGGGCAGCCATCTACTTCAAAACAGTAGCAGTCCTATTGAATAAATAGGAGAGTGTGTATTTATACAATACTTGCAAAAGTTTTATGGTTATGGTTATGGTTATGGTTATGGATTTAGCAGACGCCTTTGTCCAAAGCGACACATAAATACAAACAACATAATAATATTTAAAATTGAACAGGGAACAGATTAGAATGTAGGTCAAATATAATAAGGAGAATAGTTATAATACACAATAATATCAATTCAATCAATAGCCTAATAAAAAGCAATGGAAAAAAAGGGAAAGGCAATAATACAACAATAATGTCCATTCAATCAATAATATAAAAACAATGACATGCTAAGACTACATTAAGGAGAATATCAATAATAAACAATAATGTCAAATAATTAACAGCCCAATTGAAATAAAACAACATTATACAAACCATAACACATAAGCGCTTAAACAACTAAGTATAAGTTGAATAAGAATGTCTTTAGACCCCTCTTAAACGACCCAAAACTACCACAGGAACGGAGAGCACTGGGCAATTCATTCCACCAACATGGAACCACTGAAAAGCTCACTAGAAGACCGCAGTGGGCGGTTGGGGATGTAAGGCTTGATTATTAAATTAAAATAACTAGGAGCAGATCCAGTTAGTGTTCTATAGGCCAAAGTGAGAGATTTAAATTTAATTCTGGCTACTATAGGGAGCCAATAGAGAGTAACTAGGAGAGGAGTTACATGTGTCCTCTTTGGCTGATTGAAGACCAGGCGTACTCCAGCATTCTGAATCAGCTGTAATGATCTTGTTACACAAGCGGGTAAGCCAGCTAATAGTGAATTACAATGTACAATGTTTTCAAAGTCGGTCATCAATTACAACGCCCAAGTTTCGTGCCGATCTAGTTGGGGTCAGTGAAGTTGAGTCAAGCTGGATGTTAATCTGTTTTAAGCACTTAAGTTTTCTCACAAAAAAGTTTTTTTAGATATTTATTTTCTGTCCTTAGTAACATTTGTGTGTCAGTAGGAAATATCAAAATAATTCAGTGTTCGCATCAAAAAACGAATGACCATCTGTCAGAACTAACAGAGAGAATCAGGCAGTGTGTATCCACCAAATAACTGGGGCAAGGTCTGCAAAATACTTGAAACAACGTACCTGCAGGTACGTTAAAAACTGTACTATTGTCTCTATAGACAAACTGACTGAACCATAGGCGGTTGCACCAAATATTTTTTCTTTTAGCATATTTTACTTTGTGTGTTGTTGCTTGATAAGTATTACATACTGATATTACACATATTGCTGTTTTCATAACGTTTGCACATTAGTCTGTGTGTTCATTCACACGCTTTAGCTTGCTCTCTCTCTCTCTCTCTCTCTCTCTTTCACACACACACACACACACACACACACACACACACACACACGCACACACACACGCATGCAAGCATCCACACACACACACACACACACACGCATGCAAGCATCCACACACACACACACACACACACACACACACACACACACACACACACACACACACACTGTGCACTCTGTTAGCTTCTTGAGGTCCTTGTCCCCGTGGCTGGAGATTCTTCCTCTTTCTAAATGTATTGCTCAAGCAACTGGATGAGTCAGTCCTCTAAGATTGTACTCATGCTGCACTGGTCACTTTAACCCAACCTCATCAAATACAGCTGCAACGCACATAGCTACTCACATGAACTTAAGACTCATATTTTAGTCATAGCTGCACAGTTAAGGTTACTATAATTCTTTATCTTACTTTTGCTCAAACTGCATGGGGGGACACATTGTAAAAATGCAAAGTAATGGAAAATGTTACCCTTTGTCAGAAATCAAAAAGACACCAGCAAATCTGGAGTGAAAAAGAAAGCAAAAACAGCATACTACAAAATACTGGGAAGTTCTGGGGAAGTTGTTACAGGCTTAAGCAATGAGTGTGTTGGTCTCTATGTAACATATGTCTACCTGGAGCAACACTGGTCCTTTCTCAAATACAATGATTGTGCTGAGTGAAAAGCAAGTCCTCCCTTTTTGCTCTGTGACCACAAAGTGACGGCTAAATGATCTTTAGCTGGCTAAATGATCTTTAACCGGCTAAATGACGGCTAAATGATCTTTTCTAAACAAAGCTCCATAGGGATGGCAGCCATCACTCACCTCACCTCTGCCTTCTTAAAGATTTGAACCCCCCTTTACCTGTCTTACTGTAATATGTCATGCTGTCTTACTGTAATATGTCATGCTCTCTTGCATTGCAAAGCATCCCACCTGCTCCCTGCGGATCTTATTTTAACTCGTAGTTAAACTCAAACTATAGCGGGTGTCAGAAGACATTACTTATATGATCTGGGCTATAGGCGCCCCAGGATCATGGCCAGCTACCAAGTCTATAGTCAGCACTCTAAATCAAGCATTCTGAGTGAAATAGTGACTCAAATATGTACAGTTTAGTTTTGTGAGGCAGAAACCCGGCCTCTACAAGCTAGGCCTAAGGTAATATATTATCAGTGAAAATGAAAATATAAGCTAGTTTCATTGCCAACAAATTCAGCCAAATGAGGTACTGTTCAAACTAGTCAAGGAATTAGCACAAATGTATCTGGTCCTGTTTACTGTTCGTGGAATCCCATGGTGTCTGCCCCATCTAGTGGAATCCCATGGTGTCTGCTCCCTCTAGTGGTAAAAAATATGCTAATGTGCTGCATGCAGAGAAAGCCTCCCAATTAGTCTAATTCAGTGGTTCTCAAACTGTGGTACGGGTACCACTGGTGGTACGCAGACTTTCTCTGGTACTCTGGGAGTCTCCAAGGTGTTTTTTCATAAAGACTAAATAGTCACTTCAAATTATATATATAATATATAATAAAAGTCCTTAACTGACGCGATCACTGAAGTTAAATTTAAACTTTTTTTGTCTTTCTTGAAAAAAGAAACAACGCAAAACAAATGGCGGTCATAGTGGTGGTACTTGGAGAGCCAATTGTTTTCTGAGGTGGCACATATTGTGAAAAGTTTGAGAACCACTCGTCTAATTTATCTCATGAAAGGTTTAGTCCTTAATTTAAACCCAAAACATTTCAAATTGCAATTGGATATAAAGGCCTTGAAGGACTCACTGTCTCCCTGATTTGATTTTAGAGAATGTAAAATTAGACAACTGGACTGTCAAAATGCCTCACAATAACAAATTCTATTTATGTTTTCAATAACAGTCTTTTTATGTTTTTTTTCTCTGGGACACACACAATCAGATAGATAGATAGATAGATAGATAGATAGATAGATAGATAGATACTTTATTGATCCCCAAGGGGAAATTCAGGGGTCTCAGTAGCATACAGACATCACACACAACATGCACTTAAAGCAGAAATGGTAAATATAAATATATAAGTATAAACATATAACCAAACTCCACTGTACAATAGAGACAGTAGGAGATAAGAAAAACTAACAAAACTAAATACTAAATATACTATATAAATTAAATTTAAAAAATCCAGTGTGCTTGAGGGTGATCAAGCATGAGACGCTTGTAGTGGCAGGGCCTGTAGTTCTGTGTGCATGGTGAGGTGCTCAAGAGAGTGAGTGTCATGGTGAGGGTGCAAAAGTAGTCCAACAGTAGTCCTGTAGTTCTGTGTGTATGGTAAGGTGCTCAAGAAAGTGAGTGTCATGGTGAAGGTGCAAAAAGTAGTCCAACAGTAGTCCTTTAGTTATGTGTGCATGGTAAGGTGCTCAAGAGAGTGAGTGTCATGGTGAAGGTGCAAAAAGTAGACCAACATTAGTCCAACAGTGCAACAGTGCAATAATAAGGTCTAGAGACCAGTGTAAATAATATGGACAAATAGGAGAGTAAAGTATAATGTAGACAAGGTAATATAACAAACTATAAAAAACTATGTCAGTGCAAGAACAGGTTCAGGGAACAGGGTTACAGCCATTCAGTATTGTAGCAGAAGCCATTGCTCATGTGTGCTAATATAGCATGAAAAACAGTGTAGCAGGAAAACAGTAGTAAAAACATTAGGCTGTGGACATTAGTAAAACAGTAGTAAAACAGTAGTAAAGCAGTAGTGGGCAGTCAGTACTCAAACATGGAGAGGGTGGAGAGGCAGACAGACTAAGCAGAGAAGTCTATCTCTCTCTTCCCTTTAGTGAAGCATTAAACAGTTCAATGATGCACTCCAGTTCAGCTCCCACTACAGAGCCAGCCTTCCTTACCAGCCTGTCAAGTCGCCTAGCATCCTTCTTCTTTGTGCTTCCTCCCCAGCATACCACTGCATAGAAGAGGATGCTGGCCACAACAGACTGGTAGAACATCCTGAGGAGCTTGCTGCACACATTGAAGGACCGCAGCCTCCTCAGGAAGTACAGCCTGCTCTGCCCTTTCTTGTAGAGTGCGTCAGTGTTGGCTGACCAGTCCAGTTTATTGTCCAGGTGGAGACCCAGATACTTGTAGGTGCTTACCACCTCCACATTGACCCCACCAATCAACAGTGTTGGGAAGGTGACTTTGGAAATGTAAGAGATTATGATTACAAGTGACCGTATAAAATGTAATAGTAGTATAATTATTTCAATTACGTTATCAAAGAAATTTAACTTATTAAATTGAATTACTTTTTGATTACTTTTCTACATCTGTAACTAACCTTTTTCAAATGTTAAAACTTGGCAGAGTTAACCTTATAGCAGTACTCAACACTGACTACTGTCAAACTTTTAAAACCTTCATTACATTATTTAAGATTATAAACATTTAATTTTAAATAACAGACACCACAAAATCAGACTTTAATATGCATTTTTACTGGGAGATCATTCTGAGGTCACATATAGATTTAAAATCATAACAAAAATACTAAGCCTGAATTTAAAATCATAATCGCACAAATATTTGCGTAGCTATGACTGCTTTTAAATAAAACTTTGGTATTTAACATTCAACAGCAATCAATGCCTGAAAAAATATACACAGCCCCAAATATGAAATAAAATGATTGGAAAACTAGGTGTCCTAGTCTGGATTTGTTTAAGTGTGTGTATGTGTGTGCATGTGTGCTATCTCTGTCTGCCAATCAGTGGTGTAGTCTATGTCATATGCAGGACTACGTAGTATACCCACTTAAAAAGCATCACCATCTCAGTATACCCACTTAAAATAGGCAAGGTTACATATAACATTGGGGTTGATCACAGTAGCCCACTAACTACTAAATCACATCCACTACAGCTAACTATATACACTACTGCTGCCAATAATCAAACTTTAGAACAATAGAACAATTTATCTCAAATGTAACCCCATTGTAATCATGAAGATTTCCATAAGTAACTGAAATTTAATTGCACATTTTTCCCAGTAGGCTAACTGTAATGGATTCAATTTGTAATTAAATTACGTAATTCCGTTACTACATGTAGGCCTAACTCGTTACTCCCCAACACTCACAATCAAGTACATCCTTCCGAGCCAAGTGTGTATATTGTTTTGTTATGTAATAAAAAATATCTGGACACTTTCAGTAACCAAAGTGAAGTAAGGAATGAACATGTCCTCCCTCTTTCAACAGCATACTCTTATGTACAAAGGTCCACTCTTTGCACACATGAATGCCAAAATCGTAATAGAAAGTGTATGTATGTATGTATATGTATGTATGTATGTATGTACTGTATGTATACTAGCAAGGACCTAACCCCTCACTGCTCCCCGAGTGCCGCCTCACTGTGTGTTCACTGTGTGCTGAGTGTGTTTCACTAATTCACAGATTGGGATAAATGCAGAGACCAAATTTCCCTCAGGAGATCAAAAGAGTATACTTATACTTATATATCATCATTCTGCCCCTAGGTCTGCTCCAGGAATCTGGGACGTTTCTAGTAATATTCTACTCATGCTCTACTGCTTATCTGTCTTTGCTTCTTTGCCCATACACAGACTTTAAACAGTTGTTTGTTTAAATTGTTTAAACACTATAATAATGACCCCCACTGCCTCCACTCCACACATACAATGGCATGTCTCTCATTAGTATCCTCTTCTTGAATTTCCACTGGGGATCAATAAAGTATCTATCTATCTATCTATCTATCTATCTATCTATCTATCTAGTAAAGATTTGTATTTGTGTAGTCTTCCACACCGCTAGGTGGCGCGCTCCTACATAGATAGCTGTTGTCTTTGAAGCCGCTCTTCCTCGCCACTTTCACTGATCTGTCCTTCATATGTGTTTGGCAAAAACGTCAACGTGAAGTTACAGTTATGTGTCAAAAGTTGTTTCAAATGCATACGAAACTCAAAATGTAGACGAGCCTGTGGACACACCAGTTTTCAAGATGAACACTGCATTGGTACATTGGAAGGAGGCAGCGACTGTCATTTTAACAGCCGGAATCAAACGCACGTCTGTTGTTGACAGTTTAAGGACAAGTATCGAGAAACATTCTCCGAACCCTCCTGTCACCTGGACCCAGTCAGGTTTACCTGTTAAGTCAGCATTTGATTACGAGGTGCTCCTGCTAAAACGAAGTGGTAAGAGTGGGTTTATGCCAAATGCATATGTCTTTCCCGGTGGTCTCGTGGAGATTTCGGACTTTTCCAGTGAATGGCTCGATATTTTCAGGAACTTCACACACTCACCAAATTTCGGGTTGGGAGTTGTTAAACAACCACCTCAGACTAGACCTCCTATTTTCGCCACGGATAGAATGAAATTTGGCTCTCCTATCCCGGGAGATGTTGCCTTTAGAATATGCGCTGTGCGGGAGACCTTCGAAGAATCAGGCATACTTCTGGTTGTACCCAAAGAGGAAGAAAATAGCGTACTGAAGTCTATGAAAAACATAGAAGACGCTGGTATGGCAGATTTGGCACAAATATCAAACGTATGTGGCGAAAGGGAACTGGCTAACTGGAGGCAGTTGGTGATGAAGAACCCACTGAACTTTATTCGCATGTGCAGGGAGTTGGAGTGCCTGCCCAACATCTGGGCCTTGCACGAGTGGGGCAATTGGCTTACTCCTACAGCAGTGTACGGCAAGCAGAGGAGGTACGACACGGCATTCTTCATTTGCTGCTTGAAGGACATACCTCACACTGTGCAGGATGAGAAGGAGATAGTTCATTTTAAGGTGAGGGCGTCAAGGATGAGACCACAGTCTTGGTACTCCTGTTGCACTTGCCTATAGATGTCCTGTAAATATCCATTATCTATTTCGACTCTGGATAAGAGGAAATCCGCTAATCGATGGCACACATTTCACAGTTTTATTGTATTATGAAATACAATGTATGGCCTACAACATAACAGATGTACAGTACATAGGCCTAAATGTGTAATGACTCAAGTATTGAAATGATTCTGCTTAGATGATCTTTGTGATTCTCATCTTGCCACCAACACTTGCTCTCATAGTAGCTTGCTTGCATGTATGTTCCTACATGATCATACATCAAGTGCATGTGTGTGGACCCAATGCCACGTTCTGTCACATCACCCTGTGACTCCCCTGTAGTGGTCCACTCCCATTGAGGTTCTTCAGAGCTATGAGGCGCGTGAGTTGTGGATTGCCCCACCGCAGCTGTACGACCTGAGTCGTCTATGCCACTTCCGTGGCCTAGATGACCTCCACCGCTTCGCTGAGCAGCGCTCCCTAGAGGGATGTGAGCAGTGGTTGCCCATCAGACTCACCTCTGCAGACTGCTACATATCACTGCTGCCAGGTAGGACACATATGCTGACATACAGTGTTGGCCAAATTATAAAAAATTTACACAGTTCATTGTTATTTTTATTTTTATTTTTTAAAAAACTATATATATATATATATATATATATATATATATGTTGGTTACTTTTTGATCTGCATGGTCCTCAATTATTGTAGTTTACATTACGAAAAGCTATTGAATAACAAAATGAATAGGCAGTTAAATAAATTAAACCTAGCATAAAAGGAGCATTGAGCGCTATGGCAGAAACAAAAATATAATGACTCATTTCCGTTGCTTTGGCCAAAACTTTACACATACCTTACACATTTGTTTACACACCTGATCCAGAATGTCTGAAATATTCTGAAGTATGAGTGAGTTTGAATCTGGTAAAAGAATGTCCACAATATAGGCTTGCTTTGGTTGAAATAGCTTGATTTATTTCCAAAATAGCTGTGACACTGGCAGCCTAATCATGAACTTAGTGCGACTGCGAGTGTATTTTATTGGCCACGGTCTTGGGCATTTAGCCCACTTCATACAAATGAATACGCAGTACATCTTGCCCCTCATATGATATTTTATGACTGTTACATGGATTAACTTCACATTTTCATAGCATACCAGTATATCCGTTTCATTACATTCAGGAGTGCCCGTTTGTTGTGTCGGCTTGTTAAACGCCACCTCTCTCGTTCTCCGAGGTGATGGGCTGTACCCCGAGCAGGTGGACATGTCCGGCCAGCGTGACGTGAACATGCGCACTCAGAAGAGCCTGGAGGAGCTGCAGCAGGAGAGCTCTAGCTTCCACCGCATGGTCTTCCACGACCCCTACACCACGTCCATGCACATCAACATCACCCCCAAGTACAAGCACCTGAGTCCACTGCCTGGTACATCCAGCAGCTGTGGTAGTAATAACAGCAGCAGTAGTAGTGACCGCAGCGGGAGCACACCCACCAGTCGGCTCTGAGTCTGTCTGCACGTCCCTCTGCTGGTGTTCAGGGAAACTGCATTTGTCAACAACTACACCACTGGGGTGCACCGGCCTTAAAAAGCTGTGGGTGCAGAGTTTGTGTTCTACTTGCTTATTTGTTTAAAGCCATAAACTGTGGGAGAGAGTTTGAGTGGTGGTTACAGTAGTGGTCGGTACAGTAGGTTTGTAGGTTGAGGACGTTTGTGCATGAAAGTAGTGTTTTCTCATTTGCTACCTCAGTGTTAGTCGGCAAGAATGATGGCCTGATATATCTGACAAAGAAAAACAAAACCACGCAAGAAAAGGGTGCTTCTGTTCAAATCACTAATGAAGCAGCACATGAGACATTCTACTAGAAACTTACATTTCCTATCAATGAAACTTAATCCTAAAATGTCGTAAACTGACTAGATGATTGATTTCTAGGAGTTGTTCTGTAAAAGGATATGTAATTCTCAGATAATGCTCTCAGATGTTTTTTTTTCTTTATTAAAAAGCCTTCTAATCTTTCTTAAAGGGACACCAGGCAACGTTTTCGTGTTAATTAATCATCTTCGTAAGTCGGTATATGGTTAAATGACTCATTATGGGGCGAATGAAGGCTCTCTCACCCGCCCCTACTGCCTGTAGGAAGAATATCCCACTTGCAAGTTCGGTGTATCCTACCCGCTCGAAATTAACTTTTTTTCTCAGTGTCCCGCAGCTGTCCCAAATTCTACTTGGCACTGTCCCGGACTTAACCACCAGTGTCCCAAATTCAAGTTCTTGTTTTTTCCCATTCTACGTAATAAACAGCATAATAATCAGTAACTTGCACCACTTAATTAACTCATTCTGGTCCACCATAAGTTCTAAACACTTAATTTATTAAACACCATTTTATTAACATTAATCATCTGCTGTTTCACACAACACTCATTTTCAGAGGTTGCGCTTTTAACAATTTTTTGAGGTTGCACTAGACGTTCTCATTGTCCATCACTTTGACGGACAGGTTTGTAAAACATTCCGTCAATAATCTATTTTCACGTGTCTTTAATTTCAATGTCAGTTTGGTGTGATGTCATGGCCACAGATCTAAGTGAAAACAACAAGTAGCGTGGGAAATTACCACAAAGCTAGCTAATTTCTGTCTAACTTTAGACTACCAAAGTGAAGCTGTCAGATAGGTTACTCTCCGGTATTCGTTTATTTTCCTAGCCTACCTGCCTGCTAGTTAGGTCAGTTAACCTCTATATCGGAAAGTGACCCATTAATAGGCCTACCGCCCGTGCCCTATGTTTGTGTCGGCATATGTGTCATTTAATATTTATTTTTATACAAAACCAAGATGGCGAATTCCTAAGGAAACGCAAGCACCCATCCCATTTGGATATCTTATATTGCATTTGTTCCAAAAATGACATTGTAGCCTACAGTGATTCGAAGAGCAGTAAACAGTGTTGTAAGGCTGCGTGTATAAAACCACTTCTTTATAGATCAGCTGGCTAACGCTGCTTTTGCCAGCTGCCCGGTCAAACGCCAGGTCAAATTACGCCAGGTCAAATTTTGTATAATTTTATTCAGACAAGAAAGATACGTTTAGATTCCCATGTGAACAGGTTAGGAAAAAAATACCTATTTTGAAATTTGCTTTGCCATTTTTTCTACTGTCCCAGAGTTGTCCCAGACATCATTGTATTGTGTCCCGGACGCATTTTTTATGGTCCCCGGGACGTCGGGACATCGTTAATTTCGAGCCCTGCCGCCGACCGAAGCAGGATTAGTTTACAGCACAGAGGCAGGCTAACGAAACGCTAGAGATTGTTGCAAACGTGTGTATAATGGCAGAGCCAGCGAAGAAGCAGCGAAAACCCTTGACGGAAGACGCAAAGAACAATTTTGTAAAAACACAAATTACAAATCCTGAATAATCTTAAAAACACAAATTACAAATCCTGAAAAATGGGCTGTCAGCCAAATCTGAACTACATCTTTCACGGTTTTGTTGTGATAAAGACTGGAAAAAAACTTATTTTTACATACAAATTTGTTATCTTTCACATCAATATATTAAAAACATGAAATTAAACATAAATTCTAGAAATAAATATACAACTGTTCCCACGTTTTCGTCATGCGCCGTCATGTTTACATGGAACACTACATAAAAAATGCATTGCTCTTTTACGACTTAAAGGCTGTGACCTCATTTGACCAAGGTAATGCTGAAATTTATCAAGGGCAAGTCCTCTCAGAAAATTATTTGATTTTAAACTTTTTTTTTTTCAGGGGGATGTCACATCAAGCCCTGTCACAGACTTATATAACTGCAATAGAGGGGCGTTCCTATTGGTCCTAGATCCTATTTTCAAAAAGGCATTTTATTAAGGTTTTATAAGGAGTAAAAACATCCTGAGAAGACACAATAGGTGTTCCTCATAGTTTAAGATTGCGTCCATATGACTCAATGTTCAGATTCATGAATAAGAATATTTTTTTCCAAGATTTCTTTAAGTGATAATGTATGTTTCTGGTAGAACGTCCCACATGTTCTGGTTGAATTATGAATAATAGTAAGATATCAAATAAAGAAGCAAGCTATATGTAATAAACTCTTATTCCTAATACCCCTCCACTAAACAAGAACCAGTTTTTAACTTCCTAATGAATAAAAATGTATTTTAATTCAAATTCCTAATACCCTAATGTAGGAGTTTTTTTTTACCATATTCCATATCCTATCATTTTAACTCCCTTAAATCTCTGTAAAGGTAGTTGTGTTTAAATTATTTATATTCACCAACCAAGGATTAGTTTGAAATGAGTTACTATTCAGAAAACACTGCTGTACTTTACCTAGTTAAAGTTTAAGGAATATAAGTTTATGTACTGCTGTGCTTGCCCTTTCCTTGATTATAACATCAGACGTTTAGTAAGAAGCATTTTGTTGTCATAAGTTATCGTTTGTAGCCTTAAGTAAGTTATCATGACTTTATAACTGTTATCATAGTTGCAAATCTGCAACAGTCCACTCCAAACACAGGATAGTCGAGATGGTGCCATTACCCTCCACAGGAGTGTGCTATTTTGCTTCATGCATATCATTTCATTTACTCGTGTAAAAACATTTTTTACATGTACCCTCAATTGAGAGTGGCTACCTTGTTATAAAATAGGCGAGAGAGAGAGAGAGAGAGAGAGAGACTGCAAGGTTTCTTGACACGTTATACATTTGCCGCTGATCAGAAGATGTAGCACTCCCCAACAGTGAGCCTGATAATGGTATGTGTAACATATAAAACCTTTATTTTACCTCTGACACTGTAAACATACAATAAAGCCATGGACATTTCTACAGTTGTTGACTCAGTTCATGCTGACTTTGCTTTTAAAGATCGCTGATTTGTCTTTGTTGAATCTCACTCCTAAATCTAATTGAGTAAAATGCAGGCAACATTTGAGACGTGGTGAACATTGTATCTGTTTTATAGGCTTGCAGTCTCTATATACCAAAACACATACCATCTACAACATTAGACATCTTCTCTCCAGCATTGAACCCATAAAATACTTTCTTTCTCGTTGTTGTGGTTGTTGTGTTTTTAACACTCTGCCCAGTGACAGGCGTTTGATGTGCCAAGGCTGCTTTTGTACAACTGAAAGCCTGTCTGGAGTGGACTCAAAGCATTAGGCTGTAATCCACTTCCGAGAAGGCAGAAGACTCTGAGAAAAAAGTAATTCTGGGTAAATTATAGTCGCTCATGTAGCGCCTGTGGGGGAGAGTTGTAAAGGAACCCCTTCCTGTAAACCAACAGGATGCCAATGGAGGGTTCATCAATCATCTACTGTAAGAGGAACCGCAGAAAGAGGAGAGGGTGCATTACCTTTTATCATAGCATTAGTGGAAGAGCTGTGTCAGGGTTGTCTGCAACGCTTAATCTTCCCATTCTGGAACCACTCCTTCCAGAATTCCATGCTTGCGTTTCAGCTTTCTCTTTGAGGCTTAATGTTAGACTTGCATGATGTTATTGTAGACCATTTCGGATAATAATCTTGCATTAAAGCACATTAGTGAATTGATTATTTAGCATTGTGCCCCCGCCTCCTCTCGTTTTTGTAACAAACCTCTACTGGCCTATGATGTACAAACTAAGGCACGAACTGGACCATGGTATCTCTGTACCATTACACCCCTAGTCATTTTGGGGGAATCCTCGGATTACTAGCTTATCTGGTTTGATTTTTAGCTCTGATTATTCCTTGTCTGAGTGTGTCTGCTTTGGTGCTTTAGCTCATAATTTGAGTGACAGCCAAAGTCTTAAGTGTTATGTATCTAACTGTGTGTGGGTGACATGCTACACTTTGCCCGTCATTAAAGTTAGGGGCCTCTAGGTAGCTCTTTGAGTGTATAAATCGTGTTGAGCTTTTGAGTAGAGACTTTTTTTATTTGTGCAGTCCATTTATCGTTATGCATTCAGGACACTTAGGCTACTGCATACACCCACAGCCTACAGCTGGAGTGTGTGGCACGACATTTAACAGATGGGTCCCTCCATTACAGGATTATCAGACATCAACTCTCTTTTGAGGCTGAGCTTTTCATTTCAACAGGAACATCAGGATTTGCCTTCAGACCAACAGTGTTGGCCCAACTTCAAAACCCTCTAGCAAGACTCCTCTCAAAATTAATCTGTGCACACTGTTCATATATTGCCATTTTATTGTCTTTCATTTCATTGTTATTTTAACTCATGTAGCCTATTTCCTCATCATCACTGACGACATCATTGTAGGCTATCGGATAAAGGCTAAAACCTTTAATCAAGATACAGTATCTATTAGCTAATAATACAGATGAACCTTTCTGTGAGATGGCTGACTAAACTTGGTATCCATTTTTAGCTTTGCATTGGAGCTGGCCAGATTATCCTTGCTGTAAGTATTTCTCTCCTGATTTTTTATTTTTTTTTAAAGATAGGCCAATCTTTCAACTAACAAACAACATAATTAGCAGTAATAATTCCTTGAAGCAGTAGCCTTTGTACAGACAAGATTTAACTGATAACTGATTTACAGACACCATCTAGATTTCAAAGCCATCATCACCTTTCAGCGGGTCACCTTTTAGACCATCCAGTAAACCTGACACATTAAGATGTGACATCGCTATTGCAAACAGAGTGACAACGGGAGGAGACAAACAGCTGTCTGTGTCAGTGTACTTTGACCTGAGCCGCATCGCATCGCATTTGGCACGGGATTGAAGTGGCCCGAGGCACGTGGACACATAGTGCTGAACTGAGAGCAGATTTTACGTCATGCACTGTAGCCGGGATTACAGCTTTGACTGCTGTCTGGACCGCTTTGTGTCAGGTGCCACGCGTAACGCGACTGGCTGTGTTCCTGTGAGGGATTATAAACGGCAGGGACTCCCTTTACTGAAATGCCCATTAGCATGGCCAGGTTGTACAAGAGAGAGGCTGGACAACACAGCATGTTCCTCCCACGGGCTGTCCTGATCTAGCTGTGGAGAAATGGTGATGAAAGCAGGAAGTGGGAACAAAGAAAGTATTCGAAACTAGATGTATCGCAGAGCGGTACAAAATATGACTGCCGCCCAGTCCAGCACATTTTTCCAACAAAAATAAGTCACGCTTGTCAAATTGTGTTCATTTCCTACTTTGTTCCTTTTTTGTGTGTTTGTAATTGAGTGTGTGCAGAGTGTGTGGTTGTTTTTGTGTATATGTGTTTTGTGTGTGTTTGTGTGCGCGTGCATGTTTGTGTATGTAGGTGTGTTTGTATGTGTGGGTGCATGTGTGTATGTGTTTGTGTGCGTGTCATGTGTGTGCATGTATGTGTAGTGTGTGTGTGTTTACGTGTCTTTGTGTGTCTGTGTGTGTGTGTTTTTATGTGTGTGTGTGCATGTGTGTGTGACTTTATGTATGTGTACATCAATAAAGCAAATCAGGGAACCACCTACTCATACACATATATGGTTCTAACCGTCTCACTGAATTGCATTATGCACACTCAATTCTCACTGGTATCTGCTAGACAACAAGTACCAAAACATGATTAGTTCATAGATTTCACATGTAAAATACGTTTTATACAACCCCACCCCCATCTCGCCTGTTCATAATTCTGAGAAATTCTTGAATTGTGTGCATGTGTACGTGTTTATGTGTGTGTATGTGTCAAACGTATGATTACTGTGAATGTATGTGTGTGAATATCTGTTTATCCACATGTGTGCATATGGAATGGGTTAACATGACCCCTGGAGGCAAACATACACAAAAAATTGGTCATGCTAGGCCCTTCTCAAGATATTCACAGAAAACTCTGGTAGTGTACGGTCACTAAATGTACACATAAATGTATTTATTGTATGGCCCCCCATGAACGAAAGTCCACGAAACTTGGCATGCATTCAGAGGGTGTCAATGATCCTACACTTTCAATTTTGTGCAGTTTTGAACATGTCAGCCAGAGATATTATGATTACAACACCTAATTTTTTGCTTTTTAATTTTTAACTAGGTGGCGCTATACATGAAATGAGTGGTAATGGGATGGGTTGACATGGCCCCTTAAGACCAACATACAAAAAAAGGTGAGGGGGGGCGAAAAACAATGACAGATCAAAGCGAAAAACAATGGTTCCATGCTATCCTTGTGGGGCTACATGCCCGCCAAGTTTCATGCTCCCCGGTCTTTCAGTGTCCCGGGAATCCTTGATGGAAAATTGGCCATGCGAAAAAGAAAAAAAATCTGACTTAACCTGGTAAGATAAAATAATATGAAGAGTGATTGGCTTACTCAGTGGAGAGGCATTTTGAATTACTGACATTACCATTACCTCAATTGTCAGGACAACCAGCAAAAAATGTTGTTTCCACCTGAACTGAAGGCCTGTTATGATATATTTCATACTTGAATGTGATTTAGTGGGATATGAGCAGGGGTGTAGTGAAGGCTAAACACAAGTAAATACAGTTTATCCACCTCTGACATTTCAGAAGTAGAGTTTATCCACCTCTTATTAGAGTTTATCCACCTCTCAAAAGAGTTTATTCACCAATTGCAACTTTTAACATGAAAAAATCACACTGTATTATCCACATTCACAATATGTACACTCATCAAAACTCTAGGAACCATTTAATACCACTGGTATTGTTATAAATGCAATATCTTCCACTATCATCAAACATGTTCTGAATGCTTTTTTTAAAAATCCGATATTACATGGTGCAGTCCACCTGATTCATGATCACAGAATTTAGAGTTTATCCACCTCTTATTTTACCACTACACCCCTGGATATGAGGTTGTGTTGGCCAGCGTGAGAAATTATGTGGAGAGAGTAGGAAGCATGTTGCATTACATCAAAAATGTATTGCTTCCTAAATAATTCATAAGGTTTTAACTGACACACTGGACATAACCATGGAGCTGTGTTTGTATTCCCCTTAAGACCACCAAATACAGCTACCTGGGTCACAAACTCAATCCAAGCGAATATTACCAAACCTTGCATGATTATTAGTTTACCATTTAATACCTCTTCCTTATGGATTTGATATGGATTGAGATGGTGAAACATTTTGTTTGGAGTGAGGCTTTCTGGTCCATTAATGGAGGATTAAATGATGCATTAGTCTTAGATGCATATGAGTGTCAACGCTAACTGTGAATTAACTTTAAGCCTCTCTGGAGTTTGAACTGTTTTTTAAGGGTATCTCTCCTCTAATGGAGCTAGTATATTAGCACTGAAGAAAATACTGTAGACAGTCATTATTCTGTTTACAGCAGTTTTATACAGAACAATCAAGGTTTATGTGTTGCAGTTAGGCCTATGCAATAGTCAGAGGTACTGTAATTAAATGCCATTTCCCAGAACATTTCAGTAATGGTGCCCTCTATTAAAATGCCTTGTTGACAACTGTAAATGTGAGCTGATTTTGTTGTGCACTGCAATTGCTGCCCTATGGAGCTGAGCAGCTAAGTTGTCTGTGGTTTGATAACAACAGATAGCAGTTTGGAAGGCAAGGCATTAACATAAAGCTGATGCTTTCCTATGCCAACTAATGATTCACTGTCCTCCAAGCAGCTTGAAGTAGGCTACAACAAAGCTGTGCTCTTCACAGTTCTTAGAGGATGACTTTAATAATGACTTTACCACTGCTGGATCCATTGTCTGGAAAATGATATAAGGGGATTGTGGTTATTTTTCTGAACAGTGATCCAGAGACAACATAGCAACTAGCAAGCATCTGACTGTTTTCTGTTGATCAATTAAAGTTTGGTTTGAGTCTCTGCACACACACAGAGAGACATGTACAAGCCTAGTTGAGCTCCAACAAGCTACTCCAAAAGAAGGTCCAGCTCATCATAATTAGACTTACACTTAATCATGTTAGGAATTCAATGTTCCCTGCTGTCTATTTCTGACCCTGCTATCCCTTAAGCACTAAATGCATCTGTGGCAAAGGTCCTGCCACAGACCTGTCCTGCCAAGGGTTTGCATTTGCATTGCTGTCTTACATGCAGATTTGCATGGTTTTTTTGCAGTGCAAAGCCAACATGCTCAAATGCATGTGGTAGCCAGGTGCACATAAGTATAAGTATACCCTTTTGATCCCGTGAGGGAAATTTGGTCTCTGCATTTATCCAAATCCGTAAATTAGTGAAACACACTCAGCACACAGTGAACACACAGTGAATTTACTGCAGGATGTCCTTTCATCTCTGTAATTTCAAGGATTCTTTAAATACTGCCCTTTTGGTCCCATTTAATTTTTTTTTACTTCAAGGAGGCTTAAACCCTATGTTATAATACTTGTCATCACACAATCACCAAATGCCTTTAAATACTGAGTGGGGGCTACATTTATCAAAACGTAAACATATGTAGATTTATATATAATAAATATATTTTATTGTATATACACTATTTCAACAAATAATCCAACAATAGTAATAACAATTATATACAAATAAACTAACTCCCGTCATGATCACATAAACCCTGCACACGCCTTCATTGGCAGAGGACAGCACAATAGATTGAGAGGCCTTTTGAAAAGTTAAAACAGAAACCAATAAAACTAAGCGCAAGAATCTGTAATCCTGAATAAAAGAGCTCATACTAGATTTGAACGAGACCTTATTATGCTAAAAGGACGTCGGGAATATGATTAAAGCTTTTCTAGGCTGGTTACTCGTACAAATGGAAAAGAAAACTGCCATCCAATGAGCATGGACCAAGTGAGCGAGGCGATAAATACTTCCATACTAGAAAAATAACTTTTTTCAAAAGGCTCAGTCTTTGCGCACAGATACAGCTCTGCTAATGTGCTGTTCTCCAATTATTAATTCTACTTTCAGACACTCCATATAGCACATGTGATAGCCTACGTCCGTGCACTAAAAAATGATTATTCTATCTGTTGGGCGATTTATTCAATCGGACGTTAATGCATACATGCTTTTGACTAATCCATTCGGATTATATCTCGTATTGACATTGTCCAAAACACGCCTGTGTTACCCGTCTGTGTCCTATGTGCCTCTTCTCTTCCACCAAGATATTGCTGAGCACCATCATCTATTCTCATATCAGCACAAATCCACTCATATAGAGCTCTCTACATTTAACTACAACACTGGGCCACCACAGTCGAGTTGGCAGATGCGTCTCTCGTTTCCCTGTTGTGCATGGGTAAACATTAGCCTATTTCTGAAATGCGTTTACCTTTTCTTAACATTGTATCAGCGTCTTTGGGGCACCTCAGTACACTGTTCATCGTTCACTCAAATGATTAACACTTTGAATGCAAGTAAATCGTTAGTTTCGTTCACGAAAGGTTGATCACTAGGTATCCTAAAATAGCAGCCATGAGTAAAATTGCGACAAAAATGATGCCGGCAAAAATTTTCATGATATCATTCTCGCCGTCCTCTCCATCCTTAGGCTCTTCCTCGCAGATGGATATAACGCCAACTGAGGAATTTCCAACACTAACAGTGGATTTGAGCTCTGCACCAGCTTCCTGCTTTGCCTCAACTGCCCACGGTGCTACTTGAACCTTCATCTCCATCTCCTCTCTCATCTGCCCGACCTGCACGATTTCGGTTTCCAGGTCTTTCAGGTCCGCCGTATCGATGTTAGCGTCGGCATCATACTTCATGTTCTGCACGCTCATGGCCCGGGCAGCCACAGTCGTGGTGGCTCCCGTCATTCCCGTTTGGATGAGGTGCCGAGTGGGTACTTTCAGCGGGAAATCCTGGCCGATTTCAAGAGACCTTTTCATGTCTACCTCCAAGAGCTCCATACTGCTGGAGAAAAGCACCCATAGCCGCTCGTATTCGGCTCGGTCGTCCTTGCTGATGCTCTTATCCTTGAGAAGAGTGGTCAGTTTAGTCCTGTTGGCCACAGCCAACTCCTGTGCCTTTTTGCGAGTCTTCTTCAGCTCTTCACGTAGATTCTGGGAGTCTGAAGTGCTACCTAGAGCTATGACCAGATGCCTGTAACAAGCGGTCACTTTGTTCAGAGCATCCAGCATGGTTTTGCACTCCTCTTTCCCCATTTTCAGACGTAATCAGGTCCTTTTTAATACTTCCAAATAGCAAAAAAAGGAGGTCAGAGTTGTATAAAAAATAAACCCTTGTTTGACAATGAAAATTGATCCTCTGGTGTCAGTAGCCTACAAAGATGCACTTACAAGGGTCTAGTTTAGTTTCCAAGGAAGCAGTACTGCCACACAAATCCACTCAGCGCTCTCGTCACAGTAAATTCCTTTCCATCCATGTCCGCTGTTTGTGGCGGAGAGCAGTCGGGTTTAGGAATAAACGGATATATAAACGGCTTTATTTTTGCTTTCGGAGATTAGTTAGCGTCAGCACAGCCGTGTGGCGAGCAAATAGCAACTCATCATTCTCACACTCGTTGCTCTCTTCCTCACGGAGAAATCTGTTAGACTAGCCTATAGTCAATAGTTTTTTGAGTCTCTAACAGGTGTTACGCACCCTTTTTCTCGCCACCTCCAATGGACGGCAACCTAAGAATTTGCAAGCAGACAACAACAGTGAATAAAATATGGATTAAATACTGAGATAGTGCCAGTTGTTGCTGTCATACGAACGCTCTGTACAACACAGATGGATTCAGACGAGAAAGTGAGAGCGTCGTTTCGGAGATATTTTCAGCACTGGAGCTGTCCACCGTCGCTCTCGCCGTCGAAGATTAAATACCACCAAAGGCTTTGTATGGTAACATGCACGCGCAGCCACGGGGTAAAAGCCCCTGGCTGCGCACGTTTGCTTCCGATGACAGCGGGAGGACCGAGGAAAACACCTCTGCGATTGGTTAGTTTGGTAACACTAACAGAAAATGTTTAATTCAATTGGTTCGGCTGATTTCACTCATGGACGTAAACTAGTTGAACGTGGTGACGCGTCAGGCATTGATCAAGAGGCAATAGTTCAGCAATACACCTCGGCTCTTCCATGTTTGTGAGGCGAACTGATGGAAAATGTAGCAGCTATGCAGTCGAATTTGAAAGTGGAAGTGGTGGAGACGTGTGGGCTTTGGGATTGTGAAATGAGAATGAACAAACGGAGTTAGTGGTCTATTCGCAGGCACCTAATTTCCCAGAATAATCAATCAGATGGAGAAAATGTGCCTCTTAACAAATGGAGCAAGTGTGTGATTATGATGTCATTTGTTGTGTGTGCTTTTCTTTTTTAACTTTTGTGGGCTGATGGAAATAATCTGGCACAAGATAACTAAAGCTTCATTCGATTTACAAAAATCATTATGATTTTATTAGTCAGCTGAGACAAGCAGCCACAGAGTGATAAAGCAACATGGTTAGCCATCATCTCTGTCAAAATGTGATGTTATGTTGTCTGCACTGACAAGGTTGTTACAAGGTAGTACACAGGTGACTTAAACCCCCTTGGTAGTGTATTTTCTTCACTTTAGCATGCAACCATTAGTTATTTAAATTCTGCTGATTTTCTCTGATGTCATCTCAGTTAACTCTGGCATGTCACTCTGCCACTTCTGCTTGTTCACCTGAAGTCGGATCTATCAGCTGACAGGAATTGCCCCTGTCTACTCAGGTTGATAGTCACCCTGGGTCTCACAATCCCTGTATCAGACCACATCCATAGTGTAGCAACCCCAGAAATATTGGGGTAAACTGAAAATGCTCACATCTTTAAATAATATATTTAGCATTGTTTCCTATCAGTTCTTATCATGTCAGTTGTGTGTAGTGAAATACCAAGTAGCCCAAATACTTGACTGAATAGACACATTTTAACAGACATTCAGACAAGCACACAACCTTTGAAAGGTTTTTCTGGAACCCATTGCACATAGTCTGTGCCTTTTTGGACTTCAGCCTTAGAAGCTTAAAGGTTTCACTACACCCTCACCAGAACCACACTTCCCTACAAATCTACAGGGCTTAATATATCCCCAGACAGACCTATCATCAGAATCTAACTTTTTTTGACAGTCGTAGGCTTCCTATCTCAGAATAGAGAATCAGAGGTCTATCATATGCATGGGTGAAGACACAGGGCCTAATTGAATCATTATTTATTCACACTGTAGCTGTGTAATATAAGCACCCATCCTCACAAAGGGTGAACCAAAAAGAGGCTGCATGAAATTCATCTCTCCGATGCCATGCTATTTTTATACATTCATTTCCCCTCATATATTCACTGAAATCTTCATCATGTAATCACCACATAAATCAATGTTCCTGTTTTAGAGGGATTGTTGGGAGAATGAGTTAGGAGATAAGAGGTTTGAGACTGGATACAAAGTAGAGGAAAGTCTGGCAAATTTGACTCTTCAGAAATGTTTAAATGTTTCAGTCAGACTTGACTCGAGTTGTAACGGGAAAAGCTCTGACAAACATGTAATGACCTAAAACACCAACCAAAACTAGTTTAGTTATTAAGCTTATTATGACCGCCGCTAGCGAAGCTAGCGAAGCGGTCATATAGGGATTGTCAAAGTTTTTTTTTTTTTTTTTTTTTTTTTTTTTTCCGTCATCTACTTCCTGAAATTTTGGTCAACGATACCCGGGGCACCGAAACACCAGGGCACATGAAATTTGGTGGGTATGTAGCCCCACTAGACTTTTACGGAAAAATTTCGTTTGGTCCCCGGGGGCCACTCCCCCTCCGCGCTGGGCCCCCCGAAACCCAAAAAATGCAGTTTTTCCTCAATAACTACCTGAACCGTGGCACCGAGGATGAAGAAATTTTTATGGTATGTTGGTCTCAAGGGCCCACATCAACTTAGCCCATAATCACTCATTTGTGATTTGCACCCCCCCGGTAAAAAATGAAAATGCAATATCATTCTGCTTTAATCGCCCCTCTCTTCAGTAAAGACGTTCAGAACTGCACCAAATTTTATGTGTATGATTAACCTGACATTCTCTGGGGGTATGCCAAGTTTCGTAGAATTTCATCCATGGGGGGGTCTAAAAAATTAAGTTATGTGTACATTTAGTGACTCTACACTCATTGGCCTGTAGATGGTGGTGCACACATATACACATGCACACACACACACAGGCACCCACATACTATCGGTATTAGAACGGCCGATACATAATTACAAATTCAGTAGGATTAAAAGAAAGCCAAAATAAATATTCATCATCATCATCATGGCTGCATTTCCAGTATTGGCGATAAGTAGTCGTTTGTCCACTAGATGGCGCATCGTTGCAGTGAGACGTAATTTTGTTGGAAGTTAATCTTAAATGGGTTGGAAAGACACTATGCTTCCTACAAGGACAAGACTGTAGGCTACAGTAGTTTACCGCAGAGAACGTCTAAGGGTAGGATGATTTCTGCATGACATGTAATTCCCATTTCCTCTTGAAGCCGAAATAAATCTGAGAATGTTTATCGGACATGCTTGTTTTTTACTGCAGGTAGGCTACGTTAATCCTATCAATAGCAGAACGTAGGTAAAATAATGTTACCGTTAGCATGGTTGACTGATGGAGGCCAATTTGATTATTGATGTATTTGTAGAAAACCATAAATGCGTTTATAAGCTACCAAGCAAATCGATAACAGCACTAATTGTATCTTTCGACTGTCATCTCATTTGCTTATGACCATAACCTAGGCTACTAACAGGAGCTAAGTGAGTTAGCCACAACACGTTCGCTACGTGATGGTTTTTTAATGGAAAATATATAGGCTACCTGAAAGATAACCTGTCTATGATCCCGTGATGATCTACAATCTCCATTTAAACCAGATGTTTTAGAGCGCACGTTGAGATGTATTCAGGGCAGGGCTGTACCTACACATATTTGTTGCACGTGCTACAAAAATCATTCTTTGCGATGAATGATTTAGTACCAACGTTACAAGGGTCAGATACAGTTTTGCCTATGGCTATTCCGTGAGACTGAGGCGCTTTTTGTTTGTTCGAAGTGCGTGTTTAGGGTGTGAGAGGGGAGTCGATGTGCTTTGATTCCAGCTTGGTAGTTGTAGTCTATGCGATTAAAAAACACGTGTGTGTGAAGTATCCAAACAATGATAACGCTTTCATTATGGCTGCTTTAGCCACAGACCTTGAGCTACTGTACAGTGGGTTGGGTTCCGTTTAGAAGTGTCCACTTCATTCGCCCTTTCCGTGATTCACAGCTACGTGAAATGTATTACTACTGATATGCAAAACTATTAACTTTTTCGCCAAGAGGTGGCAGCTTGATACTGTAAGGTGTAAGCCATTGGTTCCAACGGAGATTTTATTTGGGTCGCCAGCATAGCCTAGCGACAATTTGTGTTGTGTAATAGGCCTAGCATAGGGCCTACCTTATATAGCTTATAGTTTGTTAACAGTCACGGTTTTGTCATAACTCCCTCTATGCATTTTTGCATTTAGAATAGCTCTAAAACCGGGGGGCGAACACGTCGCAGGGGGGGCGCCAGTGCGTGGATATCTCAATCGCAAAATTAAACAATATTTCTATCGGGCGCCTACCATGGACTAGGCTGGGTGAAAATCAAAAGATTGCGTCAAAAGATTGAGCTTAACCATTGACCTCATGGTTGCAAAATGCAAGGGAACATGAATCAGCATATTATTTGCACAAACAATAACGGAGAGTAGCTCTTCAACTTTGCCCGTTAAAATGTGTATGAACAGTCTCGCAACGCATTTCATGAAGGCCCTTTGGACATGTCAGTTATTTGCACCACTGGGAAAAACGGCATTTTGTTTTAGACTACTGGTATTTCATTTGTGCATTGACAATAAAGCTGAATATCATTTGAACTAGATGACTAAACTTATGCATATGTAGAAGAAGAAACATTCACAAAAATCCATGACATGACCTCTCTTCTTGATAGCTGTTGAAAACTGCATGGAACTGACAGGGATTGTTTTGTTTAATAATAAATAAATAAATACATTATGCTGCTACCTTCTGCTTTTCCCAAATACAATGTAGCCTACAGGTGTACCTTTCATCAGTCCAGTTGCAATGGATGGACTGTGATGAACTGCCCTACTTGTGATTGTTTAGAGATTTTAAAGGTTTTATAACAATGTTACAGATTTTTTGGCCCAGAAACAAATCTATTCACCTTTGCAGCGCCAGTAGGCTACTTTGTGTGCGGAATGTGTGCAAACACACATTTCAAACAAGCATACACAAAAGTTTCAAGAGTGGGGAATGGAGTAGAAGATGGAGACAAATTCATTGATATGATTTATTTTCGCAGAATGGATGTGCAGGACTGAGCGGCGGTCATATTTTGTACCGCTACGCGGTACATCTAGTTTTCTACAGGGACCATATGCAAAATGCAATAATCACATAGAGGGAAAGCTTTATACCAGATTTAGCTACTAGCTAATTTCCATCTACAGTCCCAGAGCAAGTGAAGAACAGAAAGATGCAATTGAGATATGACACACACGCACGTACATGTTTTTTTTACATCACAAGAGACAATTCGGAAATCTGTGCATGCTTTGAGATTGTTTGGGAGCATATTTCATGCCTTGATTGCTTTAAAGGAGAAGACTGATTGTGCAAAAGGCATTCTCCCCTTGTAGTGGACGTAGTAGCCCTGCTCATTAGCTCAGAGTGGGCTGGACTAAATCTCCTCAAATGTGGAGAGGCAGTGATATGAACAATCTTAAGTACTAAACGTATGTCTGAATACAATATTACATGATCAAAGCGCAACATGTTGTAAAGTATCACAATGGTGATATCGATGCGATTTTCAGATTTCAGACTACTGACGTGTGTGCAAGGAGGAAAAATCCCAAAGTACACCTGGGATTGGCAATAAGGGCCATATGATGTCCCAAAGTCATTCACTACACGCGGGCTTGGCAATAAGGGCCATATGATGTCCCAAAGTCATTCACTACACGTGGGCTTTGCAATAAGGGCCATATGATGCTGACTCCTGTGGGGTGAGAGAGCATAACAATAGAAGAGATTAATATACGGCTCTTCACAATGCAAGTAAAACGTTCCATTGATTTGAATGAGATTTCCAAAGTTCTACCGGTCATTATTTTCGTCTAAGGACCTAGAAATAATGACCGCTGTCAATGGCAACGGATTTTCATGGCGCGTTGGGGTCCGGGTTTGTCCTGTCGGGACTTATTTTCCCAATAATGACCGGCGTTAGCTGGCCTAATCTGAAGCTATGAAACTGTACTCAGTTACTCTCTCTGATTACTCTGGCAAGTTTCCATTTTCAACTTTTAGTTGTTTTTGGTGTTTTTGTTTGGCAGCTGCATATATATATATATATTACAGGAATCTCGGTGTGACATTATCACTAATCCTGGTAGCCTATGGTAATTCTATCGATCTCTTCCCTGCTGACAGACAGCCAAGAAGATGGACTCTGCTTGACCTTTACAGTAGCTGTGACAAGCTCATCAACCAAATCATTACAAGCAGGGTGTCAAATAAGACACATTGTCTCACATATTGGCTCAAAAATGACATTTAAAACAAATCTCTGAGTTTAAAATGTTTATTTTTTGTTTGTTGTCTAACAAACTAAACAAATAATATAACTAATATAACTGATTAAACCTGTAAAACTAGTGACAATGTTCTGATATTACTCAGTTCAATCTGACCTAAGATCAGTGAGTGGTTGGCGTGAAGACGAGTGGAACCCCTCAAGAGGAGTGAGACACCAAAGCTCCTCACTCTCCAGCAGACAGTTCCACCACAGTCAAAATGTCCGTGTCCGTGGCTGACAACTCTCACTTGCAACTGTCTCACAAACCACAAGTCTGAGGTCTGTTTCACTCCGGTCCTGTCAAATGGCAGTGATGGCGACGAGAGGAAGGGACGGCCACAGGACAGAGTGGGATTCCCAGAGGCAGCAAGCGATGAGGACGTTTCTAACAGAAGCTGGTATTTACACACGATGGCGCCCCCGCCGATCAAAGCTCTCCCGGGACATCCTCATTTTCGATGCGGCCGAGGCGGGGGTCTGCCTCGGTTTGTTGACATAATTGCCTCACTTCTTTAAGCCATGCCGGCGCAGTGCCCCGCCGAGCCGCAGGGAAGCCGCGTTAGCGACTGTCTCCAGGGGGCCGCCCCACGGGGGGCCCATCCGATTGGCCCCGGCTGGCGAAAGGGCATCTGGGGCCACACTGACAAGGGATGTTTCTGAGAAAAGACATCATGATTTTTTCAGAGAGGATATCTGCCGAAGAAGCCATAGAGCAGTGATTCTTAAACATTTTTCCCGTCATTCCCCCACTTTGGATGTGGGGAATTTTCAAGCCCCACCTGACCCCATCACCCAGCAAAAAGATAACGTTAAAATATTATTGTCACATTTTGATTTCACGTCACATTTGCCCTGGATCCAATGGTCCTTTAATTTATATGTAGGCCTGTTTATGATGCCTATGTATATGTGTGGTATGTATGTATACGCAAAAATGTGTTCAAATTCACACCCATTATTCTCTGTTGAATTACTAATATCACGGGAAAGCTCAGGTTCTGCTCTTTCACGTGATATCTGTGTGATTTATGTGTGATAAGTACTCCGTGAGCAATTAAACAGAGAAAATGGGTGTGAATTTGAACACATTTTGCCTTTGAGTTTATGTTGAGGTGGCTGCGGCCACCCCTGGCCACCCCTTGGTGGCGCCCCTAGATATTAGCGGCTAGGTGTTGTGATAAACGGTTCGCGAGAAAATTAACGTTGGATATACATGGCATTTAATCATATTTCCATTGTGTACACAGCGCTTTGTCTATCTCCACACCCATCACTCTCAGTGGTATATCTCATGAACACTTGGTCAAAACATAGCAAACCATATATCAAAATAAACAGCAGACCTTACCGGACACGGGGGTATTAAAGGCACACTATGCAGGTTTTTTAGCTTAATATGCAAGTTTTTTTAGCTTAATTTACCTTCATTTAACAGCTTCACAGTCATTGGAATGGTTATATGACTTTTTTCGGGTTGAATGATGGCCGTCTCGCTTCCCCCTAGCGCCTGTGAGCGGAAAAACCATCCTTGCAACTGTGGGCCGGCGGGCCGACGGCCTCAGTGTCAGGAAGTATAACGAGTGTAACAAATTGCTTTACTGCATTCAAATAAACATACGTGCCAGGCACTGGCTAGAAAAAAGTTGGGATGTAGTTTCTCAGACATTCGTCATGATAGAGCCAGCGAAAAAAAGAAGCAAAAACCAAGAAAAAAGAAATTGCCAATACTGCATAGTTTACCTTTAAGCATTACTCTGTACAGTAAGCGGATCCCGAGTAATCCGGTTTTGAAATTGCAGCAAAATTCTACATGTTATCCAACTTTGGGCTGAAATTCTAATATATTCTAATAGCAGCCCAAAATTATTAACTTGCTTTCCAAATCAAAGAATCGAAAGTTGGTCATGGCATGCACAGATCAACTGTGCTTTTGAATAGATATTTCTACCAGCATGCTTCAGGTGGCATGGATGCAGACACAAAGTATTTTTCCCTAATATAAAGGCTGACCTAAGATATATGCAAGCATGATCAAATCATACTTTACCAGATATGGGTAGGCTATACTGTCTTGAAAACAATATAGCCTAGCATATGAAGAGCTCGTTTCCAAAACGCTATCAATTCCTTTTTATAAACATTAATAAGTCATGTTATTTAATTGTGTTTTTCAGGTAATATAAATAAAAGTTCTGTTGTTTTGATAGAGTAAATAACAATGACCCAATTACAGATCCGAAAACAAAATTATCATTTAATTTAAAAAAATTCAATGATTAAAAGATTTGCAATGGCCCCCACTGGCCACCCCTGTCAAAATGTTCTGCTGGTGCCACTGGGCGCCCCACCTGTCATGACTCCATTCCACACTAGTGGGGCCCGCGCCACACTTTGAGAATCACTGCACTTGAGTATGCCAAGTTCAAAGACATGGTTGGTCACAGATGGTTCTATGTGATATAGCAGGCATGGAAGTGGGTTACTCCAGTTAGCCTAAAACCAGTCTATAGCTAAAATGGGTTAACCCACTTCAATCGAATTATGCTAAGCTAGGCTAACAGTGTCAGATGGGGTAATTGTACGCACAGGGAAGGGTATGTATCCTCTTATCTAATTCTGGGGCAGACTGCAAATAAAAGTGTTCCTTTAAGTGAGGAAAGATATATCAGATTCAGAACCTTTTCATCCTGTGATATTTCATACTTTACCCCCCACTCATGAAGCGATCACATCATTTATTAACTCTTACTTAAAGGAAAATTCCGGTTTTTAAGCACTTTAAGGGCCTTTTCTCGTTTGTTTTGGATGAACAAGAGTGGTGGACACCGAAATTTTGACGATTGGTCCTGTCTCGACTTTCCTGACTCGTTTTGAATCGCCTTTGACTTCTCAGGGTGGCTGGCAATAGGCATACTGTAGTAGGCTACTCAAACATGTCCTAAAACAACCCTTAACGTTCGTTTTCAAAACTGTGCAACTCACCGAGTGGTTAGTGGTGTTCGTTGATTATTAAAATCAAATATATCGGCGCAATGTATGATTTCCAGCCGTTATTTGCTATTGTGGAACTATTTTTTCAGACACCTCACAACTGTGTATAAACTTCCGCTCAGTTGTGAGCCTGAAGCATAGACGGTGGCGCAGTAATATCAACGTGCAATGAGTCTTCCAACAAAAATCAATGGGATTTTACAAAATGGCAAATAAAAGACGACAGAAACTGTATTTCGCTACGCTACTTGTTTTGGAACATCAACGAACACCACTAACCACTCGGTGAGTTGCACACTACAGTATGCCCATTGCCAGCCACCCTGAGAAGTCAAAGGCGATTCAAAACGAGTCAGAAAAGTCGAGACAGGACCAATCGTCAAAATTTCTGTGTCCACCACTCTAGTTCATCCAAAACAAACCAGAAAAGGGCCTTAAAGTGCTAAAAACCGGAATTTCAGTTGTTTACACAAACATAGCAGTAGCATTAGCAATCTATATGGGCAGAAACCCTGGAAGTCTGTCATTTGTTTAAATGCATTCATCTTATGGAATGCAGACCTACATCTATCCTACCCCCTTATCTATCACCACCTGTAATGCATTTCAGCTGGGAATGAATGGGAGTGTTCCATGGTCTTGCTCCATCTCTGCCTGTGGAATGATTCTACATGATGCCTCTGCATGGCATTTCAGGAACATGGCCAGAGACCTCGTCATACTGTATGAATTTAGCTTGTCCTCCCATTGACCCTGATCCCCCTCAACCTTCTCACATTCTTACTGATTTGAGGATGAGAGAAGGATCAATGGAACACAGACAGCCTGATGACGGCAGAAGTGCATCTGGAGGGGGATTCATCAGATCATTCCAGCACCCTCCACTGCAATCAGTCACTCTCACGGCATGTTGTGTTTCCTTTGTTGTCAATCAGCCTTAAAGAAGTACTCAGCGTGTTGCATGAAATAGCGGTGAGAATGCCATGTCTGATTGTGTAACACCCCTCACCACTTAATGGCCTGGCTCCACTGACTTCACTCATACTCATTATAGAGGGAGTGTCTGTCTGTAAATAACCCCGCACACACACACACACACACACACACACAGGCATATCTTTATTCCTCACACACACACACACACACACACAGACGCACACAGACACACACACACACACACATATATATACACACACACAAACCTCTCCTCCTTCTCTAAGCCCACTGCAGTCAGTTTTGCGTTGTCTACCTCACCAGACATTAATGCCTGAGGTAATCCTGGTAGGTTGAGTCTGTCTTCTTATTCCTGAGTTTGGGAATGCTTGAGTTAGTCCTGGTAAATTGAGTCCTTTTTTTGAGTTTGGGAATGCTCAAGGGGTTTTGAAAGGGAACTGAGATGACCTCAGAGTTAGTGTGGTGTGAGACTGTGGGGCGGGTGTAGCTCAAGATGAGGGGCCTGCTGGCCTTGCCCCTGGGATTATGTGAACCCTCTCTTAATCCAGATTAGGAGGTTACTGAAGGCTCTGGGATTAGCACTCTAAATGCCCACTAATGCACTTTTAACCGGGGAAGCTTTCTCTCACTGGAATCCTTCTTCCTTTTGATTTTTCTCACCCCTCACATTCATTTTCTGCTGCTCCATTTGGGTCCATTTGTGATTAAATGCAAATATGGCACTCAAAAGAAAAAAAAACATACAGTGCATGTGATTTGTCTACATGCAAACAAACAGACAACCTTTGTAGCTATATGTTATTCATACATCCATGTATGCATACATGATTACATTCATGATATGTCCATACATACAATATGGTACATTTATATATAAAGACTTATGTAACTCATCAGTTGTGCAAGTTCATTTGTTCGGTTACACTTTACTTGAGAGTATCGATAAGAGTGACATGGCACTGTCATGAACGTGTCATAATCAAGTCATAAATGTTTATGACATAACACTTCTGTCATTAAGTGTCATTCGGTTTTTGCAAGGGGGCAGGCGAATTCCCGGAAGTAGAACCACCCATGGAGCTGTGGTTATCAACTCTCTGCTAACCCCATAGAACGCCCATTCATTTAGGATTTTTTTGAAATCCTATAACTTCATAAAACATATATCCTGTGCCGACATTGTAGCTTCTGTATTATCTACATTAACAATAGAAGGCAAAACAGGCTCAACTACCTCGTACGTAATGTTGGGTTCCCGTAAGAAGAATAGGTAGCATGTCCGGTTGTAGGGAAGCTAACTTTTGACGTAATTTGACGCAATTATGCCTACGTCTTTCTGTCGCACAGTAGGGAAATAACCGTATTGTTTGGATAAGAAGCTAAGTCCAGCCAGCACGGAAACTCATGAACAAAGCTATGTAGCCTACAATACCATTGTATGTTAAGGTAAAGCATTGCATAGAGGCAAGTAAACCTAATAAAAAACGGCAGTAACGTTAATCATTTCAAAGTCAAAGTCAAAGTCTGCTTTATTGTCAATTTCTTCACATGTCAAGACATACAAGGAGATCGAAATTACGTTTCCCACTATCCCACGGTGGAGACAAGACATATTTTACCAATTAGGTCCACAGACAAACATAACATTCAAGTAAACAATATAAAAAGTAAATAAGAAGGCACGTACAATGAAGAAATAAGAGCAGCAAAATTCAGAGGTTTTCGATGGATTGACAGTAGGTCGGAAAAGTGGAAAGAAGATTAGGCTATAACTTTTTTGTTTTGTTTTACCATGACTGTGTTTGAAGATGATCATGTCTGTTAGTTTCAACATTAACACGACTTGATATCACTTGTGAGGATGATATTAATAATAATACATTAACAAATGTTTAACTTTGATGACTTTGAATGTGAAGGAAGTGTGAGGAGAATTTCTGTGTGAACCATCTCACTAATGAGTTACAAGATTCAGTTCGATAGCTAACGTCACAAAGTTAAGTGTGAGTCTGCGCAGTACGATGGAAAGCCAACTGAAAAATCCTTCAATTGCGTCAGTGCCCTCCCATTGAAAACGACGGAGTCTGTTCGTCCATTTCTTTTACTGTCTATGGGTTTTTGTCATAACAAGTTAGGGTTAGGATTAGGGTTAGGGTTAGGGTTATGGTTAGGATTTGGGTTAGGGTTAGAGGTTAGGATCGGGGTTAGGGTTAGAGGTTAGGATCGGGGTTAGGGTTCATGTGTCATGACAGTGTCATGTGTTTATGAGTGTCATGTCACTCTTATGTCGATACTGTCAAGTAAAGTGTTACCATTTGTTCTGTGGCTGGAAAAGTGCTTTGTAGTACTTCATTTACTGTTGCTTCTCAGGGAGATTGCTTGCAGAGCCAATAACTCAATTTGCCCAAAATTACCCTGATTTTTAAGAAATCAATCATGACATTTCCCTTACCTCCACATACATACAAAACACTACAGTCATTGTCAAATCTATCTACAGTGTATATGCATTTATATAAATAATTTGTATAAATGTGTATGTGATGATAAAATACTGAAATGAAAAGTGAAAAAAGGCAAGTTCTTTCCACAATATTCAGTGGAGCTGCAGCACACCAGAACTGCTGCCATTAATCAGCTGTAATTGTTTTGACTAAAGGAATGAATTATTCTTGTAAATGTCAGCACATTCAGTAAAGTTTGCATAAGTTAGGCCTCAGAACCTTTTCATGTTATACATAACTACAGCAGACCCTTTGCTTGCCTCTAAGAAATAAGATTTATTATATAATTTATTTGGATGTGTGTCTAGTTGTTAGTGAGGAGGCATCCATCCTTTGTCCCATCAATAAGCCCTCTATCTCTGTATAGTTGAAATGACAATAAAACCTATACTTGACATGACTTGACTACTTGACTCTTCTGAAGTAAATTAAATTAGATTACGCTGAGCCCACACTCCCTTCCAAAGCCTTCTACTCCGTTTTCCATACAAACAGGGGCGTGTCGGGGAAGACAAACGCTGTTTGGCAGGGGCCCATGTTTACATCTGGCCTCTCCCTTTCTTTAGCGCACTGAGATCTTGCAGAGTGCATAGAGAATGCCACAGAGAGATGGAGGCAGGAAGAGAAAAGGATAGAGAGAAGAGAGAAGGAGAGAGATGGAGTGAGAGAGAGAGAGAGAGAGAGTAAAAAGTGTGTCTGTTTTATTGAATTATTGATGGCCTCCCCACTCCAGAGACACACTAACTATGTGGTCTGGCACACCACTCGGCACGCAGAAGAGAGCTGCTCAGGCCTGACAGATGAGTCACAGCTTTACTATACGTCAGTGGACCCTACTACTGCTCTCTACCATACTCTCTCTCTCTCTCTCCTCTCCATCATGCTCCGGATCATTCTATCTGAGCCTGTCTTTCTTACTATCTGCTACGACATGCTATCCCTATTTGACACACACACACACACACACACACACACACACACACACACACACACACACACACAAACAAACAAACAAGTCAAAACAAACAACTTAATCTCCCTTCATTTCTACCTACACTTTACTCTTTCTCTTCATTCTCTTTTGCATGTTCTCCTTTCTTCCCCATACACTTTCACACCCTTCATCTGTTCATCACACTGTTCCTCCCTCTCCTCTCCTCTCTACATCACACTGTTCCTCCCTCTCCTCTCTCATGCTCTTCCTCTCCGCCTGTTCTGTTCATTCCACACCACAAAACTCCCTCAGCTGCACCAGCTTGGGCAGGCAAGGGCCAGAAAAAGACTCCTTGCATCCATTTTTAAAGATAAGCTTCTTTTTTGTGAGCTACAAGCTTTCCCTTCTAAACTGGGATTATCCCAGAGAAGGCATCTGCCAAGATCAGGTTGCCGCCTAATCTAATCACGCAGGCACCCCACGTCCTGCAGTCGAGAGTGCAACAGCAACACCACATTGGCTGCACCACCACACCAAAGACTTCTCTTAGGTCAGACCCAATGAAAAAGAAATCCCTTAAGATTGGCATGGCTGTCCCACTATCCTTACCCAACCTGACCCACATCAAGCCTGCCAATCATAAGGTGTCGCCGGGAGAATCCTCACGAGCAGGTAGACCCTATGGAATAGAGATAGGCTACACCTACTTTTACCTGGTTATCATCCCAATGCTTAGGCAATTGTCAAACAAGTACCAACATGGACAAACATGTACACCACCACACACATAGCACCATAGACAAGCAGGCCCAATACAGGGGTAAATATATATATATAGAAATGATATAGATAATAGGGGTACCTTGGACAGCATGTGCTTCAAACCAGAGAGACATTTCTTGGTATTGCATTGTGTTGCTCCTCCTATCCAGATTAATTTCAACTAGATGTACCACATAGCGGTACAAATATGACCACCGCTCAGTCCTGTACATAATCTCTCCGCGAAAATAAATCTTGCTTGTCAATTTGTCTCCATCTCCTACTCCATCCCCTACTCTTGCAACTTTTGTGCATGCTTGTATGTACGTGCCTGTGTGTGTGTGTGTGTGTGTGTGTGTGTGTGTGTTTGAGTGTGTGTGTGAGTGTGTGTATGCCTGTGTGTGTGTGTTTATGTGTGTGTGTGTCTCTGCATCTGGATGTGTGTGTGTGCATGCGTGTGTGTCTGAGCGTGTGGATGTGTGTGTGTGTGCATGTGTGACGACCACAAAAGTGTTGTATTTTGTATTGTGTATTTGTGTAATAATATTCAGAATTATTGTCTTTTATTTGAACACAATTTTGTTGTCTATTATTTTGGAAGCGAAGTATTCCAAGGGTTTTCTTTTCAATGTAATTTCTGCAAAGTGAATTGTGTGGTGTTTGCTCCGGGCCAGCAGGGGGCAGGGTCGGGTGATGGGGCTTAGCTGCGTGAAGTGTGAATTGTTCTCATTACTGCAGAGAGCTTGAACCTGACACGTTGTCTCCTCGTTTCTCTCCTGTGTTACAGGTGGGTAAATGTACAAAAACACCTCAGAACTAGGATTTAGCCATACTGAAATGTGTTTGGGATATGAGTGGACTGTTTTAGTGAAGTAATTTTCATAGAGTCTGTTTGTGATTGTGTTTGTAACGAGTTTGAAACGAGAGGGCAAGTTAGCTTAACACACACACACACACTGTCCCACGTGCGTACACACGCGAAGATATTTTATGAGCTTGCAATGTAAGTGTTGGTTAGCTCACTGTATGTTACCTCCCACCATTGGTTGGAAATGTTTTGTTGCTCATTGAGTTTACACAAGAATGGTTACAGTTTAAAATGACATGAAGTTACACTTGGAGCACTTTGTTAGTTTTGAGTATGATTTGCAGTACTGTATTCACGTGATACTGATAAAACACGGTGAATGGAAGTTTCCAAGTATCCTAAACATAGCTGGTGAATATTACCATTGTCTTTACATTTCATTTTGATAAATAGTGTAAAATACACGCACGAAGAGTAAGTGAACATGCAGTTGGTGTTTAGAGGTTTATTGAATTATGGATTTTGTATTGACATGGACACTAAAATTCATTGTAATGTTAAAAAGACATTGAATATGCAATATGTGAAACATAAAAAGATTATTAACAACAATAGAGATGTATTTGCTGAAGAAGATTCTTAAATAAATTACTGCAGAGAGCTTGAACCTGACACGCTGTCTCCTCGTTTCTCTCCTGTGTTACAGGAGTCAGTCTGTTCACCACGGTGCCGTTGCTACGGTACCCGTTACACATGCGTGTGTGTATGCGTGCATGTGTGTGTGTGTGTGTGAGAGAGAGAGAGGGAGAGTGTGCGTGAGACAGTCCTGCCTTGTAGCTCCTCTCCTCATCATCCTCTACCAGCAACCCTTTACTACACTACAGGCCGATGGGTGTAGGCTACAGTCACTAAATGTACACATAAATTAAGTTATTTTATGCCCCCCCCCAATCAATGAAATTCCACAAAACTTGGCATACCTACAGAGGATGTCAGGTTAATCATAAACATGCAATTTGGTGCAGTTCAGAACATCTCCTCAGTGTTTTGTGTCCCTGGAATCGTTTGACAATCCCCATATGACCGCTACGCTATGCTAGCGGCGGTCATAATAATAGGTAAGCAAGTTCAAATAAGAGCAAAAAACAAAGGATTTTCAAAATAATTCACAATGCCTTTTCACAGTTATCAGTGTCTGTGACCCATTAGGCGGCTGCATGGAAAAAAAACACCTAACCCTAAAAAAATTCTAACAAAAGGTTTCTCAGCTGTTTTTTGTATTATTAGGTGTCCTTATTAACATACTAAAAGTTTACCAAAGTTTGACCACTAGAAAGGTGTAATTTTCAAGATGGCGTCCAAGATGGGCAGGAAGTCCTTAAAATATCCTAACTCGTTCATTATTTGACCTAGCCAAGTAATCTTGGTGTCTAACCCCATGTTTTCTGGGTCTATGAATCCATTGGACTTGTCTAAATTGCACTGAGATGATTACATACTTATGGAATACATGATTTTGTGATATTACTGTAAGGTTTTATCTTTGGGGTGAACCAGAGATGTAAACGATTTAGCCTATGTCATGTAACTCCTACTCAGTACGTGTTTTTGGACACATACCCTTTTTTTTTGCTAAAACACAGACTTGACATTCAATGTAAAAATTAAAAGTAACTTAAGTTGGAGTTATATAACTTTGATCATAAACAACTACCCTCTAAAATGGTCATTCATTTCAATTTGAATAAGGTAATACATATGTAATGCATCCTCTATAGATATTTTTGAGTATAAAGATGGCATTATACTATACCCAACAAAACTAAATTCACAATTTCCAGCAATTCAGAAGATGGTGGAAGATAATACTGACATTAAGTTATTGCTTGCCCCATTAAAATGTTGTTGGCAGCACAAAATTTCTCCTTAAAACTACTTAAACCCCACCCTCCTTCTGGCAGTTATTTTCTGGCAGTTATTTCCTGGCAGTTATTTCTGGCAGTTATTTTCCCTGTCGCCATGGTAACTCAACTGTCAACAGAACATTAGACAGATTTCTACCTCACCTGTGTTGAGAGAGGATGACATTGTTGAATTAGCTGAAAAAGTGCACTCTAAATGCAATTTTGACCATGAGTCACATTGTTGTAAACCAAGAAACTTGCCCCATTTGCTGTAAAAATTTAAGAGATGGCTCCAATGTGGTTGAGGTTCATCAGAAGGGAGCTGATGGAATCAACAATGCAAGTGTACAAAGAGGCGACAACGTACACATTTCCGCTGGTGAAATATTACACTCAAAATGTCGACAGAAGTACATAAATAAAAAAGACATTAAAATCCAACAAGAGAATAAAGCTGAGCCACCAAAAAGAAGTGCCAGAGTAGCAACTGGTCCTTTCAACAGCCAAACCGATTGTCTTTTCTGTGGGACTATGATAACACATGGAAGTAAAGACACAAGTAGTGTTAAGACTGATACGCTCGCAGAGTCCATTCTTGAGTGTTGTGACAATCGTGCCGATCAATGGGCTTTCACTGTGAAAGGCAGGATTGAATATTATGGCCATGATCTACATGCTGCAGACTGTGTTTACCACCACTTATACTAACAGTTCCTGCACCTTTGCATGATCTTACTTTCATAATCTTGCACGGCAGTCAATGCATCAGGTGATGCAGACGTGGACATTGTCAAGGCTGCAATCAAGGCCTCAGAACATCAGCCCACAACCTTGATAGGGGAGGATACAGACTTACTCATTCTTCTCCTCTGCTATGCTGGGACGAACAATAGAGGCCTCTATTTTCGGTCAGACAAGTCCAAAGCTACTAAAGTGTACAACATCAGTGAGATGAAACAAGTCCTGGGTAGTGACTTGTGCTCCCAGTTGCTGTTTATCCATGCCTTCACAGGATGTGATACAACTTAACGCATTTTTAGTGTTGCCAAACAGACAGCATTCCAGAAACGTATGAATGGTGACTCAACCATCCAGTCCTGCGCAAATGTGTTTCTGCTCTCAGATCAAGCAAGGAATGTCATAGAGGACCATGGGACCAAGGCAATGGCAGTGTTGTTTGGCAGAAAGAGTACCGATTCACTTGCCTTTTTGCGCTACAACCTTTTTAGGAACAAAATCGTTACCGCCAGATCATTTGTTACCCCAGAACGTCTGCCTCCAACTGAGTCCTCATCCAAATACCACTGCCAAAGAGTTTACCTCCAGATCATGGTGTGGATTGGAAAGGAAGGTGACATGAACCCAGAGGATTGGGGATGGTAACTGGTGGACAACCGGTTCCTGCCAGTTATGACCAGTAAGGCTACTGCCCCAGAAAGCCTCCTGCAGATGATCCACTGTAATTGCACAACTGCATGCCAAACACAACGGTGCAGTTGCAGGGCATATGGACTACCATGCATGCCTGCTTGTGGACCATCAAGTCAAGTCAAGTCGGCTTTTATTGTCAATTTCTTTACATGCACTGGTCATACAAAGAATTGAAATTTCGTTTCTTACTTTCCCATGCAGACATAGACATACTTTAAATACAGACATAGACATACTTTAGACATAGACATAGCCATAGACAATAAACATTAAATTAAAGTGCGAGACTGAAATATAGAACATATATCAAAATATAGAAATGTAGGACATATATAAAAAAAATAGAGGTAGTTGTGTTGTATATTTACATAGTCTTAACAGTTACATGAAGTTTAAACTTGTGCTTGTGTGACCTGTATATTTACATTGATATGCAGTAATTTCAAGTATATCAGGCTTGATGTGAAGCAGCAACACGTTAGGCTGCGCAGTCACAGTGCAGTTCCACAGGGCGGTGTTGGGGGGGGGGTTAGGCTAGACAGGTTCCTGGGTGGGTGGGGGGGGGGGGCTGTCAGTGATGGGAGAATGGGTAGATTGTTCAGCATCCTGATTGCTTGGTGGATGAAGCTACTTGCAAGTCTGGTGGTGCGGGAGCGGAGGCTCTTTCCAGAGGGCAGGAGGCTGAACAGTTCGTGTGCAGGGTGGGTTGTGTCCTTGACAATCATTAGTGCTTTACGGGTGAGGCGGGTGGTGTAAATGTCCTGCAGGGAGGGGAGTGGTGCTCCAATGATCCTCTTAGCTGTGTTAACAATGCGCTGGAGGGTCTTCCTGTTCTGATCTGTGCAGCTTCCGCCCCACACTGTGATGCTGCTGGACACAATGCTCTCGATGGTCCCTCTGTAGAATGTAGTCATGACGGGAGGCGTGGCACTTGCCTTCTTCAATTTGCGCAAGAAGTAGAGGCGCTGCTGGGCTTTCTTCGCCAGTGATGCTGTGTTGGTGGTCCAGGAGAGGTCGTCGCTGATGTGCACCCCCAGAAATGTTGTGCTGCTCACTCTCTCCACAGCATCTCCGTCGATGGACAGTGGTGGCAGTTGTTTGTGGCCTCTCTGAAAGTTGACAACAATCTCCTTGGTCTTGCTGACATTCAGCAGGAGGTTGTTGTCTGTGCACCATTTAGCCAGCAGGTCTACTTCTTCTCTGTAGTGAGCCTCATCGCCCTTAGTGATGAGGCCCACCAGTGTTGTGTCGTCCGCAAACTTCACCAGATGGTTGGAGCTGTGAGTGGTTGTACAGTCATGTGTTAGCAGTGTGAAGAGCAGGGGGCTGAGCACACTCCCTTGAGGGGCCCCCGTGCTCAGGGCCAGAGTGCTTGAGGTGTTGTCATGTCAAGTTGGGAATTGTGAGAATCAGTATAATCAACCTCAATGGGAGGAAGAGTGTGACGACTAATGGTGAATCTAGTGATGGTCACAGCGCAAAAAAATAAACCAGAATAAGAGGAAACAACTGAAGAAAATAGAAAAAGATATGTAAAATAAGAAAATATAAAAACATATATAAAAAAACAAAAGGCAAAAAACAAAACAAAACACATTATAAAATATCTAAAAAAATAAACACAAAAAAACACAAGGGGTTAGCGGTACTGAGCCTTCACGCGGCAGCCCTGTTTTGACTAATTTTACAGTACCACACAGTTCTAATGAATTTATTCTTTATTGGAATCAAAATAATGGTTATGAACCACAGAAACCACTTAAGGGAAATTGTAGTTCTTTTTCGCATAAATATGCTTATAACCAATTGCTTTAATATATATTTGTGCTTGTAATCACTTATTTTTCATGCAAATATACTAATTAGAATATTATATGGCCAAAACAGGTATCAGACACCAGTATTCCTAGGCTACATTTATACATGGCCGGCTATTTTCATAAACGGACATTTCACCCTCTCCGTTTTCAAAAATAACATCATGCACACCTGTCAGTTTTCAGAGAAGTTTCCCCGTGTATATATGCCGTCAAGAGCATGCCAAACCTGTCGGTGGCAGTGTAAGGAGAAGCTCAATCCCACGTTAGCCAATCAGAATCCCGAAATTAGCAACAACAGAAACAAATCGCTTCCTATTTCTCTTTTGAATGATATTTGCCAATGCAAACAGGCCTAAAGCGTTTGCACAAACGTAAAAATGTGTACCACCTTAATAGCATCCATAATCAGTAGCCAAACAAACTGTAAACATAGGGCACTCACATGACGTTAAGCATTTTCTGGCGCGTAATGTGACGTTTGAGAACCTAAAACCCCGTTTCTCCCAGTTGACACGACAACACATAACCGGCGTTATCATAAATCTCCACTTTGGCCGGAGTTTTTAGAAATAATCGTTTTCTGTGTCAAAAACGGGGTTTTCGTGTAAATGAGAGGCCAAACCGCAGGGAAATATCTGCGTCTTCCCTTCGTGTAAACGGGGCCCTAGTCTAGGAGAAATACAAAGGAGTAATGGTCATTTTAAGGACCTGATGGCCGCCATTTTGAAAATGGGGCCTTGCTTGGAGTCAAACTTTGGTAAACTTTTAGTATGTTTTTAAGTACATCTGATACTACTGTAAACCACTGAGAAACCTTTTGTTAACATTTTTTTGGGGTCAAGCAATATTTGCAGCTGACTACATGGAGACAGAACCAGCCACTGTGTCTCGACAACCTGCTGTAACAAATCTACTCTCCAGATTTATTTTTTGCATTTCTTATGCAAATAGGAATCATAATATCCACCCAGCTAGCCAGTTGAGGCTAACTCCAATCAAGGGTCTTCCACTGGCCAGTCGCCATGTGCTTGTATCTCAGCTGTGAGCAAAGCTAATGGACTGAGCTTTCACATGGCAATAAATAGATAAATAAATAAGAACACTTGAGAGCTTTTCATGATCTGTGGCACCAAGATGCTCTCAGAGTGGATCAGTGCTCTCGTAATAGCTTGAGTCCCGATTGGAGGTAAAAGCACGCTTGCTTTGTGATCACTCATTCAGATTTCATACTGCAGACCTGCAATATCAAGACAACAGTGGCGCCTAAAAGCAACAACAACCGGAAAAAAGAAAAGATGATGTTACTCTTCTACCGATGCATTGGCATAGAGAGAATGCCCATATGTGGGATAATTATCCTACAGAACTCACATAATGGAATAAAGATACATTATAACTGTATAGTGTGCTGAAACATAAAACCATCCACTAGGCAACCTCTTTATGTCTAAGCTGGATATTTTTAACTCTTGCACACCACAGATAACGGGGTGCTGTGTGGAGCTGTATTGTGGTCATATTCTGTCCAGCACCAACATGTTGTTCCTTGAGTTAGCCCTCACGTGCAGCTGGACAGCCTTTGAAGGGTCAATAATATGGAGCTGGAAATCAACATCAGAGGTGGACAACGATATCCTGTCAGCGATCCTACTGTAAATGTACAATGGGAAAAGGGGTTTTGAAGCTATTGTTCATATACACACACACACCCATTCTGTTTACTCACAGAGATCATTTCATGGAGGCAAGGTCACAAGGCAGGCACAAATGACTTGCATTGACATCAATAACTGAAATAACCTAAAGCTATTTCAGTGAAAAGCTATTGAAATATTTTCAATGTGATTGTTTCTGAGCAGAAAAACAAAGGACAATAGCATTGTGACTACTTTCCTGAGGGAATATCTGATTCTGTACTGAATATTTCCTTTCAGCAACTGTTAAGTGATACTCCCATCTGCACCAGCCATGAAATACACACACACACACACACAGACACAGACTGCAGAAAATGCCTGAGGACTTCTCTGCCCTGTGCCCATATTAATTTTCAATCAATTCACAGATGCTGCCACAACCCAAACACGCGATTCATTACTAGCTGCCAGGGCAGGAAATGTGTACTACTGAGACAACAGGAGGAGAAAGGCGAGCACAACCCTTGTAATGATCAGGAGAAGGAAGCCAAGCGCAACCCTTGTAATGAGCAGATTTTAAGGTGCAATATTTATGCACCTAAGCAAGTCTGACAGAACAAATTAAGGATAGGTGGGATGGGATGGCTTAAAAACCTTACAGGGGTTATTTATCGTTTTCTGTCAAGGATAAATCATTCTAACGCATCCATGGACTTTCCTTCCCTCTGAGAATATTGTATTATGTATAGTGATGTTTGTTTTTACAGTTTTATAGAAGTGCTCTTAGCAATGCTATTGTTGAAGTGATTTGATTTGAATATCATCAGTACATTTATTCATTCAGCAGATGCATTATCCTGAAATCTCAGAAAATGTTCAATTACAGACAATACAGATAAAACAAACAAATACAGAATATTTTCAATTCTCTCTGAATATATATATACATATCCAGAACTATCCTCTTACAAAGTTTGTTTTTATTTTGTTTTATTATGTTTTGTTTTGTTGGAAGCCATTTACAATCAACCTAAAACGTTTCACATATCTTCAAATCCCCTTGCCTTCTGAGTATTAACAAGTACTGTATGCTAGATTAGGGTTTCAGTGAAACATGCAACAGCCTCATCACCCCAAACATCTTTAGGATTTGACCAGTGGTGTCCAATCTTTGGAAACACACTAAATGTATAGACCCTTTCAAGAGAGTTCTATTATCAGCATCATAGTTGGCCCCACAAGACTTCCGTTTTAACATTCCATATGTTATCTTAATGCAGAGGAAGTAGATTGGGAACCAAATAGAACGTTCAAGCATTGTTTTTGTTTTTATTGTTGAAAGGGTCTATAGCACATTTTGTGCAACAGCAAACGTTAAAAACGTGCTTTACAGAAATGTACTCAAGTACCTACACAACAGCTCCAACAGCACCTAGTTGCAAGATATCCTAGGGCCATCTGCTGGTTACAGCATGCCCCTACAGTAGCGTGCACTGCACAGACAGGCAACCTTTATTCAAGTACACAACCAAAGGGTAAATGTGCTAGTATTGTAATGAACTTGTCCTTCTTTTGAGTTGCATAGACAAAAATATATATTCATGTTTATAATCAATTATTATTTTCCATGTATGTAAAGCTCTGATGAATTTACTATGGTGGCCCTAAAGTAGCAAACACAAAGCAAATCATTCAATTGACAAAGCAAATCATCAATTGATGTTGCATTTGTTTGAATTGTTGTGTTTTTGACTTTGCATCATTTTGTGTTTAGTGCATTTTCATATTTGGTTGTGTGTTTTGTTTATTTGCAGCTTTTCATAAATGCTACACAAGTATATATTGAAATTGATGTCAATGTTTTCTTAATTTGCATATGTTTTTGCCTATTTGTTGTGTTTTATTTATTTGCATGTATTTTTGGCACTTCAGAGCCACCATATTACATAGTAAGCCAAGCACAGTTTGGTATATAATGCACCAGCAGGTGGCATTATTGACTTCAGGGTTTTTGTGATGACAGCCCACTTCTCAAAAGGTAGGATTAACTGTACTGACAAATATTCACTGGTATTAAATTCAAGAAACTCGGATGGTGATAGAATCTAATCTCAACTACCCTGAACAAAAACCCTAGTATGTCTAATTATAATTCTTTGGGTCATAAACATAGTACTTTTCTACCCCTTTCAGTCTGTCTGTCTGTGCATTTGCTGATGTTCCCCAGTAGAGTGTAGTTGGTGAAGGGGGTGCACATTTGTTTTTAATATATGTTTATTGCATAGTGCAATTTGCGGAGCACCTTAGATCAAATAGAGCAGACTCTGTGACACACTTATGTTTGTTCAAGTACAAAGTCATTAAATTAAACAGGTTAATTAAAATAGTAAATGGGTATGGGACATGATATTAAATTACTGGGAATAATAAGTGTGTGTGTATCATATACTTTAAGGAGAAAATGTGGAGGTTTTCTTGCAGAGCATTAACACAAGTTTCAAGCTTAAAAAGCAATAAGCAAACAACATTAAAGTATTTATTGCACCACAATGAAGTCATTCAACCAATGTCTGAAGCCTCTACTTTATCTAACATGGTTAAACATTGCTGTAGAAAGTCACATGGATTTACAGAGCACACCTCAAAAATAAAAACCAAGCTGGAGGTCTCCTTGGGAAAGGGCAGTATAGCATTAATCTAAACACATTCCTCATGTTTGTGTATAAAACCAATAAAAGTGCTTAACTTTCAGATAAAAAATAGTGGAATAAGTATCATAAATAGGACTTTCCAGTAGACAGGGCAATATTTCATATGCATGATCTGTGCACCAATTGGATTTCCATGAAACCGGACAACCGACCAAGTCCAACTTAGACACAATCAAACAATGATCACCTGTCATTTATTTTGGGCATCAAAATGTATACTGAACAATAAATGCTTAAGGGAAGATTCAGGGTACCCTTTGTCCATCAGGTAGCATTGTGCATGCTTGCAATACTCCCAGTCTGCCCACCAAGTTATATTCTGTTTACTCATGCCACGCACTCTCTGTCCAGCAGGGGGTGTGCTACAATACAGGGAACCTGACAACACACCTGCACTTTACTGTAAACACTGAGGTCTTCATATTGACCAAAAGGAATTGAAACCATCCCACAGAGTACTGTCAGAAAGAGAAGAACTTTAACAGCATCTTAAGAGAACAAGTCTTAAAGTCCTGGTTGAACTCCTTCATCTGTGTGGATAACTTGTCTCTGTGAATGTAATTTCACTGGAGAAGACATCAAAAGTGTTGAGACAACCATTGAGAACTTGACTTAAAATGAGAGTGTAGATCAATAAGTTGATTTGACCAGTTCAATAATGCAGTCCATCCCAATTCAACACCTTTGGATGATGAAGTTCAATGTAATATTAGCAAAACGAAAATCCCCCGGACCTGTACTCCAATCATTAATGGCCACAGTTACGCTTGACCTTTTGACAGCTTGCACCAGATGTAATACTAGAGTACTAGAGTGCAATTACACTGAGGCATTTCTGATGTAACAGGGCACTCAGGCTTCAGATCTTACCCAGCCTACTAAGGGGCTCCATAGAAGAGCTTCAGTGTTTCCTAGAAGGGGAAGCTATTAAACACCGTACTTTGACAGATTAAAAGTGCTGTAATGAACTAGTAAGAAAAAAGTAATTTTGTAAGCTGATGGCTCCTCCAACCAAACAACACTTAGGCGTTTCCCACAGCACCTTTTCCACTGAGTGAGAACGCAAAACACATTTGGCTGCTTGAACTGCTCTGGATTCTGCACATCTCTGTCTCTCACATGGCTGATCTGACCCACTTTGGCGGCCCCATGTTCAGAACATACTCTCCCGTCCCCATTATGGCACGTACTGCGGCTGAGCAGTCAGAGTGAGATGGTTTCTACTCCCCAGTCCTCGTGCGTGGAGTATACTAGGAGAGAAGCAGGCAGAACTGAGCACAGCTGAGTTGAGATGACTTGGAGGCTATCAGCATCCCCTTGCACTGTCCCATCACTACAAGAGGCCAAGTCTGGTTCCTAGTAAAAACTACTATTATTATTTCCTTATAAATATATAGCATCCTACATCATATAAAATATCCACAAGACTAAAATAGCTTTGTACAGATACTAGAAATGCTGAACAAATCTACAACTACGTTACTTCATTTATAAAACATCCTGGCAGAAGAAAAAACAAACAAAAACATATTGAACAGAATGTTAAGGAGAACGTAACATGGGTGTGAAATATTCCACATACGTACAGTAATGGAGATTAGATGAAAACACATCAGCTAACAATGTTCAGTAGAAAAGTTAACAAGAGCAGGAGGGGAAAGAGGCATGAATCAAAAACTATGTTTGAAGTAAGAGCAAGATTGAGACAGAGAGGGGGAGACAAGGAGAAAGAGTGAAAGAAAGCCACAGAAAGAAAGAAAGAAAGAAGAGAAAGCGAATCCTTCCTGTGGTGATACAGGGAGGCAACAGGAAAGGTAGGCCTACATTATTACAGAATTTAGACATCATCGACAACAGCATTGTGATATGTTCACTGCTAAGTAGTACCTAAATAGCCCTAAATAAAAGCTTGTCCAGAAGTCTCAGGCAGAAATACCTGCGAGCACCTGATGTAGAGACACCTTAACACCTTAAGCCGCAGCTCACTCCGTTGTCTCTGAAGGTAAAAGAAACATGCACTGTAGATTTGAGGGGTTTTCTCCATGCGCAGAACTTCATATCCCATTATGAAGAACTTGAGATACAGGACAGAGAGCAGAGGTACAGGATGAGGAGGGACCTCTGTCATGTATCATATAGAGGTACAGGATGAGGAGGGACCTCTGTCATGTGTCATATAGAGGTACAGGATGAGGAGGGACCTCTGTCATGTGTCATATAGAGGTACAGGATGAGGAGGGACCTCTGTCATGTGTCATAATAGGAGCCTCATTCGTAAGATCACAATCAGCCACAGACACAACTCAGCCCAGTGCACTTTGAGACGTCTCTGAAATACCAGACCAATAGTTAGAGGTTACAAAGATGTTTGGGTCCAGCCCATATTAACAAGCTCTTCCCATAGGCTTGACCAAACCATGTGACCAGATAGCCTGATGAGATTGGTCAAGGTGATGTACCCCACTATGACTTAATTCCTATTTCATACCCCAATTTATGAGAACACTGGGTGATATTAAGACAAATTCAATTGAAGCCTATCAGCTCTGTTGTACAAATGTTGTACAAATACAAATGTTTCTTCACAACAATCTGAGCCGGAGTCTAGATATTACTTGCTAAAGGCCAATAAAATTTCAAAAGCAACATGGACACATTGTAATACAAATTTACATATCAGCATAAATTAAATCAGCACAAAGATGCTAAGAAGCCACAGATCTTCAAGATACGTCTATCACATGTTTGACATATGACTGACCTAAACACTGACCATCATGAGGAACTGATACACCTCTAGCTGTTTTTTTAAGTGCACAATCCCTATAAAGCATGGACATGGCTGTCTTCCATTCATATTCATTGTGTTGGGTGCATGATTCACATCCTTGTTCAACTACTACCGGACTGAAATGTCACAAAATGGCCGCCAGTCTGCTGTGCTAGAAGCTGAGAGATTTAGACTTAGGCAGCGGGGGGCTGGAGTTGTCCCTGAGGGGGAGGTGAGGGGAGGACCGGACCGAGGGGATGCCCTTTCGGATCCGGTGGTGGTCTGTGACGGGTGGGGACCCCTCGCGCAGGTTCTCGTACTGTGAGACGCTGGAGGGGCTACGGACGGGGGAGGGGGGTGGCTGGGGTTTCGGCAGCTCACACGACCCCTTGCTGTCCGACGGGTCCGTGATGATGTCACTGTCCGGCGGCGCGTACGGAGGAGGGGGCCACTCCCCCTGGGGGGCTTGGCCGTGTACGAGCACGGGGTCCGGGGAGGGCAGCGGCGAGGGGCTGCCGCCATCTTTACCCACAATCCTCTGCTGGGACTTCTCCTCCGTGGGCGAGCTGCCATGAGGAGTGATGGAGTCCTGCTGGATGGAGTGGTGAGGGGCACCGTCGTCTGGACCTTCCCAGGATGGGCTCACTTTGGCGGGCATCACTGGAGTCAACAGCAGGGGGAGCTCGAGGCCAAGCGGCTTACGTGGAAGCTCCTCTGGCTTAGCTGGAGGGCAGAGGGGACAGTTACAGGCAGTGTGTTTAAAAGTGTGTGATTATGGATTACAGTTTATCAGCAAAACATGTCCATGCACATGTGTTCTGAATGTTTGTGGAATTATATGGAAGATTCCATCATGACCGACGTTACAAACTGGACAGTTTTTTAAAGTATATTGTACAGCTGCCACAGTATTAATTATTTGGTTTCAAGTTTTATGGATAAGTATACTAGACCCTTGATTAACATGGAAAATATGTCAATTAATTTCCAGCTATGTTTTTCTTGGTGCTGTGGTGGAAGTTTGGAACGTGACTTATGTTACAAAAAGAAGAACTTAGCTGAACAAAGCCTTGGTATACATAACTATAAAACTGTACAATGGCTGTACAATAGAAAACCCTCAATTTGTAACGTCAATCACATGATGATTCCCCATATGTGTGTGGCTGTGTGTATTAGTGTATGTGTAGGGTACATGAGTGCATTTCCAGTTGTGTGTGCCTATGCATGATATAACAACTCAATGTGTGTGTGTGTGTGTGTGTGTGTGTGTGTGTGTGTGTGTGTGTGTGTGTGTGTGTGTGTGTGTGTGCGTGCACATAAACCCACCTGGAGGGGGCAGGTCCAGCTTCATTTTGCGCAGCTCCGACATGGACACCTGCAGCTGCTCGATGGCCATGTCATCGCTCATAAGGAAGGACGAGGAGATGGTCTCCTGCAGAAACTCTCGCAGGTCCTCCAAAGGCATTTTCAGCAGACGCTCTGCCAACACAACACGTCACAGCTTATCAGAACAAACCCAAACACATAAACACACAACACGTCACAGCTCATCAGAATGAACCCAAACACATGAACACGCATCACAGCTCATCAGAACAAACCCAAACACATGAACTCACAACACGTCACAGCTCATCAGAATGAACCCAAACACATGAACACACATCACAGCTCATCAGAATGAACCCAAACACATGAACACACATCACAGCTCATCAGAATGAACCCAAACACATGAACACACAACACGTCACAGCTCATCAGAATGAACCCAAACACATGAACACAAAACACGTCACAGCTCATCAGAACATACACAAACACATGAACACATCCGCAATTACTAATACAAATCATGGTGCGTACATAAAACTTGTACAGCTAAGAGATGTTTTGCAAAATAGAGAGCCCAGAGTTATGAGACAGCACACATAAGAAGTGAATTTATGGAGGGATAAGTTGTAGTAATGTGTGTGTGTGTGCGTGTGTGTGTGTGTGTGTGTGTGTGTGAGACTCACTTTTGTGCAAGCGTAGGATGGTGTAAGCCATGGCGGTCAGAACTTTCTCCCCCTCCAGAATGAAGATGTCCCACAGACGCAGTGTCAGAGTGAATGGCGTCTGTAACGTTAACATACCGGTAGTAAATAAGAGTCAAGTCAAATCAAGTCAATACAGAAATCCATTTGAGAAGCAAGGAGATAATAGGGTAATCACTGGTAAGAAGCACTACATGGCAGGGATAAGAGACATATACATGAAATAAAATACAGTAATACATCACATACACGAAATAAAGATAAAACCATGACAGTTGGAGGAAAAAGATGGGTTTTTAAATTTGATTAAAAAAACTATTAGTGGTGGGACAGGATCTGATGTGAGATGGGAGTTACACTTATGGTTAGCACTTGAGATCACCCACTTATACCTGCGTACCTCACAATGTGGGATTATGTTGTATAATTGTATGTGTGTATTATTAGTAACTACTTAGCAGCACCTAGACAATTAAAAGAATGTCTGCACAAAACACACTTCTCAGACTTTTCCACCCACACACTGCATATCAACAAACCTTTTCTTGTGAGTGGAAAAGTGGACTACATCTTGGATGTTGCACAGAATTATCATACTTTTAAGGGAAATGGTGATGTGGAAATGGAAATGGTGTTTCAAATGTAGACCAAATTTCTGTCAAAACAAACGTAAAAAGGTAGCTGACCTGAATGAGCTTATTTAACAGAGGATATAGCCCAGATATGCATCAAACATAGCTACAGCTTTCCCACAACACTTCCACTTCCAACTTGAACATCATTATAACTGATGTACATGTAACTGGAAACCATAACCAAAGACTTCCGTCAAGCAGCTTTTGTCCACTGCCACACATTCTAGTAAGATTGAACGGGTGCTACACAGATGATAGTAACGCAAGGAACAAGAATGAACCCTACACATATTGCATTCTATTTTTTTACTTTATACTGATGGCAAAATATACATTTGCTCCAGATGTCCACTCCAACACACTTCGATTATTGAAAGTATGCAGACGTTTACCCTTATTAGCCTCTTTAGTTCTCTGGTCCATTGAATCACTTCAGAATGCCTACAGAGGACTAGTTTCTTGTGGTGTGGCCCTGTGTAGACAGTGGCCCACAAATAAAATCCCTGAGACGGGCAGATTGGAGATTGCCTCAGATTGATGATGTCATCCGAGAATGACTTTGCATTGGTTTACATCTCATGTTCTGCTTCAGAGAACAGAGGTTATACACCATATTTACTGTATATAGGACCATATCTACCAGAAAAGAGAGAGAGATGGATAGAAAGAGAGAGAGAGGAAGAGAAATGGAGTGCGAAAGAGAGGAACACATTATGTTCTTTACACCCCTTGACCTTTTTATAAACAATGCAGTGCAATCCACGTAGGCCTACATGTGTGCATAATATAACGAGTTAAGGACATTGAAAGGCCAAATTGTGATCATTTACATATGCTTTGCAGAAAACTGGATGTCTTTCCAGGCTGGATCCCCCAACAACTCGAAATGCTGCATCTCTCGATGAGATTTGTGGCAGGCCAGAGCCAGAGCTGCGTGACTAGGCAAACTGCTGCAACCATACTGTGTCCCTCAGCCCTGATAGAGAGCCCTCCGCCACTAGGCCTACCTCTGGAAACACAATGCAGCCTCATAATAGACCCGGACGAGGTGCCAAGTGGCTATGTGGAGGTCAAGGAGAGCACCAGGCTGTGTGATTGCAATTGCTGAATATACTGTGTGTACACACAGCCTCAACGCTGGACAGCCTCAATACTGGACAGCCTCAACACTGGGCCTGCTGTTATAAAGGCAACGCTTTCTGAAAGGTCACACACAAGAGTGAATGATGGATGAAGATAAATGTCTCTTTCACTGAGGTACAGTTACTGGTATCAGAGGCGCAGCCAATACTGGCCCACTCAAATACATATCTATAACATGTCTATTTAATTGTATCCTGTCTATATTTTGTGTATAACCACCAATAGTATAGGGTTCTATGACTGGGCCAACTGATGAAAGTAACTCTCTGACAGGCCAGAGATGGAGCTCTGCAACTGGGCTCTCTGATGTGTGGTAATGAGATTCTTGACAGGCCAGAGATGGAGCTGCATGACTGGGCCCACTGGGTTTGCGTAGTGCTGACAGCAGCTCATCTGTCAGGCCCACCACTAAAGCCACAGGATTGTGAGTGAGTGTGCAGAGTAAACACTAATCGAGGGGAGAAGGGAGAGAAGAGGGGGAAGAGAGAAAGAGTGAGGGAGAACAAGCCTTTCTCATTTACTTTACTTTAGAGGTTCTGTCCATCATTAGAAAATAGATCAGGAGGATGTCAAAAAAACCCTGCCTTTCTGCTTCAGGGGGCCTTAAGAATTTCTTTAGTCTATCCCTATTTTCCACATCTACCTCTTTATCCCCCAAAGCACACACACACACACACACACACACACGCACACACACACACACACACACACACACACACACACACATACTGTACACACACACACACACACACACACACACACACACACACACACACACACACACACACACACACTGGTCTCCTTACTCTGTCGATGAAGCACTGCAGAAACCATTTAGTGCTGTAAATCCCACTGGTCATCTGTTCACGGTCCTGAGAGACAAAAAGGTCAGAGAGGTTAGAGGAAGACATGAAGGAAGGAAAGAAAGAAAGAATCGCTAAGGTAAACAGGAGAGAGACGAGAAAAGATAGACGCGAAGAGGTAGAGAATATAGAGTGAAAAGACAGAGGCAAAGAAGAAGGAGTGAGTGAGTGAGAAAGAAAGAGAGAGAGAGAGAGGGAAAGGGAAAGATCAACAGAAAGAGAGAGGAGGGAAGGAAATTAGATTAACAGCCAGACCTCACTATTTCTCTCCTCCCCTTCATCCTCTCTTCCTCCCTCTATCTTGTTCTGACACTCTGCTTCTACTCTCTCTCTCTCTCTCTCTCTCTCTCTGTCTCTCTCTCTCTCTCACACACAACCCCCCAGCCCAATTTCTTCCTGTCTGTTTCCTCACCAGGTGCTTCTTGAGTCTGGGCTGCAGCTTGGAGAGAATCTGATCATGATGTGACTGGAAACGCTGAAGCTTCGGAAAGCCAGGGACAAAGAAACCTGAGAAAGAGAGAGAGAGAGAGAGAGAGAGAGAGAGAGACAAAAATATAAAATAGTGTTTGTGTGTGTGTGAGTTAGTACAACAGAGAGGAGGGAAAGAAAGAGTTGGAGGTGAGACAGAGAGAAAGAAAGTGTTTAAAGGAGTGCTGTGGAGTAGCCAATCAAAAAGACTGACCATGCATGGCATGCTTCTGATTGGTCAGCAGCTGTGACAGGGCCCAGAAAGCATCCTCCTCATTCAGGAACATCAGCAGGATGGCAGCAACCTGACTCATGCCCTGGCAGTAACTCACCTCCTAAAACAACACACACACACACACACACACACACACACACACACACAAATTTAAATACACATCGACACCCGTACTTAGACACTTACACCCGCCCCCCCGTCATCATATGTGGGAGAAAAGTTATTCAACCTTTGCACTTTTCTGTATTCAGACTAGGCTTTGAACATCTCATTCATGTAAGGGTTGCATTCATGACTGTTTTTTAACCGATATCACTGAAAATGAATTATTTGCTGCTCCCGCATAAATCATCTATGTCATTATTTGATAATCAATGTGTTTTCAATGTTGTGGCCTATAGCTCGATACACTGTGGTGCCCCAGGTAGTTTGGCGCCCAGGACAATTGCCCAAATTGCCCATGCCTTCCCGCCGGCCCTGCTGGTGGCCTACCGTGTTATAGACACCCATACACACACACACACACACACACACACACACACACACACACACACACACACACACACACACACACACACACACACACACACACACACACACACAAAACCCACGCGTACATCGTCTGGAGGCCTACCGTGTTATAGACGGAGTACGCAGAGAGCACGCTGAAGAGAGACTGCTGCCTGTGGGAGATGGAGAGATGGAGAGAGACACGATGGAAAGACAAAATAGACAGAATCAGTCAGCGGAGGAGTGAATAACAATGGGGGTATGAGATTTGTGTGTAATATTTGTGTCTGTGTGTGTGTGTGTGTGTATGTGAGTGTGTGTGTGTGAGTGTGTGTGTGTTTCTGTGGCTGCATAAATGTGTGTGAAGAAACCTACTTGACCCCAAAGCGGTCCATGAACATGATGTGGTTTCTGAATGTTCTGTTGATGTCCAGATCAATCTGCTTGATCTCAGCAGAGAAGTGCTTGGCTTGCTGACACATGCTCTGTAGGCAGAGACAAAGCATTAACACACACACACACACACACGCATGTACGCATGCACACACACATACATACAAACACACATACACACGTGCGCGCACACACACATACACACACACATACACACACACACACACACACACACACACACACAAAGACACACACACACTGACGCTTAGCAGAACTGGACACTGAGACCTACAAAAAGTGTTTTGTGTCCTGCTGAGATGTTTAGTGTCAGGGAGCAATCCTAATCTCTAGCTTTACACTGTTCCAGTCCATCTGTCCCTTTCGAACACACACACACACACACACACACACACACACACACGCACACACACACACACACACACTGACGAACAGACAGATGACCTCCAGCTGATCTCTACTTAGTGACATAATAATGGACCCCATCTCAGAGTTAAATTTGAATATGCTTATGTACTGTGCAGGGCTCAACTTAGCACTAGCCACCAACCAGTGGCTGCTAGATTTCAGACACAAAAAATGAATGATTCACTATAAAGTGTATGGTGAATTTGACCATTTATCTGTCAATGGCTGGCAGATGTTAACATTTTAAGAAGATGATTTTAAGCCTTGTTTCTGTATGTTTGTCTTTGTGTGTGTGTTGTGTGTGTGTGTGTGTGTGTATGTGCTCCTCTCTCTTTCTTGGTGGTTAGTGCTTACTTCATATTTGCCAGCATTTTCATTCTTTACTTTCTCCACATCCAGAAGAAGAGACCAGACCTTCCCTCTGAGCTGCTGGGGAATCCCCTTGTACACCCGTCGTACCATCTACAAACACACACACAAATCACCCACCACAGACACACACACACACACATGCAAATCACCATCCACATACACAGACACAAATCACCCCACAAATGCACACATACATCAAAATCATTTTCTTGATGTGTCTCAAAATCCATTTCATATTGACATGTACTCACTCGGTCACTGTTCCTGTACTTGTCCCATTTGTTCACCATCTTCAGCCATTTCTGCGCCCGTACAACCTCCTGCTGCTTTTGCTGAGAACACAAACACAGACAGCCTTACACCCGGGGAATAAACTCACGCCACCGACTGGTCCAGAGCAGACACACACACACACACACACACACACACACACACACACACACACACACACACACACACACACACACACACACACACACAAACACACACACACTCACACACACACACACACACACACACACACACCAAAGCAGAGGCACATGAGCATGTAACACCTCAGCTTGGGCCCAGCTGTGAAAACAGGCAGGTATCATCAGGGAACTACTACCGCACTGGAGAAGCTCTGCTGCTGCTGACTCCATGCCAGAGTACACTGGACAAGTCTGATGTGTACCGCAGGAGAAAATAT
>NW_027468630.1:12611888-12616888 GCF_046254945.1 Alosa pseudoharengus | reverse complement strand
AGGCCATGCTCACAACAACACAACACAACACAGCACAACACAACACAACACCAGCACTTTGAGATATCTTATGAAATGTAAAGTGCAATACAAATGAAATGTATTATTATTATTATTATTATTATTATTACTATTACAACACAGCACTCCCTCGCCCCCAACACACACATTCTATCACACACGTTGTTTTTGGTCCTGGGCTCCCTCATAGAGCAGCGGTCACGTTTTTTACCGATGCGACTGAAAAATAACGTACTTCTCCTCCTGAGAGTGGACATGACAGCACACACACACACAGGCACAAATGTGCACACACAGTAAGACATACAAATGGAAACTGAAGGAACAAGTGTAATTACTGTCAACGCGTATTCCAATGTTTATTTGTATGTATTTGGGTAGGATCCATTTACAGTATACAGTATAGCCATTTAAAAAACATTTCTGTAATTTGTAAACACATCAGCCACCTACCTTATCATATTTAGAGATGATTGCTGCTCTTTCCTCTGCAACCAGAACCTCTATGTCTTTCTTCATGTCAACACCTGCCAAAGAGGACAAACCAGGATTAAAGACCCGATTAAAGACTCTCAGACGCCCGCATGAAACATAAAGACCACACTCAGACGCCCGCATGAAACATAAAGACCACGCTCAGACACCCGCATGAAACATAGACTCTTCAACATACCAGGATTAAATACCACGCTCAGATGCCCGGATGAAATATAAAGACCACACTCAGACGCCCGCATGAAACATAAAGACCACACTCAGACGCCCTCAGACGCCCGCATGAAACATAAAGACCACGCTCAGACACCCGCATGAAACATAAAGACCACGCTCAGACGCCTGCATGAAACATAGACTCCCATATTCTCACCCTAACAACAACCATCACACCATATATCCTGCATGCATCACTGACCTGTATGTCTGTGTTCATGTGCACATGAGTATGTGCTTACAAGCTCTTGGTATGCGCACACACACATACACACACACACACACACACATACACACACACACCTACTCACACACACACACACACACACACAAAGATGTGGAACCTGTGATGCGAGGGGTTACTAACCTATCCCTGACTAGTTGCGTTGGCATGTGGTTGATGTTTCCAATATTTGTGTGTGTGATTCTGTGCTACCCACCCACACACACACACACACACAGAGAGAGAGAGAGAGAGAGAGAGAGAGAGAGAGAGAGAGAGAGAGAGAGAGAGAGAGAGAACACACTGCTCTCCGCTGTGTTTGTGTCCGTCCAATGCCTGTGGTCAGTGGTGTAGTGACCAAATGCTGGCCCGGAGTCAGCTGGAAATGCCGCGCGGGTAACCGTACCCTCCCTGTGCTCTGAGGAGGCCGTCTGCTGTGCACATCAGAAACGCAATCCCCCTGGGAACGAGGAGACGGACAGGACAGGCCAAAAAGGTTCCCGCCAAACTTCCTCTGCCACCTCTCCTCTGTGCCGGACACCTCTCTCTTTCAATCCCTCTCTCACGCTCATTTTTTTTTTTTCTTTTCCTCCCTTCCTCCTCCCTTCTTTGTGTTCTGGACCTGCCTCACGTTTCCTCCCTCTCTGTTTTCACCGTATCTACACTCCTCTTTCTCTCGCTCTTTTCTCTAGGTCTTTTCCCTGGCCTCTCTCATTCTTTCCCTCGCTCTCTTCTCTCTCTCTCTCATTGCTCTCTCTCTCATTCACTGCATGCCTCCTCCAGGCATCTGTCACACATACAGAAATAGTCTCCTTCCTGGCATGAGCATTTGTTCATGCGGGCACACACACACACACACACACACACACAAAAGCACACTAACATAGGCTTACACACACACACAGACACACACACACAGTTGCACAGAATTTTTTGCTGTATGAGTTTTCACCATCTGCCATGCAATGACATTCTGATAAAATAAACCCATGGCACAACCCAAACAAGTAGGACAACATCAACATGTCCACCCTGATCATCATCATCATCATCATCATCATCATCCCCAGATCCCATCCAGCGGGTCCAAGCAGCAGCGCACGCATCATGGCGGATGTTTGATGCTGGCACTCGATGATCTCTTAACTGACGGAGCCATGCAGCTCTCTTATCCTTTTACACAACTGCTCTCAAACACAGCAGAAGCTGATTCGGCAGTCTGTGTTTGTGTGTGTGTGTGTGTGTGTGTGTATGAACATGACTGTGTTTGAGTTTCACCAGTACTGACCCTTGAGCTTAACCCGCTGTTCCACAGACACAAAGCACACACACATTTGGTCTCTTTTACCTTCTCTCTCTCACATGACTATTGTGGACGTGTTGTGTTTGGCTGATTTGGTCTGAGGGGCCTATTCATGAGATGATTTAACTCTCAAAATAAAGAGAGACAATTAAACTGCAGTAGTGGATCATATGACCCATTTAGAGACGCCGTTCCCTCGAGGTCTCCACGGCATGCTCTTGGCATCCTCCATCTCTCTGTCAAACACACACTTATTCATGCGGTCTCTTCCCTCGTTTATACAGATCCGCTCATGCATCATTCACTCAGTTTTTACATCACACACACACACACACACACACACACACAAATACACAAATACACAGAAACAGAATCACACACACACCTTTCTGTTTTGCATCTGCATCTGACACTTCCCAAGCTCAGCATTCAACACTTCTCAAGCTCAGCCTTGTGCTTTACTCTTTCTCTTTGCGCCTGTCATTTACTATGTGCTGTGTGTATTAGTAACGTATCAACATGAGGTGCATCATGTGCATGGGTGTCTTTCACACCTTCACAATACACATAAAGAAATGAAACTGCAGTGATACGCAAACCCTTCTCTGCCTAAACGAAAGTGATGATAACTATGACTAAGTCACGGATCTAATCCACTATGAACACTATTATGAACTTCAACACAATCAGCTGGCCTGGGTGAACGTCACTTTGACTGTCTGATTACTCACTGAACTGACAGGCAGCCGTGGCCTACTGGTTAGCGCTTCGGACTTGTAATCGGAGGGTTGCCGGTTCGAACCCCGACCAGTAGGAAGCGCTGAAGTGCCCTTGAGCAAGGCACCTAACCCCTCACTGCTCCCCGAGCGCCGCTGTTGTAGCAGGCAGCTCACTGCGTTGGGATTAGTGTGTGCTTCACTGTGTGCTGAGTGTGTTTCACTAATTCACGGATTGGGATAAATGCAGACCAAATTTCCCTCACGGGATCAAAAAAAGTATATATACGTATATATATACTGACGGCACAAGAAATGAGTTTAAGCAAAACAGCACATACATGGAGTCATAGACATACATCACATTTCCTCTACACACAGACATACATGGAGTCATACATTCCCCTACACACAGACATGCATCTCAACCTATACATTCGCCCTACACACAGACATGCATCTCAACCTATACATTCCCCTACACACACACATGCATCTCACCCTATACATTTATCTCACCCTATACATTTCCCCTACACACATGCTTCTCACCCTGCAGCTTCACATACATGTTTTATATCTGACCTTGTTTGTAAGTTGCTTGGGATAATACTGACTAAAAGGATGAAAATCATATGGATTTGTGTCTGTGAGGCGACACGTTGGATTTACTCCTATGGTCTGTGACATATTACATGCCGATACGTGTCAATAGTACAGCAATAACAGCAATTAAATTATTCAAGCAGAATACATTTAATATTCAAGTGGTTTAAATACAGCTGCATCATGATCAATATGTCTGTCTGTTTGTGTGTTTGTTTTGTAAATAATCCACATAAACAACATCTGGGACGTGAGAGGTTGGGGCCTATTGTTTGTGTACGATCCGAGTGCACCTCATGGCGTAAAAGCAGACGAGCCAGAGATTCTGGCTGGATTATGGCAGCAAGACCCCCCCCCCCCCCCCACTGTGCGGACCCCCACCAGGCAGTGGCCTCCCCCATCGCTGTGTCTCTCTCGCTGTGTCTCTCTCGCTCTGACAAGATGGGGCGACAGTGGTCACTGATGCTGAGGGAGAGAGTCCCAAGTCACACCCACTGCAGGGATGTTAATCCCTCACTCCTTCGCTCAGATTACAGATTAGTGATTTAGCCTTTGTTGTCTGGTGGTATTTGAGAGAAGGATAGGGCCTGTGGTAGTTGTCTGTGTTCACTGAGAACGCTGTAGGGTGGATTCCTTTACATTGGGAGGGTGAATAGATATCGTTATGTAAGTGAGAGTATCAGATGTTACTCTGATGCCTGTCAGACTGGGTGTTTTTGAGGAAGAGAGTAAGTGAGGAGAGTAATATATCTCAACCAGTGGTGTAGTCTAGTATACTGTAGTGGATATACAGTACTGTGATCAACCCCAAATGATAATCCTTGCCTATTTTAAGAGGGTATACTGAGATGGTGATGCTTTTTAAGTGGGTATACTGCGTAGTCCTGCGTATCATGCAGACTACATTACTGATGCAAACAAAGTTTTAACAGTCATTGGTGAGGGTGTTTAATGTTATGTGCATGTGTACTCTTACGGTTATCACCATTAGCCCACAAGCACGTACACACACACACACACACACACACACACACACACACACACACACACACACACACACACACACACACACACTAGTTAAGTTTCTTCTCTCTGCTACCATGCTTGTGCTGTAAGAGCCGTTGCGTCCGAGCTGCTGTGGTCACATGTGGAAGCTATCTGCTCCTCTACACAAGCCCCCAGAGAGGCCTCTCCAGAACAGAGAGAGAGAAACGGAGAGAGAGCGGGAGAACGAGGGAGGAAGAGAAGGGGAGGAGGAAGAGAAAAGCATTACAGAGACGGAGAAGGGAGAGGGAAAAAGAGAGGAGAGAGAGAGAGAGAAAGAGAGAGAGAGAGAACAAAGTGATGGGGGTATGACACACATAAAGATGAAGGAGGAGAGCAATAGATGAGAAGAGAGAGAAACAGACCAATAAATTAA
>NW_027468630.1:12604388-12606888 GCF_046254945.1 Alosa pseudoharengus | reverse complement strand
GATAACGCGTTTTTTTTTTAGATGTCACCTTCTAGGTAACACGGAGCAGCACCAGACTACAATAGAGCGACGCTCCACCACCACAATCCACAATCAGACCACCGCCAATCGCACATCGGGACTCCAGCCAGTAGGGCCAGCTGAGGATGTTGCTACTGTAAGCAGAAAAGCGCTCGCTTCTGAGCAGGCGCAGCACCAAGGCGGCAGATACGTGTCTGTCCGAAATATGTCACACTTTGCTCACAAAAATCACCGAAGGTGTTCGAGTAGGCTACGCCTAACCGTCTAGATGTAAGTTGGCTCTTTATTGTGTGGAAGTGCGTATACTCAAATGTAGTGACCTTTTATCACCAGCCCAACTCGGAATAGGCACGGGATGCATTAAGTCCATTCTTTTGAGGGGGGACATTTGCATTCACAGAATCTCATGTTTCCATCTGTATGTTAACGTGTTTACCGTTAAGTGCTAGGAGGGCTCTTTCTTTTTCCTGTTACAAAGTCAGTTTTCGCCATTCAGTCTTTTCAGGATAGCCTACTGGAGAGGTTTGTTCCGTTTTGTGGGCACAGCACGCCCTCTACAGTTTAAGTGTGCCACGGGCCAAGTATTAGGCCTATTATAACGCCAAATGTTCATAACTGAAAGATGGTCCCGTAGAAGCCATTAATTTACGGTGTTCTTTGTTTAGCCTACTGCAGTTCATTAACTATAATGGATCACTTATATATTTTAGAACAGTTATTGTGAGGACAGCTCTGTATCTGTTTACGATGAAAAGTCTTTATTTTGCGAAAGGAAACATAACAATATAAAATATAGAATCGTGATGCCACATGATGCCTAAGTGGCAAAGTGCTTTGGCAAGGTAAATATCCAAATAATCAAATAATCATCCATTATAAAAGGATGTTTATGCTATGTCAACCACATAGGAATTACAAATTAATTTGAGGTCATATATTATTCCACCTTTTCTCCTGGGTTTGCTGTACTGCGCCAAACCAATCGGAATGTAGGCATAAAGACATGAGGGCTTAAAGGTAGGTGGAAGTCCCAACCCTGTGGCCATACCCCACTTAACCGTAGGCTACCTGCTCAGGCGTTGGCTCATACTAGTATTTAAAGCACTGATATAAACTTAATTTATAAAAAAAATAGCACACAAGTACATCGTCAATTAGTTATTTGAAACTACTCCTCTCTCCCTCTGTATTCCTTAGAGAGGCACGTGTACAGTTAGAGAATGCTGATGACAGACCGACAGTTCTCGGCTTAATCCGAATACGGCCAAATACTGACAACATGCTGCGTGTCGTTGAGAGTGCTGACGACTTTTCGACGTTAGATGGCAGCAGAGCAGTAGTTCCCAATTTCCCCCAGCTGCTGCACATCTTGCCGAGGCCCTGTTGTGGATTTTCCCATTTCTCTGTTGACGCTGCGTGCTTCGCACTCACAGAAGTTTTTCCAACAACTCACACTCCAATTTTAATATTGACTAGGTCCTCCGCGGGCCAAGCATTTTTTAATCACATACCCGAAGGGAATGACTCACTTTAATGATGGCGTCATTGGTTCCGATGCCTGCATCCGATTAACTGATGAAAAATCAAACAGAGAAGAATTCATATTTGTTTCCACTGGGGACTGGTTGGGAATGCTCACTCACTCATCCCCTGATCCGCCGCTCTTCTGATCTCGCCTCCTCTCCTCCCGGCGCGCGGGGTTCGGGCCGTGCAGGTGTGTGCTTCGCGCGCTTATGTAACCCTGTTTTTCTGGGGGAATGTTCTGTCTCCAGCTGAACGGGGCGCAGCGCAGGAGAAGAGCTGAGCAAAAACACGCCGGTGAGAATGTGGCGGCTACGCCTCACCCTTTGTTCTGTTGCCCGCGTAGACACGGGCACGGACTCACACGTACAGGCCCATGGGAGAGGAAACCGCTCACAAAAGAAGAAATTAACGCAGGGCAGGTATGGGTGTTGCGCAAAATGGATTACATAATGCCTCAGAATTCCTTCAAGGCACAAGCCTGTGACGTGGACGCCAGTTTCTTTATGTTCATTAAAAACACCACTTTGTGCTTGGTCACCTGTGGATGGAGGTTAAATATCTATTCTAACTATATCTAAATAGTTTCAAAGCATCTTTAGAAATGTTGCAAGCTATTAAATATAGTAGAACGGAATTAGGGTCTTAGATACGCAACAAAAGAACGCTTGTGTACACTGGCATGTCTGACAGACGCATGCATACACACTCACAGACACATGCATACACACTCACAGTAAAAGTTATGATAACTGCTGCGCCCAGTACCTGCTACCTGACGAGCTTCACCTGCTCCTCTGTGATAACTCTCCCTTTTACATGTGCAGGTGGACCACCTGACTGCTGAGCTTTTTACATGACAACCAAGCTGCTGATATACAGACAAGCCTGGTTTGTCATGGCCATCCATCAACCACTCATGCCCACTACCCTGCTAAGTGCCAACAATCCGGAGGAG
>NW_027468630.1:12596888-12599388 GCF_046254945.1 Alosa pseudoharengus | reverse complement strand
GCTTGCCCTACGCCCTTGAACCGGCTGCCAGCGGTGATGTTAGTGTTTCCCACACACACCGGCCAAATGGCAAACACCACAAACTGAAGGGGGGGGGGGGGTGGCGGAGGCTGTGGAGTGCAGACAGAGCTAAAGGGGGGTGAGGGGGTGGGAACAGGGTAGAGGAGAGGGGGGGATAAACCCCTAAATAACTAAATAACAGAGTCTCAATCTGGACGTTCACACGAGGGATGCGGCCTTTATTGCGTTGGGAGGTTATTAAACCAAACAGAGAGAGCCCCGTGACAGGCGGAGAAGCACAGTGGCAGAGTGGACTCACAGAGCCCCTGAGATCCGCCGAGTTGGCAGCGGCCTCCTCTCCTCCTGATCACCCCGGGGCCACAAGCACTTTGATGCAAAGCCCTCACCTTATTGCCCCTCATTCCCTTAGTGCTTACACTCTGCTCGTGCATGTGTGTGTGTGTGTGTGTGTGTGTGTGTGTGTGTGTGTGTGTGTGTGTGTGTGTGTGAATGTCTCGCCTCACTTCGCCTGGCTCCCTCACACACACACACACACACACACACACACACACACACACACACACACACACACACACATTATGCAGTTACACACCGATATATGCTCACACACAGCTCAGCCATTCTGAGAAACTGTCTGGTTTCCAGGGAGCAGCTGGGGTCTACAGCAGCCATGCCACATGCTAATGCAGCTACGCCACAGGCTAATCCCGCTGCACCCACACCGTAAAGAGGCTGCTGGGAGGGCGCAGTTGCCACCGCACTGCACAAGGGATGCTGCACAACTTCATGCTAACACTAATGCTACAGACCCAAAAAGTCAAGCTAAGTTGTACAGTATTTGCTAATACATCATCATCCCATGTGTTACAGTAATGCAGCCAGCTTCTTTGATTGAAGTGCTGTCAGAGAAATGGTGCCCCTCCCCCCCTCCATATTTGAGAATGTCTTTAAGACTCATGTCTTCAGAGATCATCTTTATTCCTAACGCCCCCAACACTTTACACTCTCAACACTCGCAGTTACGGTTGACTATTTTATTCTTCTTACTGTCAATGGCACTCTTTAGAATTAGTGCTTCTGTACTCCCAGTTGCTCTCTTAATTTAGTGTAGGAGTTTGAGTTTGAGTTGTTTAAAGATGTTCTTCAATTATAAGTTACTTTGGACAAGTGTCTTCCAAAAGAATATATGTAAATGTGAACTGTAACCAATTTCATGGCGGCCACGACGCGTTGGCCATGATGACCCTTTGAAAATCAGAGGTTTACAGGACACTGTGGCCTTGGTGCCCCATTCTTTCAATATTCTGGTTTGCGTCCGACTAATAGCGTATTTTATTAGCCTATGGCCTGACAAAATAATCTTAGCATTCACAGCGCAAATTAATGTAGTCTTTTACGCAGTGGAGAAAGTGACAGCGCACGGCAAGAAAGAAAGTGTGTCCAGATTCACCCATTCTTCTACATGATTTCATAACAGGCCAAATACAAAATAAATGTTACAAATATTGCCTAGATGTCTGTAAATATTAAAATCAGAGGATATACAGCTGACTAAGAGTTTGTTAAAGTAGCCTTAATGATCACAAAATGCTAAGCATGCGTCTAGGCTATTTGAGTTTCTTTTCTGAGCTGTGCTTGAATTGTTCAATACATGATTTCATAACAGGCCAGATATAAAATAAATGTTAAATATAGATATCTGTAAATATTAGATGATCAGATGATTTACAGTTCTATGTTATATGTCATGTTTCATGTTTTTGTAATGTTTCATACAGTGGTGCAGGTCTACTGCTGTGAATAGGCTAAATACAATTTTGATCATTTTTATAGCCTACTACTGTATAGTTAACTTTGGCCTTGGTGCCCTGACATGTGGCCTTTGTGCCCCCCACCAAATATGCCCAACTGAAAGCCAAGTGGCCTTGCCCCTAAAATGGTGAAATTCCAAGCCTGACTGTAACGAAACATTTTGCTTAAATAGACTCAAGGAAAGGTTTCCTTTATTAGACCAATAGCTCTGGCATGACATTCATTTTTTATATATATATATTTATATACTTACATTACTTTTTCTGCTGTGCATATTGTGTGTGATGTCTGTATGCTACTGAGACCTTGACTTTTCCCTTGGGGATCAATAAACTATCTATCTATCTATCTATCTATCTATCTATCTATCTATCTATATATCTATCTATCTATCTAGTCCATTCCCATTGAGGACAGGTTCTGATAAAGGCCTCCTTTATGACTTCCCCGCTGCCTTTACTACGTGCAGCAACACTCTTCTGCTAACCACCCAGTAGCCTGATACAGTGACACATGCTTATGTGTATTTTAGATTTTCCAGCTGTTGCAGTATCACAGTGTAATTGCAGACTTCTATGCGAACCCTTCCAGTTAGTGCTGTTCAACCACACGCTATGAAAGCTACACCACTGGATACTGCAGCTCCTTCAGCAGGCCACCGCACCAC
>NW_027468630.1:12581888-12586888 GCF_046254945.1 Alosa pseudoharengus | reverse complement strand
CCTTGGATGGGCTATGGATGTTAAACTCTGTCTTGGTATTCTGTTTGTCCATATAACCTGCTACAACTATGTCTACACTTTTATTATGCTGCAATTGTTTGTGTGATTGTGCTCTTGCTGTGCTGTCTGTGATTGCTTGGTGATGTCTTTCTTTATCTCCCATGCCACAACAGCTGTGACCATTTGGTGATGTCTGTGTTTGTGTGCTGCTGTGATGTCTGTGATTGTGTGCTGCTGTGATATGTGTTTGTGTGGTGCTGTGATGTCTGTGATTGGTGCAGCATGGGCCACGCTGTTTCCCTCCTCATCAAAAGAAAGTGTGTCCTTGCATAAATGATGTCTGTGGTCTGGGGTACCGCTGCTGTGGCCTTCATGCTCTGCCCCTCGTGAAAACAAAACGCGTCCTTGAATAAACTCTGAACTCACAAAACAAGCATCTGTTTCTAGTTACACACTCTGCTGAGTTGCTCTCATGAAAGACTCAGAAAGAGAGAGAGAGACAGACAGAGGCAGACAGGCAAGGAGAAGAGAAAGACAATGTGTAATAATTACAACATTAAGGCATTGATTACACCCACACACACAGGCACACCCACGCATGCACAAACACACACACACACACACATGCAGCATTGGGTGTGTTGCCTGTCTGGTGTTAAGCTCGGAGGCAAATCCCGGAAGTGTCATTCCCACACAAAGTCCCATGCCCTGCTGCTCGCCCTCTCGTGACTCATAAAGAGTAGTGGCCAGTCATTCTGTTCATTCAGAAAACAACAGACAGGGCAACAACAGCGAAACCACATTCAACACAAGCACTAGGGTCAGCTGGGAGAGCTACAGAGGAGAGGAAAAGAGAGCGAGAGGGATGGAGGGAGAGAGAGAGAGAGGGAGGGAGAACATAGGCAAAGAGAGAAAAACAGGGAGAGGGGGATGGAGAGATGTGGAAAAGCACTATCTTATTCCTGCATTCTTCTCTTAGTGGATGTGGTTGTTGGTTGGGGTGCAGTAGGTTTTTTTTTTTCTTGCTCAACCTTTGCTTAACTAGGTTTTTCATATTCAAGAAATATGAACTGTGATAATGAGAACTAAGATAGTGACTATGGAACTATAAATATGTTTAGGAATAATAATGTTTGAGAAATAATTCCATCTATCTATAAAGCAAGAAGCGTCTGTGTGTCTGTCTGTCTGTCTGTCTGTCTGTGTGTCTGTGGCACGCATATCTCACTGACTGTTTGTCAGACTGATTTCAAACTTGGCAGGTGTCTTGCTATGGGCATGAGTAAGTGCAGTGCCAAATTTGATGCAAAAGATATCGTTAAATATATCGGTAAAAGAAGCACATTGGCTTTCGCTGCTAGCCACTCCCCCTCCCACACACCACTGTACTGTAAGCTACCAGTGAGTATAGAAGCAGGGCTTTGGCAGAGCTGGATCAGTGTAGGTTACACAGGTAAAAACGTAACATGTCTGACCTCAACAGTAAAGTGAACTCCGCAGATTTTGCAACAACACGCCAAGACACACAGTGTGCAGTATGCAGTGGCTCTTCAAAATGACGTAAAAAATTATGTGCAATAAACGGACACATCGAATAGCCCAGGCTACTTTGTAATGTCTTTAGACTTTGAATAAGCAAACGACAGTTCCAACTGCAAGGTCTTAAATTGAAACGAGCGATGATGGTCCCGAATTAAAGAACGTCTCAGAATGCCACACATGCAAAGCATAACCAGCGACAAGCAACGAGTGGCAGACAGAGTGTGATGTCACTTATAGGCCACCAGAGACTGTTTGAGTCACACCGTTGTAAATTTCATATGATGCCACCATTCCACAAAATGGTTTGTTTTCTCTATCATCAAGTTATTCAATAGGCTAAGCATATAGCCTTGACTCAAAGCAGCTGTTAGGATTATGTAATTTTCATTTGTAAAAAATGTCACATGTAGCCATGCTTAAATTCTGCTCACTTCACATTTATTATATTATTATATTATCTGTAGGCCTATTCATTATTGAATGCTTACCTGGAATTATGTTTTTCCCTATTCTATTTTCCAAGCAGGCCTACCGGCAGGCATGTAATTGGGCTACAGGAATAGCATGTTTGAACGGGCACTGCACTAGTAATATGAAATGCATTCAGAGAAATCAAACTAATTTTAATTCACAGAAGAAAGACAGAACGCTAGTCAGTAGCATAGACTGTCCAAATGCATTGAATGTTCCCACTGTTAGTTTTGTGTTCTTATCTTTTCACAAGTTGCACACACTCGCTGACTGGACACTGTTATTGAAATGACTTTTAAGGACGCCACACAGTTTGGTTCCTGTGCGTTTGATGCAAGCACAAGCTGACATGTGACACAGCCGTTGGTCCTGTCCCATGGGTGTGTTCACAAGTCACCTTTGTCTCCTTGGCAGAAACTCTCCCTAAGCATTTTACAGTATAGACATCCCATGTTTGCCCATATGATGTGCACACAGCACGGGACAGGTCATACATACAACAAACTGTCATAGAAGCAAACTTAATTGACCTAAGATCTGCAACTCTGGTGTCGTGCATCAAATTGCAACATTTATGTTTAAAATTGTACAAGTAATACAAAATAGCTGTAGAGTATATCAGTATATGCTCCACAATAGGGGAGGCTTTCTTTCACTGTTTCTGTGTACAATGACGTGCACATAGAACAGACATGGTATGTCTGTGGCAGTCAGCATACTGTAGGTGTACAGTCAGTGGCAATATTGGTTTGTAGTCTTGTGTCTGGTGGTGAAGAAGGGAAAAAGTTCTTTTGAATGGAAAAACACAGAATTTGCATCTGAAAAAAAAAAAAAAATTGGAAACACCAGCGGTCAGTGAAATTGATCCAGGCAGGACTACGTTTCCCGAAAGTGTCATTGTGCAATACATCGTGGTAACTGTGTCTGTGAAGAGAGAGAGAGAGAGAGTTTTCACGTTGATAGTCTCTCTATCATTTGTGGAGGGTAGGGAGGGAGGGTTAAGCGGGCAAACACAGATGCTTACTGTAGGTGTAGCAGGGACAAACCAGACCCACAGACAGGAGTGAGCCAGGCAATGACATCACCTCTTGGGCACAAATAAGCGTGGCGAAAGGCAGGGCAGAGGACAGCTCGGGTGTCCAAGTGTGTCTCACTGAACTGGTTCACCACCCGTCAATTTCAAGAGCTCGCCTAAAACAGACAAGTGGGCAAGAAGGAAGGACTTTGATGTGCACCATAGCACTCATACCGCCTGTCACATAGTCCGAAGCTGACTGTGTTGGTATTCCTGTTCTTGACACGGATGTCCAGTCCAGTGCTGTAGCCTGCAGCCTGAGGACACAGAAAAGAGCTGAGACCGCAAATGTCTCCAACCATCAGAGCCTCGAAGTGGACACAGCCAAAAAGTTGCATAAATAAGTGTGGCTTGACTGAAAAAAAAAGCCAAGTGTATTTTAAGTTGACTGATAATGGTTTTGTGTGGTTTCTATTTTGTGTCATTGAGTGGCTTGTGTGTGTGTGTGTGTGTGTGTGTGTGTGTGTGTGTGTGTGTGTGTGTGTGTGTGTGTGTGTGTGTGTGTCTGAACGTGTGCATTGGACGGATGCACAAGCTAAACCACATGTGTCTTGTAACTTGGAGAAACAGGAATGCCTCCCCTGCTGAGAGAGGAGATCGACAGTGGAAGTAGACTGAGAGAAAGAACTATAAGAATATCATGTTTTGACTGTGGCTCAGAATTCTGCCAGCATTCCACTGATGAGGATTTATCATTCTTTGGCCCCTGGGACCAAGTGAAGGGTGCTGCATCTCCAATAAGTAATTGGCATATTTTTGGTCCAATAATGAGGAGCCAGAGGGAGGCTCTATTGGCCAGATATGTAGGCTCTCCTAGCCTGACCCATCTCTCAGCTCAGTCAGTAGCTCCGCCGGATCACTTGTCTTGCATGAGCCCGTTACATAACACAAACAGGCATGATTTAGGTTTTGTGTGTGTTCACATTGATGGGGAGGTGTAGAGTACATGCATAAAGGATTGTCTAGAAAAACCAGGATGCTGACATATATACTGTATGTTTTTGTGTAGTCTAGTGTAGTAGGCTATTGTGGTGTAGTATTGTATCACGTGGTCTTATCCTATCATATTATTGTATCATACATATTGTAGCGTATCATGTTTCTGTATCAGAATTTATTTTAACTGTTATACAACAATTAGGTCTGTGTCAAAGTATTTATCAATTTCTGTTTGTAATCACTCCGCATTTTTCATTGAATTGTTCGGCACTAACATTCCATCCATTCAAAGCAAGGAGCAGTGATTTCTGAGTCACATCTGAGTAAGGAAATTCAGTAAACAGAGAGTGGGGTGAATTATGGTGACATGATATGTATAAAATCACTGAACTTGGCTGTCGAGTGAAGTGTTGCATTGCTTGGCAACGGGAAAGGCCTAAGATTGGAACTAGATTGGAGGATGAACGAATCAAAATGAACAGTAGGAAACACGATTTGGTGTCTTTAAACTCAATTAGTTGGTAGCAGAACTGATGTATAAAACCAAAATGGCATTCTTGATCATGGTTAGTAGCAGATATCGCCATGGCTATGAATACCTGCGGCACTCAGCCTCTGCCAATTTTCCGCCTCTCACTTGTGTCATATTGCTTAAATATTGCATAGTATTGTATAGTATTATATCTTATCTTGTGTGATATTGTAAGGTAATATTACCCTTATGGTGCATGTACATTCTGGGTTAAAACCTGAGTGTCTGGGGGAAATTGTTTGCTTCCATCTCAAGCAAAAGTGGGGGCCGTAGGGGGCCGTAGACCAAATGGCCTCAGTCTGGTCCTGACGTAGCCAAAGGCCGAACCAGCGCCAAACTAAGGATTTCTGGAGCGGAATACAATGCATCAATAAAAAAGGAGAAATTTAATTAGTTTCATTTGTTTTCAGAAAGGAAATGAACCGAAACTTCCCAAGTGTG
>NW_027468630.1:12571888-12576888 GCF_046254945.1 Alosa pseudoharengus | reverse complement strand
TCCTTATTCTGCCTGTCAGCGTTTGAATTCACTCGTGCGTCAGCTGTTCTTGTCTTGTTCTTCCCTGGACAGCCGGAGGTCAGCAAGGCAGTCCGTCACCACTGCTCATGTTTCCATGAAGTCACGGATGACATCAATGATGGTGCCATTCTGACGTCACCTCTTGCGTAGCGCAGCTCTGGTTAGGATGCTGGCTCAAGCATCATCCCTTCTGGGGTCAGTGTGCTGTCACTCTAAGTTCAAAGGTCACGCCACAACGCCACAACACCTCTGCTCTTGCCCTTTAGTCCAATCTGCATAAAGTGGTCATGTCCTCATACGTTCGCAACAGCATTTCAAGACACATTTTTTCTGTGGTAAGCTTTTTAGGTCAGCTCATTTCTGCTTTGGTACAGAGATCAACTTTCCCTTCACTGCTCCAGCCAACAGTAGGTGGGGTTCAAAGGCCAACGATGTCATCGCTTTTTCTTTTTCCTATAAAGTCAGTGCCTCTGTTGCATTTCTCACTAACATCAGCTTGGTGCTTCGGTTCTTTGCGTCTGTTCGGAGGCCAACCCTATCATCATAAGACAGCACACTCAACGGCGCTCAGACTCCAGTTGAGTCGGTTTGTTTTACAAGAGTCATGTTTAATTACGTTATGCTTGGTACAATTTCCTAATGTGGCATTACTAATGAGAGACTCTTCACAGCAAGTTCCATGGCCAGTTTTCTGAATTGCACCCCAAATCTCTAGTTTAACACTGACACATAAGATTACTCTTTTGTGTGCACTCATGTGGTCTGGGCTCTGGACGCTTGTTTTCTCAAAGCAATTTCTGCTGTGTTTTTGAAGTGTGATAAATATGCATGACTGCAATATATCTGGGCTGTGATAAAACACTGACTTAGTAATAGCGTTACTGTATTGCCAATATGCTTGACACAAACAAGATAAACTTAGAAACACGAAATTACACTCATTTATCCTCCTTCTGAGTCATACTATTGTTGAGTCACGCAGAGAGTGCTATTGTGTGCCTCATTGTTGGAATGTGGGGAAAAAGTGGACAGTATATATGAACAGAAAGTGTGTGTGTGTGTGTGTGTGTGTGTGTGTGTATGCGTGTATGTGTGTTTATGTGTGTGTGTGTGCATGTTTGTGGTGCATGTTTGTAAGTAAGTATTTGAGGTACACATGGCCAATGTGTGTGTGTGTGTGTGTGTGTGTGTGTGTGTGTGTGTGTGTTCATATGAGGACAGCAAACAGTGTGTGTCAGACTGTGTGCACACAGTGTTCACTGGGTGTTTGACTAGGATAACTATAAAGTTTTTTACCCTAAACTAAACTATTGCCCTCTCATGATTATACGTAGTTAATCAGAATGCTCACCATTCCTTTTACTATTTATGCCAAAACATGAGAATCTGTGTTTATGAATCGAAATGATTCATAAACTATTGCGCTTTTATGCTTTTATATAAAATTACTCTTTGCTTTTGTTTATGTATGAAATGTGCTATATAAATAAACTTGCCTGGCCTTGTGCGTCTAGATTAGGATGTAATACTTTGTAATACTTTTCCGGTGCTGAAGTCCGCCCTATTTCTGTCTGGAATTCTGTGTCCCTTGGGTTTCATAGAACTCCCCACTGGACGCTCAGCCTGGCAAAATCCAGGAAAAGCTTCCCTCATGTCTCTGGCTCGGCGTGGCCCGGCAGCGGTCCCAAGCCCTGTGATCAATACTGGCTGTTGATCTTAGAGGGTGGCGCCGGACTGCGGCGTGCGCTTTTCTCCTGATGCTAGTTCCTGAGATCCTGTCCTATTCCCACGCTGCTGTTTCTCTTCTGGGCCCCAGGCCAGCGCTGATTTACATTCAGGAACCTCCACCATGGCAAAATAGAACCGCTTACCTGCCCTGTTTACATTGCATTTTCACAGGTGTCATGTATTGTGTTTAGGGGAGAGGAAGTGCAGACCAGATATCCAAAATCTCAGCATGTATTTTGCCCTCTCGGCACATAGCATGCAGCACAAATCACAAGTTCTTCTTTCTCAATAAATGGGGTAGAACAAGCTTTTCTGGGGTGCCACAGATGGCTCTTTTGGATCCAGGTGGATCCCCCAAGATCAGTTAGTGGCGGTTTAGGTAATTGATAGGAGAGAAGTTGGGATGCTGAGGTTGACATAGTAGACGATCTAGAAGGAGTTCTTGCATAGATGGGAGTTATGGCAACGGTCAATCACCTCATAGATGCTCTTCCATAACTTTTGTTGGGAACAGCTTGTGATTAGTTGACACCTCTGCAAATGCCATCAGTGCGTGCGCTCACACAGGTAATTGGCCAGGGTCCTGACATGCTTGACGTGGCACACACTCGCTGACGGGGTATGTATAGAGAACATGAACATTGTACCCAAATATCCAGCTGAATGGGCCAACTCAATTCAATGCTAAACCTACTATCTACATACACTGGTATGCAAGCTGTACATTTCCTTCCCTAGAAAGCCCCCTAGAATGTCAAGACGGAAGGCAACAACACTATCAGGGCAGACTCCTCTTTTGTCCTTTATCAGAGAACAGTGAACATACATGTCTCTGCGTGCATATATGTGTCCATTGTGTATGAACGTGTGTGTGTGTGTGTGTGTGTGTGTGTGTGTGTGTGTGTGTGTGTGAGTGAGTAAGTGAGTGTGTGTGTGTGTGTGTGTGCACGTGCATGTGTGTGTGTGTGTGTGTGTGTGAGTGAGTGAGTGTGTGTGTGTGTGCACGTGCATGTGTGTGTGTGTGTGTGAGTGAGTGAGGGAGTGTGTGTGTGTGCACGTGCATGTTTGTGTGTGTGTGTGTGTGTTCATGTGAGTGTAAAAGAAGGCCTTAGGATGTGTCTCCTTTCTAAGGAGTGGTCTGAACTGGACCAGCAGCTGCCTAAACACGGTTTTTATCGGGCAACACAAGGAGTTCCTGGAATCTGGCCACAGATTAACTGGCTGGCCTTTTGACTCCCAGCCCTCCCAGAAGCCTCTGCGGTCTCCCTGTGCAGGTCATGTGACAGAGGACACACCTTGTAAGAGGACAGTGTTGTTCACACACTCTCTCTTTCTGAGTGAAAAATCCCCCAGATCAGCATGATGTTTGCCCATGGGCGTAAAGGGCCTATAGCCTGCACAGCTCAAGAAATAAACCCTGACTGACTTTGACTTATATTCACATGTGTATGTGTGTGTGTGTGAGAGAGAGAGATAGAGAGAGAGAGAGACAGAAAGAGAGTGTTTGAGAGAGAGAGAGAGAGAGAGAGAGAGAATGCTGATTTCCTAAACTTGTTCCCTGTTGCAAAGCAGACAGGTAGCAAATGTCAGGTCATAACTGCATCAACGATGCTTTTTGTCTTTACCTACAATTCCACATTTCTGCTGGTGCAGAATATGTGAGGATATTGTTGATAACCAGGTCTCAGCTAACAGCAATAAAAGTGCAAACAGCACTATTTATAAAAGACTGTATATAGTAAGGAAAAAGTATGTATGGTTAGTGTGTGTGTGCTGTATGAACCTAAGAGACTGAGTTTCATAATATCACCTAAAAGTCAGTGTTCTGAATATCTGTTTAATTTGTAGCTGTTATCAGCATTTCTTCAACAGGAATTTATCAGCACTAAGTTAAACAGTTACAGCACACACACACACGTACACACACATACACCAATACACACATGTAAAACACACACACACACACACACACACACACACCAACCAGCAGGAGATAGCTCCAGAGATCTGGCGGCACATGGGATCGATATGTGTTTGTGTTGTGTGTGCCCAGTTTAGAAAGATGAACCCGAGAAGGCGTGGGAGAGAGAGGATTGTTTCTCTGAAACTCCGAGAATCTTTGCAAGCCTTTTCTAGGAGTCATGTAAAAGTGGCGAGTTAAATAATCCCATGCGTCATCACAGGGTAATATGAGGGAAACTGCAGGTAGTTTCCTCTATGTGCAACATGGGCAATGAGGCTGCCATCAAAAGCCAAGTCTACGTAGTGAATTGTAACATTAACAAACATTATCTGTTTTTTCCCCTTTTTTTCTTATTTTCATTGGCAATCACAGGCTGACCAGTCAATACAGCTTATCAAACAAATAAATACACAGTGGCCATGTGGCAGCTCATCCAACTACCTGATCTCTCTCTCTCTCTCTCTCTCTCTCTCTCTCTCTCTCTCTCTCTCTTTCTTGCCCTCCTTTCTCACCCCACCAGATGGATAACATCTGACGGCCTCACAGTCTCACAAAGCAGGATCAGCTCTGAATGCTGTATGTGTGTTTGGTTGGGGTTAGCGTCTGCTGTTCAGCTCTGAATGCTGTATGCATGTTTGGTTGGGGTTAGCGTCTGCTATATGTGTGATTGGTTGGGGTTAGCGTCTGCTATATGTGTGTTTGGTTGGGGTTAGCGTCTGCTATATGTGTGATTGGTTGGGGTTAGCGTCTGCTGTTCTTTCTGCTGTGTGTTTGGTTGGGGTTAGCATCTGCTATATGTGTGATTGGTTGGGGTTAGCGTCTGCTGTTCTTTCTGCTGTGTGTTTGGTTGGGGTAAGCGTCTGCTATATGTGTGATTGGTTGGGGTTAGCATCTGCTGTTCTTTCTGCTGTGTGTTTGGTTGGGGTTAGCGTCTGCTATATGTGTGTTTGGTTGGGGTTAGCGTCTGCTGTTCTTTCTGCTGTGTGTTTGGTTGGGGTTAGCGTCTGCTATATGTGTGTTTGGTTGGGGTTAGCGTCTGCTGTTCTTTCTGCTATGTGTTTGGTTGGGGTTAGCGTCTGCTATATGTGTGTTTGGTTGGGGTTAGCGTCTGCTGTTCTTTCGCGCCTGAGACACTAGTCTTGTCCTGGGAGCCATGTTGTGTTGTGGGACAGCAGGGGGGCGTCTGAGGGCCCTTCAGGACCATGGACAGCACAAGGAGGATGACAAGAGGAGAGAGACACGCTCCTAGACAGTGGCCAGGTTGAGACTTAGCACAGAGACTAGACAC
>NW_027468630.1:12554388-12566888 GCF_046254945.1 Alosa pseudoharengus | reverse complement strand
TTGATGAACTAACTGTGACAGCCAGAGAGATCAGAAGAGATCAAAAGAAGATCAAGTAAAGGAGTGATGGGGGAAGGCGAGCATGTCCTTAAACCACATTTTTTATGAAGCGTCAGAATCATTCTCTAAACAGCCAGAAGGAAGTCGTCTAATTAATATCTGGCAGTGAGGCTTCACAGAAGTATTTGTAAACTCTGAGTGCAACCTGTCAGAGCAGGCCTATCCTGCGGTAGCCACAGTGGAATCCACACATCTATGGAGCGCCACAGAGGACAAACAAAGTATTGTTCCCCTTCCTCGAGGTGATGTACTATTGTGTAATGAGTTTAGGATGTGTGTTTGTGCGTGCAGTTTGTGTGTGTGTGTGTGTGTGTGTGTGTGTGTGTGTTTTGTGTGTGTGTTTTGTGCGGTTAATGTTTACTGTCATTCATGTCAGTCTCATGTCAGTTGCTTTGGCAAAGTGTGTTTGTGTGTGTGTTTTTTTGTGTGTGTCTTTTGTGGTTAGTGTGTTGCATGGGTACAGACGCCAGCTGCAGAAGAAATAAATGATTGCTTTTGAAACAGCAGTAGCAAGAGTAGAAATGGGATTTCTAGTAGCATTGGTACACATAAAGGTGTAGTCCCCGGATCTGCCAAAAGATTGTTGATGTTTGATCTCAACAGCCAATCAAATAACACTCATCCCTTCCTCACTCATGTTCCTCAAGTAATGTGTTGATTTGGAATAGTTTATGGTGCATTTTGAACCACTATGTTTGTTCCAATTTACTGAACCAGAACTGCGCGCAAAGCGAACACCAGAGTGTTTTAGTATGCACATTAAAAGGATAGGAGGACACTGGGGAGTAATTAGCTGAATTTACGCTGGCCTCGTGCCTATGGCCAATCCACAGCCATGGATATATCCCTTACTAACCCCACGCGCACTCATGCCATATTGCTTAGGCATTGCAATCGCACACTATACCTTTAATACTGGGCAATGGCAATAGCAATATTGGCAGATATTTATGTTGTTGTTGTTGTTGATGTTGTTGATGTTGTTGATGATGTTGATGTTGTTGTTGTTGATGATGTTGTTGTTGTAATGGTAGTAGCCCAGCAGCCAGGAGTGTTAAAACTGATATTAGGCTACTGTCAGCGCAACTAATATTAGCAACCTAAGAGTTGTATTCATCTCCAGTGGAACATATCTCAGTAATATTAGCAACGCAAGAGTTGTATTCATCTCCAGTGGAACATATCTCAGTAATATTAGCAACACAAGAGTTGTATTTTTTTCCCGTGGAAACCGATCTGCCAGTTTTGCCCTGAGCGTTGACAGTGGAGAGCGGCTACTTCCTCTCCCTCCGTCCCTCTGCCATCTCAGTTTGGGGCAGCAACCTGTTGTGAGCGTCCTGAATGAATGGAGAGGAAAATTAATCTTCGATTTCAGTCAGCAGGTTGCCACACCCTCTTGCACGATGTGTTATATGAGCGTGTAATTGTGGGTCTTGGAGAAGTCATATATGGCCTATAATAACATGTTTTGAGGTGAATTAAAATTAGATGTAGCAGGAGTCGACCCAGTGCTGCTGTGAAACTGAAGGCCTGCGCACTGTTCAAGACATTACTCCCACTTTGTCCTGGTGGGAAATCTCTTGACTGTTTAGTTTTCTCAAAGCATTATGCTATCCAAAGGAACGTGGTCATTGTAGTGGTTTCCATCTTTTCTTTCATGGTCTCCAGTCGTGCCATCTGACGTCTTCTGTTTCTGCTCTGAATCTGTCATGACCTCATATCATTACCCTGATTAGTTCATGCCACATGTGCGTACTCACTGGGCTAGTGTATTAGTGCATCATTAAAGGCACAGTCTGTGATCCTACTCCAACACAGTTTGTGTTCATTTCAGCTCATTTCAGCTCATTTCTCTTCTTTCATTTTCTTGTCGTCAAGCTGTCCGTTCTGTGTGTGCTCACAGAAACAGACGGATGTTTGTACACAGTCCTGTGAAGGCACTGCTATGGGGGAAACCAACGCAGGGTCTCGGACCGAGCCTCAAACCCCCCCCCCCAGCCCCTCAACACGGCGCTGGACTGAATGACTATTGAGCTCAGATAACAGCAGCCTTTCATCAAGGTCTGTATTATGATGTAATAGCAGCCCCACAGCCGTCTCCACACAGCTGATAGAGCTGCTCTGTATAGCCACTGATGCTACACAGGCTACTAAAAGGAAAACAGGGCACGACACAACTCACCTCTCAAATGGCTACTAGTCACATGAGTTCTTCAGCAGACTGTAGGCTCAGGCCTGGATGAGTCTATAGGCCTATCTAGTCCAATCAGAGTGGAGCATGGCTTGGCAGTCATCCTGTCTGTGCCTGTACGCTGCGAGTTGGAGATTTTTGGCATGACTCGCCAGACCACACTGGCTACTGTCTACAGGGGTCAGAGGAAGCCTCGTTCAGCCATTCCCACTGGGGCTGCATGCCTCAGTCACGACCTTTGACCCCTCACCGCTCCGGCAATCTGAGGACAAGGTCAACACACAGACACACATACACAGGTACGAGTTGTCCCAGCGTATCTGCCATGCCATCATGACATACCTGTCAGTTTGTCTCTTTTTGGCTGTGTAATGTCTACCCCCTGTCCAAAGGCATGCAGCCAACCGCCCATCGGACTGTCTACAGCTCTCTTAATGTGAAGCCCACCTGCTGTCCTCCATCACAACATCTGAAGAAGCCAATGACAAATCAAGGACATATCTGAGCAATGCAACACTGAGATTAGAAATAAAAAAACGTTTAGTAAATTACTTTCAAGAGGTAGAAGTTGAAATAACTTTGAAAAGACTTCTAAACTGTTGGAAGCACATTCACTAGTTGGCTAGCGACCAATTCCTTACATCTCTCTCTGCAACTTGCCCCTGCTGCACTTTTCCTCTGTTGCATAAAAAAATATCAGTCTTTCATGTTTTCAGAAGACATGTGTTAAGTCAGGTTTGTAATGTGAGTATTTGCGTCAGTGCTCCTTGCCTATGCTATTCCACTCTTACCCGAGGCATGAAGACATCAGGGTAATTTATTATGTGGCATTGATGCATTGCTCCAGAAGGACATAGCATTTGAATGGAGTTCCTCTCTCTGAGTAAACACACATCAATGACATCGTCATCACACACAAAGCTGCAGCACCTTGGCCTACTGACAGTCTTACAAGTAGCAGCCCGGTTGGGGCCTAGTTGTTATGAACATAGGGACATGATATTTTGTAAAGATTTTCTTTCTAGGTGGTCTGTTAAAAATGGCCAGTTGCATGAAAATTATTTCACACCACAACCTCTCCCCTCTTGGGGTTGCAGGAGTGTGTGTGTGTGTGTGTGGGGGGGGGGGGGTTGTTGACGAAGAGTCTGTCTTTAGTCTGTCCCTGCCCCCATCCCACACCCTCACCCCCAAAGGCACACTCAGGGGAGGGTCCAATAATGACTTTCCCAGCTGATGTGGAGTGTGTGTGTGTGTGTGTGTGTGTGTGTGTGTAAGCGCTAGGGACACTGTCGTGCACAGTGGTGTCTGCTGAGGTTGTCCACTGTTGTTTACATCTGCACTACTGACCACTCTAACAGGAGGAGGCTCTTTCATGCAGACCACACACATGCCACACACCACTCTGGCCATACTCAACACATCCACACTCCACTCTGGCCATACTCAACACATCCACACTTCACTCTGGCCATACTCAACACATCCACACTCCACTCTGGCCATACTCAACACATCCACACTCCACTCTGGTCATACTCAACACATCCACACTTCACTCTGGCCATACTCAACACATCCAGATTACAGACCACAGATGAAACACACACACACACAACACATCCAGATTACAGACCACAGATGAAACACACACACACACAACACATCCAGATTACAGACCACAGATGAAACACACACACACACACAACACATCCACTCTGGCCATACTCAACACATCCAGATTACAGACCACAGATAAAACACACACACACACACACACACACCACATCCAGATTAAAAAGTAACGTATCATGAAAACACCCCCCCACACACACACACTTACTTACACAGACTTACAATCAACATGTTAAGATTCACTTCACATCCACACTACACACAGACACACCAAGCACGATAACGCAAAAATACACACACACACTTATTTCCCATTGCATCCATCCAATAGAGCACCCTGAGACCATGATGATGGAAGCTCAGGCTATTGACACACACATCTTCACTCTGTCTGAAATGAACCAGGCCACAGCACAGCTTTTAAAAGGGCACTTGGACTTTACTCAGTGGGGAAAACCAAAAGGAGAGGAGGATGCTTTTTTGTGTTTCTTTTTTGGTACAAAGCATCTACACAACGAAGCAGTACAAGATACAAAAGAAACATACAAAAAAGAGGCTTGTCAACAGTTGTGCATTGGTGCCGAGTACGTATTTCATTTGGACCATATTTAATAATCATATTTATTTTTTTAATAAGAAAATAAATAATGCCTTTGTACAGTGCTTTGCCTGTGTCTGAGCAGAGAAACATCAGAGGGCTCATTCCAGGGAGAGGAAAGAAAAAACAACGGAAAAAAAAATCCATTCTGCTGAAACTCCTCCTCCTTTAAAATGGCTTCGAATGATCAAAAATGCATTCTAAAGCAGTGATCCAAAGGCTGGAGATTCTCAAGGGCAGGTAATACTTCAAAACATTCCACGGAGCACGACTCATCAGAAACAGACATTCCATAAAAAAACAGAGATGGAAAACTGAATTTCACCTCACGTGATTCAAATGACATTGAAACTTCTTACTCTTGTGACATTGGTACCACAGTATTAGTAGATACTTAATACTTTTAAACAATGATAAATTGATCTTTGTAATGCATGTTCAATACAGTTATCACCACGTAATGTTTCTGAATTCTGTGGGAAAATTAAACAGATTCAAGTATTTCACCTCAAACTGAAGCATTTGTGTACTAGAAGAATAGAATGACTGATAACATTATTGCTTTCCCCCTCTCTTGACTTTTAAGCATTTCCATATGTACATCTTAAGTAGGAATAGTATCTGGAAAAACTGACAGAGAAGGAAACAACAGATATGTCTGTGACGGTTTCTTTGCAGGATTGTGAAGGTAGTGCAGGATACAGTGGCTTATGTAGTTTATGGCTAATATCTTTAGTCTTTTCAGGTCTGATGCACATCAGTCCACTCAATGTGTGAATCTTTGGTTCCCCCATGGTCATTCCTCTCGGCGATGCTAAGGAACACTGACCTCCCAGCTTTGCTCAGCCACAAATCAAGCTTTTTTTTTTCTTGTTATATACGTCTTTTTTTAAGTCCCACTTTCCTTAAAACGGAAAGCACAGTAAAAATGATAAAAAGTTAAAAAGAAACACATTTTTTTTAAAGCCTCCTCTTCTCCCATGTCCATCTCTCCCAATGATAGCACCAGAAGTGACCAGACTGACTCCCTCCTCAAATTATTTTTCTTTCACGAATGGTCTGTCGCTTTTGGGTGCCTCTTCGGGTTATCTAAAGGTGCAGGAGCACGAACATCACTCTCTCGCTCACTCGGTGAAAAAAAACAAAAACACAATTCTTATTCTTTAGTGTGGTTTCATTGGTTGCCGCCTTTGTATTGCAAGGAGCTCCGAGGGTCAATGGCGTCTTCTCTTGACTGGCTCAACGACAGCCAGGAAACACATTTGCGGTCAAGTCTGTTTCAAACACACACACTTTTCTGTCTGAGAGACAATCAGACAGGGCAGGGGGGAGAGAGCATGAAGATGTGTGTGCATATGTGTCAGTTAATGTTTGCGTGTGTAAGAGAGACAGAGATATAAAGTATGTTTGTGTGTGTGTGTGTGTGTGTGTGTGTGTGTGTGTGTGTGTGTGTGTGTGTGTGTGTGTGTGTGTGTGTGTGTGCGTGTGAGAGAGCCAGAGATATAAAGTGTGTTTGTGTGTGTGTGTGTGTGTGTGTGTGTGTAAGAGAGAGAGAGACAGAGATATAAAGCGTGTTTGTGTGTGTGTGTGTTGTCAGTGTGCCTCAGACATAGCAGGAAGGTTTGGGGTGACTATCACTCAGTTCATTCCCTTTGTAAGTTTCTCTTTGTGCGGTCTTCACTTGCGGGCAGTGTGTTTGTGAAGAGGCAGTGTGCTGAGCCACTCGGACAAGGGTCGTCGGACGCGGGCGTCCTCGTGGACACTGGTGCTGGGCGCGTGAACAGACCGCTGCTTGCTGAGCAGCGCCATGATGTCGCCCTCTTCGTCTTGGTGAGAGCTGAGCGTGTGAAAAGAGCGCCTGTTGACCTGCGGCGTGAGAGCGAGAGGCTGGCGGCGGCCGCCGTCCGTCTTAGATCCGACAGCGGCGGCGGCCGAAGGACGTCGCCTGCCAAGAGCTCGCCGCAGAGCTGCGTCCGTTGCGTCTCTCATGTGATCACCGGGCGCCAGCTGAGGGTGTCGCAACGGAGCACGGGATCTCACAGGCAGACCACGGCGCAGTCTCTGGACCGCCTGCCTCTGCCACAGGGCAAAGCGCACTGGGTACGGCCTCTGGACTGTTTCCTGCACACACACACACACACACACACACACACACACACACACACAGAGAGAGAGAGAGAAGTTGTAAATACATCAGCGCTGTTGCGAAAAAGACCTCAAAAACAATTGGATTCACCTTCAGGCATAACACTTCCAGGAAGGACAAGGCAGGGCTTCCACTCCACCCTGGTTGCCTGATTAGGTTCAGCTGGTGAGTTGTTTTGTAAGAGAGGACTTGTTTTGTTTTGTTTTGTTTTGTACTGGAGCCTCTGCCAGCTGGACTGCTGAGCCTTCACACATACTGGTGCCAAACAGAACACAACCTCCCACACACACCTCAAGTGGGCACTGAGACATGACATCATCGTCATAGCTGGCCAATGGGACTTCGTTATTGTATGTTGCCATGGTTACATGTTTGTGGAAATGCGCGGGGCTGGTCGTGAGTAAACATCAACTTTAGCATAAAATTCAATATTTTTAAACGTCTTCTGCCAGAGTGTGGGAGCTTGGGTTTTTGTTTGTATGTTGGTGTGTGTTTTCAATAGACACACATATGAATGTATTCAAATGTGTGTGTGTGTGTGTGTGTGTGTGTGTGTTTGTGTGTGTATGCAGCGTGTTTATGCATGTGGATGTGAGTGGTGAATACCCATTGCCATGTCCTTGTTCATATGTTTCCATCGACACGTGTGTGTGTGTGTGTGTGTGTGTGTGTGTGTGTGTGTGTGTGGTGTGTAGGAATGTGGTGTATGTCCATGTTTGTCCACATGTATATGAGAGTATATGGGATGTCTATGTGTATGTGAATGTATGTACAATATCTATGAATGTATGTCTTACCCCATGCAGAGCAGGTAGGATGTGTCGACTGAGGTCTCTCTCAGTGACCGTGGGCTTGGCACAGTATTGCTCCAGCAGCTCCAGGGCACAGCTCCTGAAGCAGCACTCCTCGACGATGCCCCCCTGGTAGCGCCCGCGCGGGCGTGGAGGCCGGCCTGGGAGAAGGAGGGGGAGGGGCCATTAGTCATGTGCACGACGACTTTTTAGGAAAGGAGATGCAGAGAGATTAAGATAAGATTTAGATTTTGAATTGTTGATGTTATACAGGTTTCTTGATTGCACTGTCTTGATACTATACAGGTTACTCTCTCTTGCACGTGTGGTCACACTTTCTCTGTCTGTCTGTCTCTCTCTCTCTCTCTCTCTCTCTCTCGCTCTCTCTCTCTCTATTTCTGACTTTCTGTGTGTGTGTGTGTCTGTGTGTGTGTGTGTTTAGCAAGAAGAGTCGAACTGCAGCAAAAGAAAGGCTGAAACACTGCTGACCTTCCCTCTGCAAACATACATGCATCAGAGCACACATTCACACACACACACACACACACACACATACACACACACACACACACACACACACATACACAGACAGAGAGGGAGAGAAAGGGAGAGAGAGAGACCCCCACAAAGACTACAAGGCTATTACACATAAAGATAAAAGCTTGGACAGTCCAACAGAGAGACGTTCACAGAGACAAGAGGAAGGCATTGAGAGAAAGAGAGATAGAGAGAGAAAGTGTGTGTGTGTGTGTGTGCGCGTGTGTACATGCATATGTGTGTGATAGGTAGGGAGAGAACGAGTGAACTGTGTAATGATGATGGTGACTAGAGAGTGTGAAGGCATAACAAAGTATGACACGAGAGTGGACACAAGGAACCGAGCCCAAGATAAATCTCTGCACCGTCAGAACCTGAGAACAGGGTTCTAACCACCTGTGACTCATACTATCACTGCACACACACACACACACATCCATAAACACACACAATTCTGTTCAACTGCCTCACGTGCTGTCCTTTACCAGGTACACCACACAGTCTCACGCACTGACCAGTCAGCAAATATCCTCATAGAAGTCAACCTCCTGAGTGTCAATGCACTCCTTAAGCTACTCAGAGACAGGGGGGAAGAGAGAGTGAGACGTGAGAGTGAGGGCTGCGTGTGTGTGTGTTGGAATAGAGCTGTCCCAGTTCTACACTGAAAGATCCAATAATGGCTCGTCATCGTCGGTTATCAGGTGTGAAAGCCATTGCACAATCACCTAGACAGTGTGGTTCTGCTGTGTGCGTTATATGACGGACTTACTGAAGTAGAAACCCCTCTCTCCACAGACGAACTGGAGCGTGTCCACCAACTCCCCGCCGCACAGCGTTTCCGGGGCCAATGCACAAGCTTGGGCGATGGACAAGCTCAAAGACAAAGCCAGAATCAGAAATCGACCGGGGGGCGATACGCCTCTAATCTGCGGGAGGCAAACGTAAACAAACAGTGATTAGACTTCAGTGTTCCATCAGGTGTTTCTGTGATAATGCATCTTCTGATTTCAAGGCGTATGGATTGGCAAAAACTTCAATTGTCTGGTTTCAACAGGTACCCTGTGCAGCAAAACCGTATAGGGCCAACCAAATACACTAAATATGAAGACTCGTTTAAAATAAATAACCACAGAACATCAATCACACATCGAAGAAAAACTGAAATAACAGTGCAGCAGAGTTGGGTTAAACTTCAACTGCACGGAACATGTATTCCAAAATAGACTTCAGTCGGGACTAAAGTCAACAGATTCAAATTTGAGGAACAGTTTCCGTGCGCTCTATGCTTACCGTTAAGTTTGCTTTGCGCTCTCTCCTGCAGGTGCTGCACGGTGCGTGTTGTGCGCAGTGCTGTCGCTCCTCCATGCTGTAGTTGAACGGGTTAGTGTGAGTGTGTGACACAAAGAGGTTGCACACGCAATCGGGTTAGTGTGTGAGCTGCTGCATGTGTGTCTAGAAGAGATGTTCGGGCTGCCTCGGTACGCGCGCGACAGACGGAATTTGGTAGCGAAAGGCAATTTATACCGAACCCGCCCCTCGCGCCCCCTCTCCATTCTGTTTCCCCTGCGCATGTGTGGAGTTTCTTGGTGTAAACTCTCTTTTTTACTTTTCCTCACATTCGAGCACACACACGCACACTCGCGTACGCACACACAGAAGCGCGTCCATACACACTAGGCTACCTCAAACAATAATGCTGTAAAAAGTAGTCTTCAGAGAGGCTGCTTTCGTTTCCCCCTGAATGGCCGGCGCAAATTACTCACCGTTAACTCAATTCATCACACAGCTTTCGCCACAACATCTGCCCAGTCCCACAGTGACAGAAAGCAGGCCCTATGCTAAGCGACGGGTCTTCATAAGTCTAGATATCCATCTATCCCTTCTATAAGACGACAAACACCGTGATTCCGACCCTGGTGTTGAGAAGTCTAGACTCCTACTAGAAACACCTACGTAACAGTAAGTCAGTGATGTCTTGTTAGCTCCCGCTACCGGCATTTGAGCGAACCTACCGCGGTGGAGCCCGCAATTACAAACAACTCCACGCATTCTTAGTCAAATGAGTAGAGTTTAAACCCCTTTTGGCCGTAGGTCGCCCGGCCAGTGGAATTTTAATTGAGGGTACATTCTTCTTCTTGCAATAACAATGGGGGTTGCGACGCATTCCAATGACACTTCTAAGGCATGCAAACACATTGGTACCGGACTTGTTGACCACTGAAAACAAGATGAGTGATTTGACTGGATTGTATTCTGATAGATACTTTAAAAGGATGCCACAAGAACAATGCACAACACAGAGAAAGCTCACTGACAATAGCTGTTGGCTTCAGAGTGTGTTTGCCTCTCTCTCTCTCTCTCTCTCTCTCTCTCTCTCTCTCTCTCTCTCTCTCTCTGTGTGTGTGTGTGTCTGTCTGCCTGTCTTGTTGTGTGTGCGTGTGTGTCTGACACAGGGAGAAATTGAGCCCCTGGTTAGTGAATTGATCAATTGCATTACAATGCATTACCCTCTACTTCTAACACACACACACACACACACACACACACAGAGAGAGAGAGAGTTGCTGGAGTAGTGGGCTGAGTGATATAAAAATTGCTTGAAGTTTAGAAGTAATCATATGCTGACAGGCTCATCTCTGCACCTCAGTATTCAAGAGATGCCATCAAAGTGTGCACGCCCACAAACACACACACACAGACACACATATTACCAAAGGTAACATGAGGCCATGATAGCCCCAGGCCAGGAACAGACACAAGAAGAAAGTGTGTGTATGTGTGTGTGTAAGTGGTTGAGACATAATTACAACTTAAGCTCGTTGAAACAGATATTGTAAACTATGAATGACAGGAATTACACAGACATTATTTCATTAAAAAAGACAGAAAATGGGTTCTTTTGATCCCTGTCAATAACAATGTCATATTTATTGTTTTATTGTTTATAGTTTTTCTGTGTGTGCATGTTGGTGTCTTTCTGCACATGCATGCTTCTGCAAGTGTGGATGTATATGTTTGTATTTGTGTGTATGGTCTGTGTGTGTGTGCAGGATGTATGTGTTTGTACGTGTGTGTGAATATTTGTACTTCTGTGTGCATTCTGTGTTTACATTCCCACTGCCACCCTTTGTGTGAGTGAGTTAACATGTGTAAATATGTGTGTATCTGTGTGTGTGTGTGTCTGTGTGTGTATATGTGTGTGTGTGTGTGTGTGTGTCTGTGCGTGGCGTGCGCATATATCAGACTGTGATGCATGTCTTCTCTCAGTGTCTACTGGACTCTCCCAGCTCCAGCTACTTAATGGAAGATCAGGTGGTTGTTCTTTCACACACTTATAGGTCAGTAGTGGCTCTGTGGGTCATGCATAGTCATTTACAGTCCTGCACTTATGTTGCAGGCACAAAAATGTATATAACAGATTGTGGAATTTCCATAATAGCAAAGAGAATAGGTGTAGCAGGAATTAGCTGGCTGGTTGTGACTTCAAATTCCAGCTTTGAGCTGGGAAAAAAACAGCGTTTATCGGCAGACTTCAAGCAACCTGAAGCAATATAACAGACAAGTGTTGGGTCCCCTGCCCACTGTTATTCATCAGACACACAACTCACATACACGCTAGCCTTGTGTGAAGTCTCTCTCTCTCTCTCTGTTTCTTTCTCTCTTAAATCAAATTATGCTTTATTGGCAGCAATTAATAAACTCAAATTTTGCATGGTGTAATAGTAAAGAAAAACAAAAGAACAATGACAACTTCAACAAAGAAACAATGAATAAACCAAAAGTAAATTAAGTTACAGGTAATTATGTAACATGAGTTGGGCAATAACTTGTATACATACACATACAGCAGATGAACCAACCCAAGTTACTGAAGTCCTCACAATTTCATACTGGAATTAATATTTCTGCAAGTTACAATCTCTCTCTATCTCTCTCTGAATGTATTAGCATGATCTCTGCTGAATTTCCCTCAGATGTTGTGAATTTACAGTAATCAGTAACTTAACTGTATGTGTTTGTATATAACTGTGTTTGTGTGTGCGTACATGTGTGTGTGTGTGTGTATATACACATGCATTGACTTGTCCAGGCATGCCCAAGCTTCTGGAAGCTCCAGTTACTCACTGATGTCATCAGTAGTCCTTGGTCTCATTAAGCGCTATGGCTTTGCTGGACACTACATGCATGCGGAGCAGACTCCAGATCAGTCCAGTCAGTGCTGCCGCTCCCCCTTCCCTGCTGTTTCCACCCCGCCGCTAGTACCATCGTGCAATGGTGGTTAAGACAGACATTTACATGAGACATTAAACTGACAAAAGCCTGAGTCACATGATGATCATCGGGTGTGCTGGCTCTCACAGACACACACACACACTGAGCCTCAAACCGCCTACTTGCACACTTCAAATGCTTAATTTACTGTAAGTATATAGTGCAGATATTGGGACAGTACAAACCATCAAAAAGTGGGCACTACGGATGTAAGCGCTCAGTGCACACTAGCAGTGGACTGACGGAAGTTTGCGGTTTAAGACAGAGCCACAC
>NW_027468630.1:12494388-12549388 GCF_046254945.1 Alosa pseudoharengus | reverse complement strand
AACAAATCTGTTGTCCCTATCTACTAGACACAGAGATGTGTTAAAAACAAGGCAAGTTGTGTTGTTTTTAACACATTCGTTTTAAGAGTGTATAGATGAAAATGTGGTAAGACATTAGAATATTTATTTCCATAATTTGGATTCTGCTGATGCCTAGGTCTGATATCTCTTTTTTCTCTCTCTCTCTCTTTCTCTCTCTCTCTCTCTCTCTCTCTCTCACACACACACACACACTCAACACACCTGTTCTCTTTCTGATTCTCTCACACACACAATTCTCTCTCTCTCTCTCTCTCTCTCTCTCTCTCTCTCTCTCACACACACACACTCAACACACCTGTTCTCTTTCTGATTCTCTCACACACACAATTCTCTCTCTCTCTCTCTCTCTCTCTCTCTCTCTCACACACACACACTCAACACACCTGTTCTCTTTCTGATTCTCTCACACACACAATTCTCTCTCTCTCTCTCTCTCTCTCTCTCTCACACACACACACTCAACACACCTGTTCTCTTTCTGATTCTCTCACACACACAATTCTCTTTCTCTATCTCCGTCACTCACTCTCACTTGTATCTCTCTCTCTCTCTCTCTCTCTCTCTCTCTCTCTCTCTCAATCTCTCACTCTGTGTGTGTACCTGCGCAACACTCTCTGCGGTGCCAGGTGTGGCTATCCTTCTGTCGCCCACGGTGCCCTTGCAGGTTGGCATGGAGAGGGAGCAGCAGCAGCTGTGTGTGCGCATGGAGCCGGGCACACTTCCACGGCCTCTGCACTACAGGGTGTGTGTGGCACGCAACCTGAAGGAGGCTCACCAGGTCATGACGCGCATGCGCTACGCCAGCACGCCTGTCATGCCTAACACAGGCATCTTACGGTAACACACAACTGTATGGACAGGAGGAATGGCAGGAGTGTGTGTGTTTGTGTGTGTGTGTGTGTGCATGTGTATGAGAGAGAGAGAGAGAGTGTGTGTGTGTGTGTGTGTGTGTGTGTGAAAGAAAGAGAGAGAGAGTGTGTCTGTGTGTGTGTGTGTGAGAGAGAGCGAGAGAGAGAGATAAAGAGTGTGTGTGTGTGTCTGTGTGAAGATCTGAAATGTGTGTGAATATGTGTGTGTCTGATTTCAGGTCTTCTCTGTGGAAGTTTCAAGAGCATGTGAGTTCTGCTGAGAGGCTGGAGCATGATCTGAGGACCTTCTCCAACCGTCTGAAGAGGCACACACTCGAGCCAGCTGTTATCAGCCTGGACGAGCCGTCCACCAGCCTTCTGCTGGTGTGTGTTTGTGTGTGTTTGTCTGAATGATAATTTGTTTATGTGATATCAGGGTTAGGGTGATTGCAGGGTGTGTGTGTGTGTGTGTGTGTGTGTGTGTGTGTGTGTGTGTGTGTGTGTGTGTGTGTGTTTGTCTGTATGATAATTTTGTTGTGATATCAGGGTTAGGGTGATTGCAGGGTGTGTGAGTGTGTGTGTGTGTGTGTGTGTGTGTGTATGAGAGTGTGTGTGTGTTTGTCTGTATGATAATTTTGTTGTGATATCAGGGTTAGGGTGATTGCAGGGTGTGTGTGTGTGTGTCTGTGTGTGTGTGTGTATGAGAGTGTGTGTGTGTTTGTCTGTATGATCATTTTGTTGTGATATCAGGGTTAGGGTGATTGCAGGGTGTGTGTGTGTGTGTGTGTGTGTATGAGAGTGTGTGTGTGTTTGTCTGTATGATCATTTTGTTGTGATATCAGGGTTAGGGTGATTGCAGGGTGTGTGTGTGTGTGTGTGTGTGTGTATGAGAGTGTGTGTGTGTTTGTCTGTATGATCATTTTGTTGTGATATCAGGGTTAGGGTGATTGCAGGGTGTGTGTGTGTGTGTGTGTGTGTGTGTGTGTGAGAGTGTGTGTGTGTTTGTCTGTATGATAATTTTATTGTGATATCAGGGTCAGGGTGATTGCAGGGCGAGGGCTGGGTGAGCATAAGGACAGTGCGGTGCTCTTAATGAGGCGAGCATGTTGCATGAGGCAAGGGGCTGCGCTGGCCACAGCAGGCTTACTGTGAACTCTGAGAAGTGTGGGAATGGATCTGGCCTTCTAGAAATACCTCAACCCTGATCTAGTGCCGGGGTTTGTGTGTGCGTGTGGTGTGTGTGTGTGTCTGGGTCTGGGTCTGGGTCTAGATAGATAGATAGATAGATAGATAGATAGATAGAAAGAGAGAGAGAATGTTTGTGTGCAGATTCATCTGGTGACCAAGGCCACACACAGCTACCTGTTGCCAGGGCCTCAAAACCCGTCAGCCTGATCTACTGAACCTGGGGAATTCTCTCTCTTATACATACACCACACGTGTATGTGCACACAAACAAACATGGCCAAAGAAACATTACATATAATAACATCATAACATTGACATAATATAATAATAATAATAATAATAATAATAATAATAATAATAATAATAATAATAATAATAAAGTGATTTGAGGTGAAGCCACTTAGTTGAACAAACAACAGGAGATTTGATTCCCTTCACCGCGTCTCCAGTCCTAGCTCTTGGCTCCTGTTCCTGTGGTTTCCACTGCTTCCCTGCGTTGGCTTTCAGAGAAATGCTATGACGGGGTGCCAGGATTCTGCTGTGTCTGTAGATGACATCTGAGATGGCTGCTCTCTCGTTGTAAGGTGACCAGACTGCCAGTTTTTCCTGGGACAGTACCATATTTCAGCACTATTTTTTTTACTGTCCTGACTTTTTTTAGAATCCTGTCGATCAAAAAAATAAAAGTACTTTGGCCTAGATTTTCCCGTTCCTGAAATTCTTAAAGACAATGTTTATTGGAACACAAATATTGACAAATAACCTATTCATTTACATAAATGATAGATGATCTAGAATACAAATGTAGAGTGCAGGGGTGCATGTCTCACTCAGGTGTTTGCTAGCATTTGTCTTTCATTTGCAATGGCAAACTCGAAACAGTGCCAAAGATATTTTGCAATAGTGCCAAAGATATTTTGCATCCATTTCATTTGGGAGGATGTGTGTATGTGTATGTGTATGTGTGTGTGTGTGTGTGTGTGTCCCATATTTCATACAGTGGAATCCGGTCACCCTACTCTTGTGGGAATCTGCGAGCTGATGAGGTTTCTGTAACATGGAGGGGAAGTGCAAATGACCAGGTGGTCAAACGATTTTATCAGTGCAGTGGTATGATCGCCCTCTAGTGGCTGTTATTGGCAATATTCATTTTAATGGTTGCCAACACATTAAGAATTACCACTATTTTCACAGTTGGATGGGAGGGTTCTTTTTCCCTATAAATCGATTTTGGGGGAATTTTAACCTTATTTCAGATAGCACAGTGAAGAGTGACAGAAAGCTTAATTTTCCTTAATTATATAGGATTGACCTCTTGACAAGAGAGTGTTTTTGGAAAAGGTTCACCTAAACAGTGCGTATGTGTGTGTGTGTGTTGTCTTTTTAGGACTCTACTCACAGGCACTTACATTGGAAGAGTGTAAGTCTGGTGCGCCACCTGAACCTCTCCATCACAGTCTCGCCGTTCCTCAGCCTCAAGTCCCTACAGGGTCAAAGGTCGCAGAGGACGTCAGCGCATCAGAGGTCATGGATCAGCACAGGGAGTCAGCAGGTTAGTGACCTCTCTCTTCTGATGCCTCAACCTGTAAGCAATTCAAGAAGACTATCTATACAGGATTTGTCATATTTTTGTTGGCATGTTTTTCTCCATCTTTCAGTGTCCCGCCGGCGGGACGTTACCCCCCTCCCCCACCTCCCCCCAATATTCTAAATCAATTGTATGCACCATATTGCTATGTAGCATAGTAATGTTATACACCATTTCAAAGCTTTGACTCTTGGGAATCCAAAAATTTTTTCGTGTACAATCTGTATAGTGCTTTACATTCTCAGATTAATTTTATTATGTCTCAATTAAATTTGATCCAAAATGCCCTCCTCCGCTTTTGGTAGCTGCAGCACAATAAGTAGATGCAACATATTGGGTACTGAAATATTCACAAGAATCCATAGAAATTGAATCTTCATGTTGTATTATCCAATATTAGTTGGATACTAGTACAGATGTATAGTCTATCTTATACACACTCATTGAACCAACAAAGTAAATGCAAAAATAGAGACTTTTTTGTAATTATTCCATATTTTGTGTAGTCAGCCAATATCAGAACACCTGACATACAATCTAAATAGAAGCAAGAAACCTCAAAGTGTTACCTTTCATTTGAGACCAGGATTATGCTTCTACACAAAGGGGTTCATGTGCAGTAAGCATTTGATTGTCAGTATGCATTTTGGATAACAAAAAGTCCTATGGGGAGTATCCATAGGCATTTTACAAAACGCATGGGCATACCTTGGCAAATAATAGTCTAAAGCACTCATATTTTCATTCTATATTGATCTACTTTTGCACACAGCTTCACAGACCTGGTGCTAGGGCTCAGTTGTGTTTCTAAGGGATATCAAGTGACCTAGAGGGCAGAAATGCGGTCAGTTCAGAGATGCTTGTAATCCGGCAGAAAGAAAAAACTATATTCTAGCCTCTGTAACTCTTTGTCAGTACATCACACAGTTTTAGTTATTTTCACTGTTTCCTACGAAAACTACAGGTTCTCAGCTTTCTATAGAGGTCCAACAGTTGATGGTTGACCCCAAAAGAGTTGGGAACAATGCCCTTGTAAATAGGCACAGTGCAATTTCAGGCAAAAACTTGAAATTTTTACTGAGAACAATGTGGTTAAAATTAGACTAAAATAGAGCTTTCCTGCTTCCTAGTTAGTTAGCTACTTCACAGTTTACACATGTAGCGCTAGTTGTGTCTCTGTGTAAGCTCACTACACTTGTCTAGGAAATGTTTTCAGTACAAGAAAGCCTGAGAATACATGCATTCTCATTTGTGTACGTATGTATTTGTATTTGTGTTTTGTAGATGTGCATGTTGTACATGTTCTGTTTGGCCCTCCTAGGCTCCACTCCTGACCTGGTGGAGGGGAGAGCTGTGTGTGAAGCTGGACTTGTCCTGCCCCACTTCAGCACGCTGGCTCTCAGGGCAGGTGGCAATGGTTTCTGCCCACCTTGGAGCGGAGTACGTGGTCATGGAGGCAGGGGAGGGTAGCCCCCCAGACAAGGACTCTGTGAGTGCAGGAGCATACCTCAGGAGGCTGGGCCGAATCGCAGCCCAGGCTGGAGACACAACCATACTCACCTCAGCTTCAGGGTACTCTTACATGCACTTCTGCTGTAGAACATCAGCTTCACTCTAAATACCACACTCACTGCAGCTTCTGGATACTGCTGTTTTTGTGTGTGTGTGTGTGTGTGTGTGTGTGTGTGTGTATGTCTGTGTGAGTGTCTGTTTTTGTGTGTGTGTGTGTGTGTGTGTGTGTGTGTGTGTGTGTGTGTGTGTGTATGTCTGTGTGTGTGTCTGTGTTTTTGTGTATGTGTGTGTGTGTTTGTGTGTGTGTGTGTGTGTGTGTGTGTGTGTGTGTGTGTGTAGATTCAGTGAATTGGGGTTGCTTGTGCGGATGCCTGCTCTCCCAGCAGACTGGAGGTACTCAGGGTTGAAGGGCATTATACCGGCCATGTTGCTGCACAGCCTCATGGGATATCCCTTCTTCATTCCCGACGCCGTAGGTACAGACTTCTCACTGTTCCACGTGCACTGTTCCTCAATACAGATATCTATTGCAGTGTTGGGCTCATTGCTTGTATGTTACTGCATGTATAGCTGTCTGTATGTTCTTGAGTGAATGCGTTTCTATTACAGGGGGTTCCTTGGCACACGAGGACGAGGTGGATGAAGAGTTGTTTATTCGCTGGCTGGAACTCTGCTCTTTTCTGCCTGTCCTCTCCTTTCAGAAACCTCCTTGGAGTTTTGACAGTGACTGGGTAAGTCCTTCATCCAGTCACAATTTTACATCTGTCTTCTTTTACTCCCAATCTATCTCTCTATATCACTCTCTCACTCTCTCACTCTCTCTCTCTCACTCACTCACTCACTCACTCACTCACTCACTCACTCACTCACTCACTCACTCACTCACTCACTCTCACTCTCTCACTCTCTCACTCAGAGAAATACAGTGAGTGTTAAAGGGAGGGTTTGTGTGTGTGTGTGTGTGTGTGTGTGTGTGTGTGTGTGTGTGTGTGTTGGTAGTTGGGGGGTTAAGCAGCAAGTAGGACCGTTCTAAACTCTCTGGTCCCTCAGGTGTTGAACCTGACCAGGTCCTACCTGTCTCTGCATGTGGACTTTGTGGTGCCGCTCCTGCACAAGTACACCCAGGAGTGGAGCGTCAGCCGCAACCCCATCTACAGGCCCATTTGGTGGCTGACCCCTGACGACCCTCAGACTTTTACCATCGACAACCAGTTTCTGATCGGAGATGAGGTGACCCCTTGCATTTTTTTGAGATTATATATAGTGCCCAAAGTTGGGTGTATAGTTTAAGGTCAGTTTAGACTCTGCATGTTATGCATGAGATTATTTGATAAGTGGGTTATATTAATTGATGTGATTATGTGATAAGTGAGTTAGATTGATTAATAAGTGTGTTATAGTTAGCACTATTACTACTCGATCTCGAAAATTATAACTCAGACCGGCTCCTCAACATGTGCTTCAGATCCAATCCCTACTAGATTCCTCAAAAATGTATATGATAGCTTAGCTCCCTTTATTATCAAGATAATAAATACCTCATTAGAAACAGGTATATTTCCGACAGCTTTTAAAACCGCTGTTGTGAAACCTTTACTTAAAAAGTCAAATCTCGACCATACTATCCTGAGTAACTGCAGGCCTATATCAAACCTACCTTGTTTGTAATCAGCTAAATACCGTCCTCAACGAAAACAGTATCCTTGAAAAATTCCAATCAGGTTTTAGATCAAATCACAGCACAGAAACAGCCCTAGTAAAAAGTCAATGATCTTAAACTGGCTTCTGACTCAAACAAAGTCTCAATCGTTATTCTTCTAGATTTGAGTGCGGCATTCAAAACCATTGATCATAACATTCTAATTCACCGCCTTGCAGTGTGTGGGTCTCTCTGATAATGTTCTAACTGGTTTCAAACCTACATTACTGGCAGAGATTTTTATGTTAGTCTAGGAGATCATGTGTCTATAAAACATGACTTGCCTTTTGGTGTGGCCCAGGGGAGCTGTCTTGGTCCCCTGCTCTTTTCCCCATATATGCTTCCGTTAGGAAACATCATACAGTAAGTCAGCATAATGTACACGTCCACAGCTATGCAGATGATACCCAATCGTATATTTCTGTGGAGCCAACTAACCCACTTGGCTTTTGCTCCCTTATCACATGCTTAACCTCCATTAATTTAGTGGATGAGCAAAACTATTTTAAAACTAAATGATGACAAAACAGAGGTACTTTTGGTTGGACCAAAACCAAAGTGAGACATTGTTCTTAGCAATCTTGGGAACCTGGCACACCAGGTCAAATCAAAAGTAACAGGCCTACAGTAGATGTCATCTTATACAGAGTTAAGCTTCAAGCCCCATATCTGAAGTTACTCAGACAGCCTATTTCCACCTGAGAAACATTATCAAAGTGCGGCCCTTTTTAACTCAATAAGATGCAGAAAAACTAATCCATGCCTTTATCACTAGCAGGTTAGACTTTTGCAATGCACTTTTTACTGGTCTCCCCAAAAAACATATAACGAAATAGGAACTCATATAGAACTCTGCTGCTAGACTTTAACTAAGACCAAGAAAAGAGAACACATCACGCCTGTGTTAGCTGAACTGCACTGGCTTCCTCTTTCCTATAGAATTTTAATTGATTTTAATAGCTTTTTTAAGAGCTTTTAATATCTCATCAACCACAAAGGAAACTTATATCTTCTAATGCTTATCATTTAATTGCACCCAAAGTGCTCCACAAGCAAAGTGGAGAAGCTGCTTTTATCCATTATGCCCCAAAGCTATTGAACACCCTGTCTCTGTGCATCAAACAGGCAAGTTCAATGTTTTTTAAAAGACCTGAAAACAGTCATCATTGTAGACTACTTTTTCAGATTATTCTTCATTTGACTGCCAGAAGCAGATGGGCTCCCCCTATTAAGTCAGGTTCTGTTCAAAGTTTATTCCTGGAATATGGGAGTTTTTTCTTGCCACAGTTGCCATATGGCGTGCTTGTAGGGGGTTAAGGGTTAAGGCTGCCAGTCTTCCGGTCATTGTGTTCCTTCTGTATATAAAACATCTGTATATAAAGTCATATAATCACAACACAAACTAAGGCAAACACATCAACGGGGCCTAAGCATTTGTTAGCAAAGCCTATATAGTGCTAATTATTTCTGATATGTTTCTGATTGGATCATAAATGGCCACAGCAACAAAGAGGAATGACTGATTCTTCTCTATTATTGTGTTAGATGCTCTAAATGGCAGCCGTGGCCTACTGGTTCGGACGTGTAACCGGAGAGTTGCCGGTTCTAACCCCGACCAGTAGGCACGGCTGAAGTACCCTTGAGCAAGGCACCTAACCCCTCACTGCTCCCCGAGTGCCGCTATTGTTGCAGGCAGCTCACTGCGCCGGGATTAGTGTGTGCTTCACCTCACTGTGTGTTTCACTAATTCACAGATTGGAATAAATGCAGCAAATTTCCCTCACGGGATCAAAGAGTATATATACTCTTATATATATAAATAAGTTGAGTTGTCAATAAGTTGATAAGTTGAATAAGCTTTGAGCTGCATTCTGTGTATGAAAGGTGCTATACAAATAAAGCTTATTATTATTATTATTATTATAGTATATAGACTGTATAGAAATAATGTGAGGCTGTGACTGGATTGAATTTGAGTTTGTGTGCACAGGTGCTGGTTGCCCCGGTGACAGACAGAGGGGCGCTGTGGAGGGACATATACCTGCCGGGAGACGAGCTGCAGTGGCAGGAGCGCAGCACGGGTCATGTGTTCCAGGGCGGAGTGCTGCTGCGGCGCTATCCGGTGGGACTGGAACAAGTGGCCGTGTTCACGAGGATCCACTCCTGAGAGAGGCTTCACAGAGCCTGGTCAGCATGGTCAAGATGCACAACTGAAGGACATTGTTGTGGCCACGTTCAAGATGCACGCCTGAAAGATACTGTTTTGGCCACATTGAAGCCAAACACCTCAAGGACATTGTTTTGGGTGTGTTCAAGCTGCTGATGTGAAGGACACGCCTTTGGCCACTTCACCTGAAGTTTAAGAAGATCAATTTGGCCATATAAGAGCTGCATACTCAAGGGGCACCATTCTGGCCATGTTCATGTCACACACCTGAAAGAAACCACTTTGGCCATGCTAAAGCTGCACAGCAGCACTAAGAGAAATGCAGCACTCAGAAAGGAACTAGACCCTATGAGGTAGCTGCACAAACTGTGATGGTCTGTTTGAGCTCTTTAAAGGGCTAAATGTATGACAAAGGTCATTAGAGACCTCTCACCTGCTTACTGAGCCAGAGACACTTACATGTTCTGTTGCCGAGCTGTCTGTCTGTAGGTCTCCAGACTGTTGGAGCACATGACTCATAAACACCTGATTTTTTTATGATGTCGTTTTTGAAGAATATTAAAGTTATAATTTTGATTGTTTATTTATTATACAATAAGTTACTTTGGGATGACATGTTTCTTTAACGGATTTTCACTCGATGCCTTAATAGGAAATGGTTGACTGTGCAAGGTTTAATTTGGGTAGCCACTGGATTTCAGCACTCTGCAGCTTGATTGGGAGTCGGACGCTAAATTGAGCTGATCATGTGATCATCCATGTCAAACTGGGGCATGGTGGTGATTTAAAGATGACTGAGAATGCGAGTGTGTGTGTGTGTGTGAACCCCAGCCAAAGCTGCTGTTCATCTGTCACCATACTCACAGTACAGTGGCAGGTTCCCACAGTCTACTTTTAGATCTCTCCCCCTGCACGCACGCACGCACACGCGCGCGCACACGCGCACGCACACACACACACACACACACACACACACACACACACACACACACACACACACACACACACACACACACACACACACACACACACACACACACACACACACACACACACACACACACACACACACACACACACACACACACACACACACACACACACACACACACACACACACACACACACACACACACACACACACACACACACACACACACACACACACACACACACACACACACACACACACACACACACACACACACACACACACAATAGGTTCTCAATGTTGACAGAAAATAAATACTTTTGTCGCACGCACGCATCTGTCCCCATACTGCTAGTGGTTGCAACACAGAAAAGAGATTTTCTTTTGCAGCATTCACTTTATTTACATGTTGGTAATCAAGTTACCTGTATATTCTGTTTGACATTCATGTTTATAGTCTTTTGTTGTATAATAATTATCAGGCATAGATAGCATTCATAACAAATAACATTAAAAAAACACAAAAAAAACTACCTACAGAAATATGACAATATATATGTTTTCCACCCGTTTAAAATTTAAGCAATATTTTCTAATGCCAAAACAAAATTTCATAAATCGTGAAGCATTCGATCACGTCACCCATGGCTAACACAATAAATAGTGAGAAACTCGCCTTGTTATGAGGTCACTTCTGGAGCGGTTTTATAATGCAGCGATAATGAAGGCGAACACTGGCAAACAGACCTGAACTCAAAAGCCGTCATATTTCAACCCTACGGATGGCTATGGAGCAGGCATCTTAAACTTAGCATGGATGCTAACATCAGCCAGGAAGCTATCCTCAGTAGCAGCTTCCTCTGAAGTAAACTGACACCAACGGAGGCTTGAGAGCTGCCCTACGGGCACGTACCACTGCACAGGGCAGTTGAACTGATGCGGCGGCCCTTGGACTGCTATAATTTGTCCCCTCCAGTTCAATGCCTCATTGCCTCCATCTGGGATGACAGTGTGAGCTACCACTGGGTGGCGCTGTGCAGTCAGCCAGCGAAATGGATGTGGGCAGTGGAGTGAGACAGCATACGTGTTTGGAGGCTGGTAAAGAGCTGGAGATGTGACTAAAGCTACTCTGTACATGGAGTTTAAGTGAGTTGAAGGGTTTTGTGCGTGAACCCCACACTAGGGGAGCAAACGTCCATTCTGCTTACATGAGAGAAGGGAAAAAAGTACTGCAGCTAGAGAATAAGAACACAGCCAATCGGCAGACAGTACATGCTGCTTCCTTTCTGACAGCCAAACAGATGGGGGCATTCTGAGGTTAAGGGTCACTTCAAATAATTTACAGCATAAACAATTTAACACCCTTCATAAGGCACCAGAACACAAGGTCACCCTATACACACTTTCTATTTTTGTCCACACACACACACACTCTCTATTTCTCTCATTTACCCCCCCCCCCCCCCCAAAAAAGAAAAAACACACACAAACTCTTTTTTTTTTTTTGCACACTGAACACTGAATACAGTCTAAAATAAGATAAGAAAATAAGAAAACAACATTTGACTTTTAATGGCTAAGTGTGGTATCAATTAAAGAGGCTTCACCGCCAACTGGAACAGGCTCACCATGTCCAGCATAGCCTTCTTGATGTTCTCGCCAAATCGTTTGGAGTCCTGAAACACAGCAGAGTAAAAGGACATTGAGAAGTGTTTAGGAGACAGAAAACACAGAGAGAAATTTACTTTTTATTCATTATCAATGGGAAGCACTCCATGGGCTCCATTTTAGCAATCTGAAATGCCTTTGTGAGACACAAAGTTTAGACATTTAAAGTGTGTCCAGTCCACATTCACTAATTTAACGGTGTGATTTTGTGATCAGATGCTGGGCATTGTTCAAAAGGGTTCTTATGTTTCTTAATCAGTTATGGGTTTTTGGGCATAACATCTGTTTACATTTTCAAAACTCTATGTCTATTTTTCAAAACTATACACACAAAACCAACAATTGCTCACACAAAATCCAAAATGACTCAAATCTCCAGCAAAATTACACACAACATTCAAAATGTCATAAACACCTCTTTAAATCAAACATTTGCCTCATATTATAAACACTTTTGTCATAATATGACATTTTAGATACATCATGTACACACTGTTGCTCAAAACCTAAAGCTCTTTTGTCTTTTATGGGCTTTTATGTATATTTCCATACAAGAGTGAAAGTCATCTACAGAGAGAAGTTTAAATACAGTAAACATAGTAAGCAATATTGAAACCAAAAGTAGTGATTTTTCCCAAATCATTTGCTGTTGTGAATACAGTATGTTACAGCCAACAAGAACAAAAGGAAGTAATACAGTAATACAAATACAATGACCACCAGATGTACATGGAGCTTTAAAAAGCGGATTTTGTCAAAGACAGAAACGATTGTATTTCCAAAGAAAGAAATTACTGAAAAAAAGTATTGTGTGTGTGTGTGTGTTGGGCGGAGGGAGGGGGGGGGGGGTATTCATAGTCCTATGCACCCTTTCAACTTCAGAAACAAACATGAAGCGTTTCAAAGGCGTTTCCCGAGGAACAAAAAACATCGTTGAGAATTTTACATAAAGTCAAGTTTTTGTAGAACATTGCACTATACAGTCCGATTCATCTCGCTTGCACGAGTCCACTAATACTTGTTTTACTAAAACCTGTGTGACTAGCAGTATATACTGTAGCCTACATGCATCTGCACTCGCTTAGTATTTGAACTCATAGGCAAACTGAACTGAAACTAACTTCACTGGGTCTCATAGGTAATGAAAAAACAGTTATTTACTTTCACTATTGACAACTGACTGACAAGGGGATACAATTGAAAACATTTGGAAAATTTGAATGAATTTGAATGACTGAATAAAACTCCTAAGAATATTCATTCTGAAAATGAGTGACTGGTACTCGGTGCTAAAGGCTGCTTACATCTTGTGACGTCTTCACCTAATATGTGCTTTTCGCTATAGACCAGGTTTTTCTTGGTCAGTGGCATAGCAATTTTTTAGTGCGTGAAAGATAGCGATTTTTGGATCAAGCGCTTGACCACACCAATTTTTTTCATTGACACACCCGTGAGCGCATTGTTCAATGGAAGTGGAGCGCATGGCGAAAAAATTCATCAATGACTTGTGTAGCTTGGCGCCACGTTGCACCGGGTGTAAGACATGGCCCCATATGGTTGATGTAAACTGAACTAGAGGACCCCCTGCCACCCCATCTTACACCACAGCTCCCCTAACACACCATATTATTTCCAAACCCTTTTCAAAATGACAAGAATGAGAGAAATACTCACAGTTTCTTTGCCGGAATGTTTACTGGAGATGTGGAACGTGATGAGGTTCTCACCAATAATCACATAGGACACTCCATAACCATTATCTGCCACCTGTGGCACAAACAGACATGCACAGAAAGAGCTGGAGGTTGCTTCCTTGGCCATCCAGGGCTGCGTTTCCCAAAACCATAGTTGCTAACTAAGTTGCAATGCAGTTTCCCATTGCCAGCCAACTAAGTTGCTAACAGGTTGGGAAACGCACCCCAGGTGTGCAGATGTGACTGTGTATGTGTGTGTGTGTGTGTGTGTGTGTGTGTGTGTGTGTGTGTGTGTGTTATTCTTCATAATGCATAATCTTACACCTCCAACTGTGTTACATTTGGAAAACCTGAAATATTTTGTATGTGTGTGTGTGTGTGTGTGTGTGTGTGTGTGTGTGTGTCTCACCGGTCCGAAGCCCCCTCCGCTTGACACATACTCCGCATACTTGGTCATGTCAAACAGCTCCACCTGCTGCAGTGGAGTCTGGCTGGTGGAGAGACTCCAAGGCTGAGACAGAACCTGCAGAGGAGTGTCCAGAGACAGAGTGTCCAGAGGGGAGAAGACAGAGAGAGAGAGAGAGAAGTGACCAAACGAAAACACCCACAAATGTTATAAAAAGGACACAAAATGAAAACTTCCAGACATGCATTGCAGAGTATCCGATTCAGAAAACAGAATTAGCAGTGAATGCAAACTGCACAACTTGGCAGTCACACCTCTTTGAGGAAGTCGGAGTCCTCGCCCAGGTACTTGGACACAACGTAGAGGCAGAAGAGGTGGCGGTCGATGCCCTTGCCGGTCATGGCCAGCCTGTACATATCCTGGTGCTTCTCTGCAGCCAGCTTCAGGAGCTGCAATTTCTTCTCCCTCTGAAAGGAGGAGGGCGCGTGGGGGTTAGTTAGAAGCAGAGTAATGGTGGTCATGGATGACTGAATCAAACATTAAAAAAATACAAACCCCAAAACACACACAAAAACACACTCACAGGCTCGTTGTTGACCATGGCACGGACAAAGGCGCAAGTCTCCAAGGTGCAGGAGCGGACGGTCTCAGTGCGTCCTTCCCTATATAAGCGTGTCATGGATGCCTCATAGGTCAGACAGAAACGCCCTTTATCCTGCAGATAACACATTTACAGACACATAAGAAAACACACACACACAGTCTTGTTGTAAAGGAGAGACACAAGAATAAGATAGATTGCAGAACACACAGATCTTTCGATACATACACATTCTCATTATAGTCCAATAATTCTACAAGTAATGAGTGTTTGTGACAGAGAGAGAGAGTGCGTGTGTGCGTGTGTGTGTGTGTGTGTTACGGTTTACCCTGAAGTGAGCCAGCTGCAGAGCTATCTGGATGAAGGCATCAGGGCTGGTCCTGCACTTCTTGATCAGACCCTTTCCAAAGTTGTGGAACGGGATGATGATTATGTCGACATCATCAGCCAGCGCCTTGGCTGTTACCAGGGAGTGGTTGATCATGGTCTGGCACTGAAACATAATAGCACATAGCATCACAACACAGTAATCATGGCTGACATCATGGTTACGTTTCATTATGTATGAATATTTACAAATATGTGAGAAACAAAGACAGATAGTAGTGAATGTGTGTGTCTGTCTTACCTCAGCTGGAATGCTCCACTGCAGACGCACAGGGCCAGGCATGTTGGGGTGGGGGCTGCCTTTGCAGTGTCCTTCATCTGTGTAGCCCAGCTGGAAGGGGTCACTGGCTAACACTTGCTGTAACACACACACACACACACACACACACACACACACACGGCCTTTCAGATGGGAAGTGGTATGCGCTATGTTGGGCTAGCTGAGTGGCGAGCTGCCAACTGTGCTGGGTTTTGCTCAGCGGCACACCGTTCTTGCAATGCCGTGCAAGCCATTTTTTTCACACAGACAAACAGACACAATACGTGTGTGTGTTTACCTCCCACAAGTGTCCTATGATGGGAGCGTCTGCCCAACTGTGCTCGGCGTTCAGGCCCATGGTTCCGTTCTTGAAGACGATCAGGTTGAAGGTCTTATCAAACCACCTGCAGCAAACGCAACACACGATACATGAGGCACGATACGATACGATACAATACACTGACATGAGGGCGTGCCCACACAGTAGTGGGGTCTCACCTGTCGTGGCACTTTCCGTGGAGGAGGGACTTGGCATAGCTGCTCAGTGATTCCAGTGGTCTGTCCGCGTCGTAGCGCTGCTCCGTATCGTCAAGGGTGACAAAGAAAGCGGCCTTTTCAATAGTTTCCAACGACTGCCGGTTGCGGCCATGCTTAAAGTAGGCCTCCCGAGCACAGGCCCACGGCACCCTGGCAAGTGCACACACAAAACACACACACACACACACACACACACACACACTTTAACACACAAGCACCAAAATCATGTTTCCTATTCCTTCAGTGTACCTGAATAGCCTAGACATCACTGTGGACCAAACAGACTCATCTCTCTGTAAAGTTACCTGAAAGACAGGCATCCTATCTGTAAACTTACCTGTAAAGTTGACTCACTTGTCTGTAAAGTTTCCCAAGAGACAGACTCATCTGTAAAGTTACCTTAGAGTCAGACTAACCCAGGGGTCGGCAACGTTTTTTGCCTGGAGAGCCACTTTTACCAAATGTATTATTTTTTTAATCTCAGAAGAGCCACATAAAAACGGTTACAAGAAAAAGTTTGGAAATTTAATGTACATTTACTTTCATTCAACAGAGGATTTTAAATACATTTTCTACTAGTTTTAATGTGCAAGTAGGCTAACTTGAAATGTAAAGTGGAATGACAGAAGTATAGGCCTTAGGCTTCCCATGTAGGCTAAACACCACCCCCTATTTTTCCAGTGTCCTTTGGTATGCAAAGTAACATCATAGTTAACAACACAACACTCAATTTTCGTTGACATGTCACTGGCGAAATTGAACATTAATTAGGCCTATCAGAGATTAGATTTGGTGATGGCCTTGGAGTCTGGCTGGCTCATATTCAGTGAGGTGAAGTTTCATGCAAGAATTGAGGCTGTCACCACTTAAGGGCAACTCCACGCAAAACTGTCATATCCATAACGCCAGCTAAATACCATGGCATTGTGTTGGCGTTATGGATGTGACAGTTTTGCGCGGAATTGCCCTTAAACGTGAGCGCAGGTTTGTCTTTATATTTTTCATATGTGAGAAAGATTTCTCACATGCAAGTGGAACCGAACAGGGTTAACACAGCAATACTAACTCGTTGCAGTGTGCGATATATAACGGCCAGTTCATTTTGCGATTTCAGAATCAGTCTTCGGATGGAAACTTTCCCATTTAAGCCTTGTGTTCGCGCTCGCAAGCTGTGGTCGCTGACATTTCCTTTTTGACATTTTCCTTATCTAGCCTACAGCAAGCGCACACATCAACAATAACAATTAAAGTGTTCTCGTTGACTGAAATGGAGGGAAATCAGTGATTTTGTTTGATATTGACATGGCAACGAACCGCGAATGTAACAATATTGTGCAGCTACGGTTACGGAGTCAAGTGAGGTGGAAAGTTATATAGGCTAAATTACTCAGATAGACCTACAATATTACATTTTGAAAATGAACGAACTAAAATAAAATACATTTTAATTAAATACTCATTAATTATTTTCAAAAGCTGAGCTGCATCAGAGAGGTCAAAGAGCCGCATGCGGCTCCGGAGCCGCGGGTTGCCGACCCCTGGACTAACCTGTCTGTAAAGTTACCCGTAAAGTTGACTATTGCCTATAAAGTTACCCAAGAGACAGACTCGCCTATCTGTAAAGTTACCCGTAAAGTTGACTATTGCCTATAGACAGACTCGCCTATCTGTAAAGTTACCCGAGCGATAGAGTCTTCTGTCTGTAAAGTTACCTTAGAGACAGACTAACCTATCTGTAAAGTTACCTTAGAGACAGACTAACCTATCTGTAAAGTTACCTAAGAGACAGACTAACCTATCTGTAAAGTTACCCAAGCGATAGACTCTTCTGTCTGTAAAGTTACCTCAGAGACAGACTAACCTATCTGTAAAGTTACCCTGAGACAGACTCACCTGTCTCCAGCAGTGAGGGCGGCCAGCGGCTCCTCTCCTGGTTGGGGTGGCGAGTCGTCGGCCAGGATGAGCTCCATCTGTTGTTCGATCTCTCTGGGCATCAGCAGGCGACCATCATAGAACATCCACACTTTGAAATAGCGCCCCTTGTGGTACACCACGATATGCTTGCAATTCGTATGGTGCTGCAGTGTGTCTGAGGTACACAAAACCAGTATCAGGAATCATGGGTATTGCCATATGTCTCTACATACACATATTTTTATCTTGGTTGTATGGCGCAAAACAAGTTCAATTTAGCTGCATATTAGCAATATTAGCTACATCAACTACTGCTGTTGCTATGGCAGAATGACTAACTAAGCTGCTAATTCTAGAGCTAGAACTATTTACTATTAGTTACTAAGCTGCTAATTCTAGAGCTAGAACTATTTACTATTAGTACAACTATTGTTGTCACAGCAGGCCAAACATAAACAATGTCTCTACCCTGTCAGTCTATTGTTTTTGTGCAGGGTGCATGTGTATGTCATGACAGGTTTAACCTGAGGTGTCATTTGACCTTAAAAAATGGGTCAAAGTCATCGCACTGGAACAGAGGTAAACAGGTGGCATAGAGTTGCCTGAAATAGTCTGATACAACTGGCTTGATCAAAGGGCTTCAAGAAGAACAGCAATCACTTCTATGGGTGGATCTACAAAGGAACTACTGCTTTGGCCAATTAGCAGCACCATGTTGTTATTCCAATATAACAAACACCAATATCAGTAAAGCAGCTACAAAAGCAAATGCTTCTACTAGCAGCACACCTAACAGTGCCAAAACAATACCACATGCCCAGGGCAGCCGATGGACAGCGCTGGAAAGCACAGGAGGGAGGCAAGACAAACAAAAGGGAGTTACATTGGGCAGAAGCATCATCAATCGCTCACAAAATCAAAAGCCAATGAATGAGGGGAGCACACAGCACACCAGAGATGAAGGGCCTCAGCCAAACACACATAAGCACTCAAAAAGCAATGATGACACATCAGCACTCTGGGTTATACAGCTGAACTTAGGAAGATCATATGGGGATGTATTTAGATACACACTAAACAATAATGCACTGGGGCTGGTGCAAAGAGCTGTAATATTTGAACACGGCTCCTGTAACAGGACTGAAGAGGCATATCCATCAGGTCAATGAGCACCCTGGTAGTTTCAATGGAAGGGAAAGTCTGAATGGGGGGAGACCCACGGTCATCCAGTACTAAGGCAAAGGTCATATGCCTGTGTGTGTGTGTCAACAAGGTCAGTTAAGGCCAAATGCCAGTGCTTTTGCCATCTCTTCAAACAAATGAGTGATGCGTGACAGAATGTGTGTGTGTGTGTGTGTGTGTGTGTGTGTGTGTGTGTGTGTGTGCGCGCAAGTTTAGACTCTACCTCTGTCTGGCCCTGGTACACGACTGGTGTTGAACATTCGCTCATACTGGGATGAACACATGGGAATGGTGTTTTGAAGCATTAACTGTAAAGCAAAAGAAAAAGAAAAGCAATGAAGGGAAATGAGGCTCAACTGACAGAGAGCGCGCCAAGCCTCCACAGAGTGGATGTGCCGATGAGAGGAGAAAAGAAGCCCGCTGACTGTCCAGTTAGAAAATCAAATCAAATAAATAAATAAATAAATTGTCCTAAAATTAAATAAATAAATAGTTGGCAGAAAACAAACAAACAAACAAACAAGAATGGTGTGCAGATTCACTAGATCTTGTGTCGACACCACAGAACCAGAAAAGAATAGTAGCTTCTCTACTATACTAGTACAGCAGACAAAACAGGGCTGCCCTGAAGTCATGTGGAACACTGTTTCATTTAGAACTGTTTATTCTCTACTATACTAAACAGCAGACCAAACAGGGTTGCCCTGAAGTCATGTGGAACTCTCGATTTCATTTAGAACTGTAGGTTCTCTACTATACTAAGCAGCAGACCAAACAGGGTTGCCCTGAAGTCATGTGGAACTCTCTATGTCATTTAGAACTGTAGTTTCTCTACTATACTAAACAGCAGACCAAACAGGGCTGCCCTGAAGTCATGTGGAACTCTCGATTTCATTTAGAACTGACCATAACCTTGGGTTACTTTATTTATTAAATAAATTTAACTCGCCAATAAAAAATAAAATTGCCTCAAGGGCTTTACCAAGCCCAGAGTCTAAACTCCTAGAAAAAGCACTTCTAATAGGATTCTGTTGATGACACAGGAACTATTTTTTTTGGGGGTGGGGGGGGCATGACAGGTGGAGGTGGTGGTGGTGGTACAGGGTTGCTATGGAGACAGCCTCTTACCCATCTCCTTGCCCGGAATGCGTGCAGTGTTAAACAAGCGCTCAAACTGGGCAGAGCAGAGTGGAACCCGGTTCTCCAGCACAAAGAGCTGAGAACCGAGAGGCCACACAAGACAGCACCAGGTCAGCGTTGGAACAAGAGACAGCGGTCAGGTTAGGTGGTAAGATCACACACACAGTGGGCTAGTATCACACACACACACAGACACACTGAAGAAAACACAGCAAGGTAAAACCAGTCAATGGATCAGGTACTGATTCTGCTCATTGTCTGTCTGCCTCTCTGACTTCCTTGTAAGAGTTTTGTGTGCTGCTTTCTAAGCACCAGTATGTGTTATACATACATTTATACATTTCCATCAGGTGTGTCATGCAAATGAGTTAAACTACAGTGCTCAAGTCTTCCATGTTAGAGTTTAACACCCTGCAGCTACTTCAGTCAATGCAACCAGAACAATTTGTTAAATTAAAGGCTAAATGCTCAGGCACAGTTCTAGTATATTCTATAACTGGGGTAGTTAAAAATGTTGAGTTGGCATTTGGCACTAAAGGTTTATCTGTAAACACGGCTAAGTTAGCTTTTTGGGGGACGGGGACAAAAACATGCCAGTTAGTACATGTGTGGACTGAAGATTCTGGTAACCTTAAATCATAAACTTAATCACAATAGCAGTGTCAACACAGCTGAGTCAACAGAGAGTCATCTGTACAAAAAACCTTTGCCAACTTCTGTAAATGTATAATATCATGTGCCACCCTTGATGAAAGACAATAGCATTTCTGCAAGGAGGGGTGATTTGGATCCAAATTAGCATGATTAGCAGGGCAAACATTTCAGAAATCAGTTGAGAGAAAATGACAGCAGTAAAAATATTCCCAACAAAATCTACAATGTGAGCGCATTAGTTCCTCCTAGTACCTCCTTCATACTGTATTTGAGACCTTGAAGGAGTTTACACACAAAATACTGGGCTTGTGGAACAAAGGAGTTTACACACAAAATACTGGGCTTGTGGAACAAACCGGTTTGATCTGAGCTCTGTCCAGTTTCCTGCGGTACAGCATGATGGAATGGATGGCGTTGCCTGCCCTCGCCGCCTGCCGGTGTGTAGGGAACACATACAGGAAGTCCTGAGGGAAAAGCGTGTGCCGAGAGTAAGTATAGGAAGTAAAACAGGCCAAAAAGAGGACTTCCGGAAGTTTAAAAAGTGAATGTACAGTACTGCCCCACAAATCTATGAATATTTACTGAGAACATATTCAATTTCTGTTCCAAAAGAGTTTACGCCCCACAGTGACCAAATCCAACAAAGCATAGTATAATTGTGAGAAAACCTACAGAAGTTTCCAATTAGACCAAATAGCAGACATGGGGGACTCGAGTCACATGACTTGACTCGAGTCAGACTCGAGTCACATTTTTTAAGACTTGAGACTTGCTAGATCAACATGTATAAAAGACTCGACTTGACTTTGACTTGCTATTCATGACTTGAGACTTGACTTAGACTTGAGACAAATGACTTGAAATTACTTGACTTTTTATTTTTTTCATAGATATTAAGGAGTTAACTTTACGATTTTAGAAAATCTGCTTAGGTGCTGTTGCATGCGTCACGCGAGCGAACCTGTCATTGTACCAAGTGACGCAACGCGACAGACCAACAGCAAGTGCCAGATCAAATGAGACAGACTGAGGTAGGCTAACTTGCAAATATGGAAGGCTCTACGTTTATACCAAAACATAATAATGTTTGGCTTCACAGATGATGTATCTGACAAGTCAAAGGAGAAATGAACAGCAGTCAGCAAGTGTGCAAAATAGCGACATAACCACCACCACATTGATTTTCATCCGAAGTTAGTCGTGTTAGAAACGTCAAATTTGAGGCATGTTAAGAGTTGGCTTTGAATCTATTTTTTTTTTTAGTTATAGCCATATTAGGTTAAAATGTGTGAAATGGCAAAGTGAAACATTTTCTTGTCTAAGTTTAATCTATATAGCGAAAACGTTGCCAATGTAACCTAAAGTAAGCGCCTCTCTTTCTCCCTCCCTCTTAAACACGTTCAATACCTTACAGCCTAGTAGTAGGCTAACAACAGTAAGTAGGCCTAGCTAACTGCCAGCAATCAGCATAGAAAAGTAGCTTATTTCACATGTTAGGCTTATGTATAATATGATATAGCATTGACGGTCCTAAACCCTTCTAAAACCAATTGCGCTGTCGCGCTTGTCAAACTTTGGCAGTGACGTCGGCGGCAGCGTTTGATTGATTGATTAGATCACTTTTTCAACATTATTGGTTCCCTGGAGATGTGACAGGTCAGGACAGGTGTAACTTGAACTGTTTGAATATATTTTTATGATTTGATGTAGCTTAGGCTACTTAATATTTGAGGCATATTGAAACAATAATAGGCTATTTTATAATAGGTCTACTTGAAATACATTTATTTTTATTCGTATACATTTCATCTTATTCTATAAACCGTTCAGATGTAGGCTATGTGGCTTGAATGAATGCAATGTCTATTTGTTTGTTACAAATAAAACTCCAGCAGTTCATAACTAGCCTATTGTAGCTTATTTTAAAATGAAAACATTGGTAAATCATCATGAATTTCAATGATTTGGCTATGACTTGACTTGACTTGCTTGACCCAAGCTATGACTTGACTTGACTTGCTTGACTGTCACAAAAAATGACTTGGACTTGCTTGAGACTTGATGGTTAAGACTTGAGACTTGCTTGTGACTTGCACATGTGTGATTTACTCCCACCTCTGCCATATAGGCATTTCTGCAATTGGATATTATGTTTAAAACCACTGGCATATGTAGACCTAATGCTGCTCTTACCATTGCATAGTAGTTGCTGTTGACCATGATGGGACCGCGCCCTCTGAGGTAGACATACTCCTCCCACCAATCACTCACCTACACACACACACACACACACACACACACACACAAATAAAGTTAGTATATACAGTACATACCAACAGATCCTCAGTATCACATCAAAACACAAGCACAATGCAGATCAGACAGTTCAAAGTCACAGTTGAAATAAAAAAAACAGATAACTTTTTTGCATCACTCTTCAAACAAGGTAGCTACTAGCTCTCCCTCTCTAAATATAAATTGTGTTAGCAACATTTTATGTGACATAGGTAGATAGAGAAGGTAGGGTATGCACGATGGTGTAATATTTCCTATACAATATAGGTAACATGGAGCAAGTGTTGCTTACATAGTTAGAGGACCACCAGGCCTTGAGGCGTAGGTACCACTGCAGCCGTGGCCCCAGATTCTGCTCAAAGTCTTTGGCCAGCCCCTTCATCCGCGCAAACTCATCATCAGTCAACAGGGGCCGCACAGACTCCAGATACTGCAGCAGACAGTGTGACATAAAGAAACATGGAGATGGAGGTAGACAAAGGGAGCGAGCGAGAGAGAGAGAGACAGAGAGAGAGAGAGACAGAGAGAGAGAGAGACAGAGAGAGAGAGAGAGAGAGAGAGAGAGACACAGACAGACAGACAGAGAGAGTTTTTATTTCTTTCTTTTGAGAAAGTGCATATGCAATGGATAATGCTGGTCTTCTGGTCATTCTTGAGAGATGTTGTATTACTCTTGTTTGTACTGTATTTGTGTGGATTAAAACTGCCTTAGCACTCACCCGTTCCATGGTGTCCTTAATAGAGGGCAAGGGCAACCGTGGCAGAGACGTCTGAAAGCTGTAGAGCTGTGGAGTGCGGTGACCAGAGAAGAGCCGCACCAGAACCTGTGTACAAAGATCCATCACGCACGCACGCACGCACACACAGTAATTATACACTCTTCTAGATCCATCAGCAATCAAACCCACTCTACGTCAACTGGACAGGTTCACTAAAACCCTGAGTCTGAGGACGTCATACTGTCATCGCCAAGCCAATTCTGTTTAAACTGATGTTAAAACCGATTCTGTTTAAACTGATGTTAAAACTGATTCTGTTTAAACCGATGTTAAAACTGATTTAACCACGCAGACTCACTGTTGGTCTTGTCAGCCTGTGTACTGTAACAGGTCATCTAGGAGCAGGCTCTTTACAGAGTCCTGTGTGCACAGTTTGGACACACAAACAAACACACACACTTACCGACCAGAGGCGGACTTTTAAGGGCACGGTGCCCCGTGGCACATACATCCAGCCATGCCAGGAAAGCAGAGCCTTTAGCACCGTCCTCATGACGAAGAAGATGCCCACCCACAGGCCAGTGCCCACAATCACGCCCCCTACTATCTGCTGGGTGTCAGGGGACATGTACCTGCTACACACACACACACACACACACACACACACACACACACACACACACACACACACACACACACACACACACACACACACACACACACACACACACACACACACACACACACACACACACACACACACACACACACACACACACACACACACACACACACACACAATTAGGATGACCACCATAACACCTGCACCCAACAACTGACCACTGCAAGCTGATGACTATGGGAAAGAATATTCCTCCTGCTTACAAACAAACTCATAATACTCACAACACAGTACACACAAACTCTCTCACAGACAGTGAAACTCAACACAACACGGCATCATGAAGCCGACTAGTTATTTAACAAGTATAGTTAGAATAACATGTATTCTGTGCAAACTCACATACAGTTGTTACCTTATAGGAGCGTAGTTCTCCAGGAGTGTGAAGATGCCGAGTGAAGGATCTGCTTGGAAGTACCTAGCTCTGCCGATATGGGCTGCCAGCACCAGCATTAGGCCAGTGGGACTTCCTGGATACACTCCTGTCAGTACCCCATTCTGGAGAGAAAAGAACAGGGAGCAGTGAGAGGACAGAAGACAGCACCATGAGAGAAATATGAAAGGAGGAGAGGAGAGATGAGAAGAGGAAAGGAGAAGAGAGGAGAGGACAGGAGATAAGACTAAACACTGGGAAGAGGAGTCACTGGACGTCAGAGGAAACAGGTCCAAGGAGAGGACTGAAGGCTTATATGGAGGCATGTAAATCAGCGTTGCTCTGCAGATGCTGTTGACCTGCCGAGTCACCGAGATGATGTGAAGGATGCTCACCTTGAAGCGGACGAACCTCTTCTTCCAGGAGTAGACGCCCGAGAGGTAAATCTGCCGGAGGGCCTCATGACTCAACTGGAGGTCGATGCCCTCTGGTGAGACGGTGAACTGGAAGGCCACAGCCTGATGCGCTTCTGCCATACTGCCTGGTCGGAGTCACACACACGCACGCACATATGCACGCAGATGCACCACTGCTGCTTCTGAAACACAGACACACACACACACACACACACACACACACACACACACACACACATACTGTATGAAACAGACTGTGTGTCATCGTCACATGTCATACAGAATTTAGGTTATGTTTTTACCAAGCCAGTAAGCTTTGGACCTCAGGAGATAGGCTAGGGTCTGCATTTGCATACCTTAGCTAAAGGTGGAGCATCAAATATCAGGCTAATCCAAAGTGTAAATGTATGACTGATTCAGTCACGCCACCTCTAACGCAATTTCCCATTGCTCACACTATGACTGATAAGTGTGGTAGCCATTTAGACACCGTCGTAGCAAGATCTGACTAGCCCAAGGACATTCATGCACCTGATAGGCCTATTTCACATTTCAGCAAGTAGCCTAGTACGTTCTTCCGCTCATATGACCCTCTCTCCCTCACACACAGACATGCACATGCTCAAGGGCATTGCAATAAGGAAAGACCTCAGTGCAAAAGCAGACAGGGGCTCCTAAAATATTTGACAGTGAGAGACCTAATCCTGATCTTGTCTTTGTTTAGCTTGGGCTATGACTTTTGAGATCATTGTGGGCTACAGAGCTGCCAAGAGGTAGATTTACATTGGCCAAGGCTAAACACACCAACAGGGAATGGATTATTGATTTCTATGTCATGCTTTGATGATTCACCTGCAGACCAGCACCTTAAATCCTTGTTGTAATAGTGAAATACATAAAATAGCTCCCATAAAATTTCACAAAGCTATAGCATTGTGGTATTCATCCAGGTATTGATTCCTTTTGACTCCTCCCTCTTAGGCTCTAGTCATCTGACTGAGTGATGCTCAGAGTAGGGGAAAGGTTACAGCATCACCTCAGCCAGGACTTCTATTAAAGGAATGACATTATGTATAGCCCATGATATTGCTCACCATCATTATCTACACACAACCACCGATAGAAAGAAAGAAAGCCTAATGTCACTTGCGTTTAGAATTGGTGATATTTCAGCTGAATATCAAGCTGACATTTCAACTTAATTTATGTGATCAGGGTGACATGTCAAGAAACAGTGACGTTTGTCCTAGATCAAAAAAACAACGTCTTGCCAAAAGCTGTGAGCTGGCTATTATCACTGCAAACATGCCATGCATAGCCCCAGAGCCCGTCTCTGATAGCCCCAACTGACTGACCGCAAAAGAATGTTATGGCTAGTTCGCATTAGCACTCCAGGACCAACAAGGACAACCTATCTGCGTATAGGCCTAGCGGCAGCGCTATTTGTCCACTGATTAACCTATGTGAATGATCACCTATGTAAATGATCACGCTGAGACTTGTCAAATTCGAAGTTAGTTAAAATATAATCCACTGCTAAGTTACCACAGTAAGCTAGTCACCGTTTTGAACATTTGAGGGTCACGACCATGCCTACGTGGAAATAAAGTTAGCAACTTGCCTAACGTTAATTAGATGACTTCTGCACTCACTCATTTCGCTTAAACCCCAGTCATACTTGTTAAGCTATCGGATAACACGTTGGCAAATTAACGTTAGGAGTTTTTACAACGTTGTCCATTGTCCAAGTTCAAAAGGATTTCCAGTAGCTTGCTAATTCCTACTAGCAACTTCCAAATCGGAAAGGGAAAGGGGTTGTCTAGCTGAAAGACAGCAAAAGGGGGGCAGTAACTTTTGGCAACAGTAAACAACTTTAACGTTGGGTTATGCACTTGTTATGTTTGTGCAACGATGTAACATTATATAGCTTACCAATAACCTAATATGTTTTCAGTCATGTACAGTCTGCTGAAACACTGAAACCTAACGTTACCCGATAAACATATGGATGCGAACCGCTCGTTTAACGTTAGCTGAGCATGTTGCTAATGTTACAAACCATCATAGCAAGCTGACGTTACTAAAAAGTACATTTGCATCCAAAAGGGCTGACGTTACCTAGCATTTTTATGTTTGATTTCCTTAACAATGTTTAATGTTAATCCTAGGAAGAGTCCGGTATGGTTATATGTAATAATAATGTGTGTTTGGCATCTTCAGGTGATAAACGCATTCCTAGCCTACCTTACCTTGCCTTGCCTCACGGTCAAATCCGAGGTTCTCTGTGAATCTTGTGACCAAAGATTCTAGAATCTTTGCTTGTGACCAGCAGCGTCGGATCCTTCTTAACCCAGCCAGGTGTTCTAGAGGTGATAAGGAACTTCGGCAGGGTTCGATGGGGTTAGGAACATGAATGGAACCCAGAACGGAGTAGGCTACCCTAACCCCTGTCAGCAAAGACCCCTTTCTTCTTTGACGACGTCACAACAGGTTCGACGTCATGAAACGAAATTTGCCACGCGATTAATGTAAACAACACATTGTCAATATTACCGGAGTGAGTCTACGATGATATATATATTATTGACATTAACATTATACATTATATATATATATATATATATATATATATATATATATATATATATATATATATATAAAGACATAAATAAAAATGCAAACAACACATGTTTATGTTTATCTGGCAGACACTTTTGTCCAAAGCGACTTACAGTAGGTTATGCTGCACTAGGCTACATTATAAGAGTTTCAAATAAGTTGAAAAGTCTACATTAAGCCTAATAATAAAATAATTAAAAAATATATATAAAATATCAACAATGAAAATAATGAGTTTCATATAACAAAAAAACATAAACATACAAACCATAACTGTAATATAATTGACAAAGTAAGTGAAGGCACAGCGTCTTTAAATATTTCTTGAAAGTCTCAAAACTATCACAAAAACATACAAGATTAGTCCACCCAGGGATTCACTGAGGGAAAATGTCTCAGCAGATGTGCATCAGAGGACCGCAGGGAACTTACTGGATCATGGAATTAAAATAACAAGGTGCAGAACCATTTAAGTGTTTTAGGCCAGAGCGAGGGATTTAAATTTATTTCTGGCTACAAAACGAAGCCAATGAAGAGTAACTAACAGGTTAGGCTACATGTCTTCTTTGTCTGATTAATAGCCTAGGCCCATGAGTAAAATCACAATACGATAATAGTGATATCACTGTATTAGTATGTCAAGTCTTATGAAAAATAAGATGTTATCTTTGTATTTTGCGATGATGATAAAGCATATGATAAGAAAAATAAGTGGAATTTAGGTCAGTTGTGTGTGTGCTCATGTCTAGCCTCTTGAATTTCCCCTTGGGAATCAATATCTATCTATCTATCTATCTATCTATCTATCTATCTATCTATCTATCTATCCATCCATCCATCCATCCTGGGTGAACCGGCGGAGCAAATCCAAATGTGTTAACAGGTTCCAGAGCCATAGAAAAAGACTTGTTTTATCTACCGCTCTGACAGGTTCACCATACTCAGGACTTTTAAATACATTTCAAGCGAATAGCCTACTACTCCACACCAGTGAGTGGCGACTGTGAATTTGGGTCCGTAATACACCGTCCAAAAGATAGCCTACAAGAGATGACATGAACACACATAGGAAGTGTTCGCAAGGATTATGCATGCGCTGTCTTTAAAGATCACATCGCAGTTGCCTTCTACTTTTGTTTTATGTAGGGCATGTTGTGTGTTCTTTTATAGGCCTTGAGTCTGGCAAATAAAGATGATGATGTTAGGCTATCTGATGTTCGGAGCAAGGTAGAGGAGCCAGAACGTTTTAAACCTACTGTCCATGGGACTTCTCTTTAATGCGATCACCAAAATTCAAACTTAATATCCATCTGCAATAAATTATTTTAGGCCTGGAATTGTACGCAGGCCTTTCCTAACAGTTTTCATACTTTTACTTCTGTGATTTATATAGATTAAATGCGTATTATCCCAGTGCTGGTGCAGTACAGACGAACAAAAGATACAAATACATAGGCCTAGCCTAGACATGTAATAACCGCAGTACGTGTTTGGGAAAATGTCCAAGTAGATCCAGTGCTGTTTCACAAAAAGAAAGACTTCGACCCCATAGAAGACTTTACCAGATCGAGTGGATTCAAAATCCTTGACAGTAGCGAACACACCCCGCGAAATGTTGCGCTGTTGCTAAGTTGCTTTTGGGTTAGCAACCAATCACAAACTCGGTTGCTACTCATAGGTGTGTCCTCGGAGCGTAGATAGCTAGAATCTAGCTGTACTGTTGTGAACATGACAACATGCACAGCAGCAAGACTCAGTGATAAAAAGTGAACTCACATCATTACGAGGAAAAAGATACAAAAACCGAAAAGCTGGGCTTCATAAACTTGTAACTGCCGAAGCCATCGCTGTATTTTTCCAAACGAAAAAGTTGTTCTCACAAAAGGGCTGAAGTAGCTAATGCAAACTGAGCGCAGTTGATTGGACGGGATTAACAAGAAAAGGTAACGCTTGGGCTAGCTCAGGCTAGGTTAATGAACTTGGGACTTTCTTGTGTATGCTAACAATTAGTTCGGTAGCTGCTATTTTTGATGTTGATATGTTTACATTAACACAGTCGCATTAATGTTTGTGGCATGCCTTTGTATTCACTGCTAGCCAATCACGAATTGGACTCAGAGCAAATATATCCTATCAAATGTTGTTATAACACAGAATAATTTGTATTCATCGCATTTCATGTTAGCTCGCTAACCAACTAACTTGGCCGTGCTGTTTTCGAAAAAAGAAAAATGCTGCTAGGCTTAGAAGTAACCTATATAACTTTAGCTAGTAGGCATGTAGGCATGCCAAGACTTAGACAAAGCTATCAACCTAATAAGAGTAAGCCTGTGGTAAGCCAAGGCAAGGCAACGTATGTGTAGTGTAAATTGTTGACCTAATGTTAGTGTTCTTTTCGACCACAGTTGACAGGTGTTGGTATTGTAACAATGTGTTCAACAAGTCATTGCTAGGCATTTGTAATTTCTTTGTATGCTTCATTTGCCTAATGTTTTTTGTCCCGTTTGACTAACACTTGTCACGTTGTACATGTTCAGAAATGTAGTCTTGATGGGCAGTCTCAAAATTAAAATAGCTGTATATTCAACAAGACACTTGCACACAGGCACGGGCATGCAGCAGTTCACGGATCTTCAGCCAATCTCTGTTCTTCAATAGTTTCTACAGGTCAATATTTGTCATCTGTTTCCCATTTTGAAGAAACATTCTACATTCTATTTTTCGTGTTTTACTCATTTTCTTGTTACAGATTGGGAGGAAGCAAATATGAACTGAATTGAGTTGCAGTCCCTGGGATTATTTTCCACATTTCTCCATTCTCTTGGAAATAACAGAAGAAACTGACAGCACGCCCACAGTGCACACCGTCATGGCTGCGGCCAGCACTACCAAGACATCCTGGAGGCTCCGTGAGTTCCTCAACATACACAAGTATAGCAGTCATGACATAGATAGACAAAGGCAGGTGGACCATCACATACACTTTCCCCTGAAGTCTCACAATCGTCTCAGTGCAATAGCTGACTCGGCTCCATGTGCACTTCTTGGTGTTTTGCGTCAGCTTGTTAGTTATGTAAGAGCTTGGGTGATCAAATATAATACATTTCCTTAAGGATGCACGGTATTATCGGTATGACATCGGTATCCACCGATGACAGCTTAAGAATTGTATTATTGGCATCTGCATATACTCTTGGCAGAGAAATCGGCAAGGCTATATTGGCACAAACTATCAGGGTTTCAGAGGAAGCTTCATACAGATCTGTTCAAATAGGAGGAGACTTACTTATATTTTGAAAATGTAATATGTCAAATTGCATTTACATCTAGATATTCACCCGTAATCTCTTATTCATCACGAGTGAATATCTAGATTTCTTAAAGTATACATTTGAGCTAGAATTAGAAAGAATTGTGCCTGTACAGTATGTGCAACAAATAAACCGTCACAGTAAGAGCAAATGGTTAATTCTAGTGCAGGAAAGACCCTTTAAGGAAATAAAAAAGATGTGCATGTATCCGTATCGGCAGTCAGCTAAAATGAGTTTGAAAATATCAGCATTTCGAATATAGGCAGAAATCCAGTATTGTGCTTCCCTAATTGTCCGCAGACTTCTGACTGAATAAACCCATTTTGAGTTCACAGAAACAAACTGGCTGTTTAATACAAACTTGTGCAAACTTGTACACTGGAAGTGGTGTGTGATGGCTATGAATGTGATGGTTACCTGTTACAGAGGAGATGGTAGCTCACAGTAGTGACGTGTCATCCCTGGCTCTGGGGAAGACCTCTGGTCGTCTGCTGGCCACAGGAGGAGAGGACTGCAGAGTCAACATCTGGGCTGTCAACAAACCCAACTGTATCATGGTACAAAGATGCTTTAATGTTATTCAAAAATACAATAACTCCTCTAGAAGAAACTGGGGTGCTTCAGGCTAATGCACACCTAAACCACATTGTAGTTGCAAACTGTCAGCCAGAAAGACCTTAAGTGCACCAGAAATTATTATGGTATTTGGTAGATGCTTTTGTCTAAAGTGACTTACAGTAAATTATCACTATGAGTTTCAAATGAAGTTGAAAAAGCCTACATTAAGCATAATATTTAGAGATAATGAAGGTGTGTGTGTGTGTGTGTGTGTGTGTGTGTGTGTGTGTGTGTGTGTGTGTGTGTGTGTGTGTGTGTGTGTGTGTTTGTGTGTGACAGAGTTTGACCGGTCACACTAACCCAGTAGAGTGCATCCAGTTCAGCAGCTCTGAGGAGCAGGTGGTGGCAGGGTCCCAGTCTGGATCTCTGCGTGTGTGGGACCTGGAGGCGGCGAAGAGTGAGTCTCAACTGCACACCCCCCTGTTCTCTGCATCAGCGTGTCATGTATTTATTCATTTATTCATAAACATGTGTTCGTTTTTCTGTGTGTTTATTTTTCTGCGTGCACAGTCTTGCGTACTCTGATGGGACACAAGGCCAATATCTGCAGTCTGGACTTTAACCCATTTGGAGAGTTCCTGGCCTCTGGGTCCATGGATACTAATATAAAGGTGTGTGTGTGTGTGCACGTGCATAACTATAGTTATTGCACACTGAAACATGAAAATGTTAAGTGGTTTATGTTTTGATGTCTGTTTCTGTCTTGTTTTAGCTGTGGGATGTGAGGAGAAAAGGTTGTGTTTTCAGATATAAGGTAAGACTACCACACTATTGTTTTAATAATAGGATTGCATTTCCTTCATTGTGGTTGCAGAGTATCATACTTTCAATTGTTTTGTATAAAGAAACCATTTTACCAATGGGCCAAGTGTGCAAGATTAGTGTGATTAGTTAGTGAGGCCGTTTTATGAGTTCATTCAGATATCATATTGCAATTTGATCTCCATAGATGATTGCACATGTGCTGTAATCACCAGTAGAGTGGGTTGGAATGAGATGGGCAGATTGATTGACATGCCCTTATATGATTCCTAATATGGACGGATCATCTTTGTAGCCTTCATGCTGATGCTCGCTATGCTTGCTTTAGCCTGGATATCTGGTGGTTTGGTGAGGGTGGCACTCCAGCAGACAGCATATGTCAGAGTGGGTCAACTGTGGGTCAGAATGCCCAGCAGGTTATCTACAGAGAAAGAGCACTTGAAAAGAGCCATGTTGGAGTGTGTGTGTGTGTGTTTGTGTTTGTGTGTGTGAGAGGGATCGGTATGTCTGAGTGTTAGATAATCAGCCCTACTAAGCAGTACTTCTATCCCGTTGTCTGAGAGGATAACTGATCCTTGGATTAGTGTGGCCTATTGTGTGTGTGTGTGTGTGTGTGTGTGTGTGCGTGCGTGCATGATTGTGTGTTTCCCTGTCAGTTTGAGACTTGTTAAGGTACATCCAAACAATATGTGTGTGTCTGTATATGAAGGGTCACACTCAGGCCGTCCGCTGTCTGGCCTTCAGCCCTGATGGGAAGTGGCTCGCATCTGCTAGTGACGACGCCACTATAAAGGTAGGTGTGTGTGTGTGTGTGTGTTTAATTGTTCTGATGAGTGTTTTGGTTTTGTGAAATGTTTTGTTTTTTTGTAATTTTTCTTTTGTTAAAGGTGTACCTTTTGTTAACATTTAAAGGAGCACACCAACATTTTGGGAAATTAGCCCCCAGAGTTAGATAAGATGATACATAGCCCTCTTGTCTCTTTGCATGCAGTAACTCAGTCTGATGCACCCACCGTTAACCTAGCTTAGCATAGCTCATTGAGGTGGGCAGAACCAACTAGCCTATAGCTCCCAAAAGTGACAAACATAGTAGTTACAACATACAGTATACCAATGCAAAATGAGACACTGCAAATTTCTAAGCATATACATACACGGAACTATGTTCTCATTCAGGTGAAGCACTGCTATTTGGGCGGAGTGATTTGCACGCAGCACCTAAAAAGCTCCGGTGTTACTTTTGCAAATCCCAAGTAGCAGTACTTCACCTGAAGGATAATGTAATTCCAAGCATGTATGCTTAGAAAATCGCTGGAAGAATTTCCTAATTTAACAGTCATGTTCCTCATCTAACAAAACTGTTGCAGTCAGTTTTGGCAGTTATTTTGAATTTAGGACAGGGTCTGTGCCATCCTAAGTTAGGATTCCTAAGTTAGGAAATTCTTGAGTTAGGAAATTCTTGAGTTAGGATGGTTCTGTATTTGGCCAAATTCCTATCTTAAGTTAAGATAGGATTTTTTCCTAAATGCAGTTAGGAAACATGCTTCTGTAATACCAAAAATCCTAAATGCCATCCTAACAGTGTCTGCTAAATGAATATATAACATTTCTCAAAATGTTAGCCTGTTCCTTCCTGTTCCTATATCGATATCTTGCATGTAAATGAGTGTACACATTAATGATGGGTTTTCACAATTCTCAAGATGAGAAAGTATGGCCTTATACAATGTATGTGTATTTATGTGTGGATAATGATATGTGAATATGTGTGTGTGTGTTTTAGCTATGGGACCTGCAAGCGGGAAAAATGATCACAGAATTCACCTCCCATACAGCAGCAGTCAACATTGTTCAGTTCCACCCTAATGAGTATCTGCTGGCCTCGGGTAGCGCAGACAGGTATGTGTGTGTGTGTGAGAGAGTGTGTTTTGAAAGTGAGGAAGGTAAATGTAGCCTCTTATCCTTCTATTGGTTTTCATCTGCACCTTCTGTTGACCCTAAGCTATTCATGATTTATCCTGTCCTCTGGAGTCTGTAGATTAGATTGGATATGCAAATAACGTGTGTATGTGTGTTTGTGATGTTTAGGACCATTAAACTGTGGGATCTGGAAAAGTTTAAGATGATTGGCTCATCGGAGGGAGAAACCGGAGCTGTCAGGTCAGATTTTTGTGTCTGTACTATGTATGTGTGAGCGAGAGAGAGAGAGAGAGACAGACAGACAGACAGAGAAAACGCAAGGCTTGTTTAATAAAAGACAAGCTTGATCATTTCTGCATGCAGCCACCTCACTCTTGTGCGTGTGCGTGCGTGTGTGTGTGTGTGTGTGCCTGTGTGTGTGTGTGCAGGTGTGTAGCGTTCAGTCCTGATGGGGGCTGCCTATTCAGTGGCTCTGTGGACACACTGCGGGTGTACGGCTGGGAGCCCGACCGCTGCTTTGATGTGGTGCCAGTGGGATGGGGCAAGGTGGCAGACCTTGCCATCTGCAACAACCAGCTGGTGGGTTACACACACACACACACACACACACACACACACACACACACATCAGGCATGAAAACTCCTCACCTTTCGGTGAAATTCGCCGTTTTGAATCCAAAATAGGGGACTTACGTGGTTCGCACAGATCCGATGAGAAAATATTGTGGGGGGGGGGGTATGGGGTTACAACTGAGTTTACAAATCACGCGCAGACGCGAACGCATCTTGATGCGTTGTAAGACAAGAGACCAATTAAAAACTTGTCTGATCCAGCAACGATTATGTGAATGCAGCCCCTATGCATTTAGCCTATGAAACAGTGGAAGCTAAATTTTGCCGCGGATGCAACGCGAACAGAACGCTTGCGCTGGAATAGCCTCCCTGTCTGTGTGACTACAGATATATGCGTCTGAAATGTCAGCTGGAATGTGAGCCCGGCGAGGAGAGATGCTTATTGATGTCACAGGTGGGCTAGTTGAAACGTTCAACTTCTGTCAGAAAAGGACATTGAGATTGGTGTAGCAACGTAGCATAGGCTGTTGTTAAAGTTAGCGATATTGGACAGAAATATAGACATAACGAGTTCATTTGATGAAGAATACGTGCAGTTTGAGCCATCTAGATCGATAAATGGTGAAGCAAATAGGCATAGGCTACTTTATCAGTATACCAAAGGCTAATGTGAATAACTAAATAGTTGAATTAAATGCTCCTAAACTGGGCTGGTGCGTTTTGTCAAGTTCAGAGACAAAAACAGTGTTTGACATGGTAATGCCGTCTTTTAAGAAACACTCAGTGGCCTGACACACTAGCACAATGCCACATTCTGTAAGTAGCCTATCTGCAGGTTAAAACATTTCAAACCAATTTTACAAATTAAAGCCTAGTCCAGTGTTTTTCAACCACTGTGCCGGGGCACACTAGTGTGCCGTGAGAGATCATCAGGTGTGCCCCATGAAAATTACCCAAATGTCACTCACTGGTCCAGAAAAGCAATTGTTGCATTAAATAATTTATAACCACATGCCCTCATTGATTGTATGATTGCACTATTTGTGGTATGCAGGCATTGTACAACGGGGGCCCCATATCCAGTATTCACAGAATCATCACATGTCCAGTTCATAACAATAATTAAATTAGATATAGTCACCTACAAATGAAACAGAGGGCGCTTGTTTTATTGAGCAGGTCTTGCATAGAAGCCATAATAAGGCCATATCTGTGTATTATTTGAAATTTTAGGCTATGGTATGTTTATTTTTTCTTCACACAGGATGTTAGTGTGCCGTGGGACATTTTATGTGTCAAAAGTGTGCCGTGGCACAAAAAAGGTTGAAAAACACTGGCCTAGTCTACCCTACCCAAGTTTATTTATTACCTGGTTTGGTTCAACAAATATTCAGACTTATTCTAATAGTCTACTATGAAGTGTCCATTAGGCCTATGAAATCTTCAGAAATGTCTGATAACTTCAGGCACAAAGAAAGAAAGAAAACTCATGTAGATTACTGAGGAGGAGAGGAGGGCCAGGCTGAAGCATGTTGCCAAACAGCGCAAGTGGGCCCCTTCACACTTAGGCCCAAGCCAAAAAGAAGAAATAATAAGTATTTTTTTGTAAAAATTAGTCATTTTGTAGTTTGTTTTCTTCATAAATCTCTGGTTTTAGGCAACTTCATACTCCATGGAAGCTATGCACTATTGACAACAATGTCACTCGCGCCTGTTTTGCTATGAAACGGCCACTTCGCGCGCCCTTCTCACCTTTTTCACCCCTGACCCGTTTTCATGCCTGACACATACACTCCTACAATTCTATACAAATGTAAAGATGCATATACAATATACTGTGTATATTCACACACACATACTTGCATGCATACATACATGAATATATACATTGTCTGAAATTTCTAGGTACCCATGAAGCTGTATTTACCCTCTTTATACACTGTATTTAACTTTTAAAAGCCCTGTTCCCCCCCCTCATTCTCTCTCCCTCAGATTGGTGTGTCAAGCAGTCAGTGCACAGTGAGCTCGTACGTAGTGGATCTGAACAGGGTCAAGCGGTCCGGCTCTGTGATCCAGGGCGTGATCCAGGATAACAAGCCACTAGCAGAGCCGCCATCTAAAGGAGCAACGATTCGGCGCAACTATGAGCGCCCAATCACCTCCTGTACTGGACAGAGGTATAGATCATAGCATTTCTATTACTTATTAATGCATGTGTGTGTGCTTAAATGTCATCTCTCTAACCCTTCACACACACACACACTCGGTCACACATCAGACATATACATGCATTAACCAGGTAATACTTATGGTAATTTGTCAAAAGATTTAAGTGTGTGTGCGTGTGCGTGTGTGTGTGTGCGTGTGTATGCTCAGAATGAAGCAGAACTCTGAGTCGGACAGGCGGAGTCCAGAGGGCGAGCATCGCAGCCCCAGCAGTGAGGATGAGCGTGAGGAGAAGGAGAGCAGCGCAGAGATCACCAACCCCGACGACTACAAAGAGATCTTCCAGCCGCGCAGCGCCATCTGTGAGACACACACGCACACACACACACACACGCACGCACACACACACACACACGCACGCACATACACACACACGCACGCGCACACACACGCACACACACACGCACGGGCGGGCACGCACGCACGCACGCACACACACGCACGCACGCACATACACAAACACGCACGCACATACACACACACACGCACGCATGCACACGCACATACACACACACACACGCACGCACACACACACATACATACACGCACACACACGCACATACACATACACACGCACGCACATACACACACACACGCACGCATGCACACGCACATATATACACACGCACGCACACACACGCACGCACACGTACACGCACACACACACACATGCACGCACACGCACATATACACACACGCACGCACGCACACACACGCACACAAACACACACACATGCACGCACGCACACACACACGCACACATACACACGCGCACACACACACACACACACACACACGCACATACACACACACGCACATTCACACACACGCACATACACACACATACACACATTCACATGTGCGCATACACACCTACAGAGGATATATAAGAACACTATTCAGTGTACTTTACTGGGAATTAGCCTGTGTGATTTAGTGAGAGAGGAGGTAGTCTTATAGTTTACTTTTGTGTGATGCTGGTCTCCATTAATGGGGCTCCGTTTGCTTCAAAGCTGACCTGGTCACTCTGTCTCTTCCATTTTCATTTAGCTCGGACACCTCCCAAAAGAACTGAACCTTTTCCAGCCCCACTAGACGATGGTACGAGAGAGAGAGAGTGTGCGTGCGCGTACATATATTTATTTCTGAATGAGTATGCTTTGTATACAGTAATTACATATGCTGTATAAGGCCATGTGTAATAAACCTATGATTTTCTCCTCCCTCCACCTAGCTGAAAGTTTCCCAGTGAAGCCTAATCAGATCGACATCGTGACCCCAGTATCTGATAGAGCAGCAGTGAGTATTTGTGGGGGATGTAGTTTTAATTAAGAATGAGAGTTTCACCTGTGTTTGTAGAACATCATTAAAATGGTATTTATGTGTATATTGCAGCCTTTTAACCTGAAAGCCCAGCCAATAGCAACCTCCACGCCTGTCCTAAGGGTGGAGCCAACTATAGTAGCCACTGCTCCACGCTCTGTTCCTGTGGTGACGTCGTCTGTTGCCCCTGCAAACCGACCCACTGTTACCACGGCGAAGACGAGGCAGCAGCCAGCTGTAATCATGTCCTCTCGGAACAAACCAATTGGACTCAATGTGGGAGACTTTTTGCCGGTTAGCACACACACACACACACACACACACACACACAAAATCTGGTCATATTTATTATTAATCAGTACTTTGTCAGAGTAATTGTATCAGATGGATACATATATATTGGATAAATAGTAACATATATTATTATTATAACATATACATATACTGTTTCTGTCTGTCGGTCTGATTGACTGTCTACCTGTCTGCGAGTGTAATGACAGGCAGTTTTATGTGTTAACATCCTAGAGTAAGAGTGTGTGTGTGTGTGTGTGTTTGTTTCAGCCTGGTGGGATCACCGACGAGGAGGCTTTGGGTCAGATTAAGAAAGGTCACGACACAATGTGTGTGATGTTGTCCAGTCGCTGCAAGAACCTCAACACTGTCCGAGCGGTGTGGGGCAGTGGAGACATCAAGGTGACCCTCAACAGATCACCCTCAACAGATCACCCCCAGCTGTGTTGTGCTTGGCTGAAATGCTCATTTATTGAATTTTCATCTGCAACATCTGGCCTAGTTTTGTGACATAATTTGTTGTAATGTTTTTGTTGGGCAGATTGTTATAATACTGCTTGTCTTGTTTTAAATTTTCTAGACATCCCTCGACTCTGCTGTGTCAATAAAGGATCTCTCAATAGTGGTGGACATTCTCAACATTGTCAACCTCAAACCGTGAGTGGAAATCCACACTTACAAATACCATATTAAACAAAATGGGCCCTAATTTAAACCATTGGCAAAGTGTAAAGTATAACTCAAACTAATTTTAATAACTAAGCAAAATGGTTTCATTAATGAGCAAGGTCCTAGGAGCAATCGCATGGTCACTGTAGTTCACCCAGGAGGTTCCTTGCTGGTCGCCTCTATCTTTCAGTCATTTAAATAAGGGCCCCTGGACTTTTAATGGGCAAAAACTCCGGTTATGTAAGAGCCAGTATGTGAGGGGGCATAAGATGTGTTAAAACCATGTTTGATGGTCTCTTCAGTGTTGCATGTTACCGTCTGTCATGTATCTGCTACGACAGGTCGCTATGGAAACTGGACCTGTGCACATCCATCCTGCCTCAGATTGAAGTGCTGCTGCAAAGCAAATATGAGAGGTGAGTGAGGCACAAACTAAAACTACCATAGCAATAGTACGGGTATCTGATGTATTGTGTATTATGCATTGCAGACAAGAAGCTGAATGTGGGATGTTTGATTGGATAATGTGTGGGGAGCTTAGGTGCCATGTTGTCTCTCTGTGTTGTAGTTATGTGCAGACAGGATGTGTCTCTGTGTTGTAGTTATGTGCAGACAGGATGTGTCTCTGTGTTGTAGTTATGTGCAGACAGGATGTGTCTCTCTGTGTTGTAGTTAAGTGCAGACAGGATGTGATGTGTGTCTCTCTGTGTTGTAGTTAAGTGCAGACAGGATGTGATGTGTGTCTCTCTGTGTTGTAGTTATGTGCAGACAGGATGTGTCTCCCTGAAACTGATTCTGAAGCGCTTCTGGCCTCTAATCTCGGACACACTCACAGCACCGCCCTCGGTGGGAGTGGACATCACACGGGAGGAAAGGTGTGTGTGTGTGTGTGTGTGTGTGTGTGTTTGCACATGCATATTTGTGTGTCTGAATATGTTTGAAACATATTGTATCGTGTCACATTTATTGTAACCCCTAGTATAGATGAGTAAAAACAGGTATTAAAAAAACAAACATATTTTGCTCTTTTATTTTAGTTTTACAATGAAAACAATGAGGACAAATTTAGCCTTGAAGGGTAGCAAATCTAGTTTGAGAAGACAAAATTCCTCATAAAGAAATTAATAAAAATAAAAAACACAATACTTGTGGCACATGTGTTTGCTAAAAATATTTATTAATTTATTTGAGGAATTTTTCTCTTATAACAAAAATTGCGTCCCTTCGAGGTTTAATTTTCCCTCATTGTTTTCACTGTGAAACTAAAGTAAAATGGCAACATATATTTTTATAATTAATAATTTATTTTACTCCTCTTTACCGGGGTGCAAATAAATGTGGAAGGTGCGGTTTATTTACATGTCAGTCACATCATGCAGTTTCAGTAGCAGTAGTACTGTATAAGGAGTCTTTCACGTGTAAATTATTTATGTCAGTCACTTAGCAACGAGTCTGAAGCATCTGATCATCATTATTTGAAGGAAATATAATATATGTGTGTGTGGGTTCTGTGACAGGCATCGGAAGTGTAAGGCATGCTACAAGCAGCTGCTGAACCTCCATAAAGTTGTGAAGAATCAAGCGAAGCAAGTGGGTCGCCATGGTAGCACTTTTACAGAACTCCAACTACTGATGGCTCCTCTGGACAACTGACTTGCACGTGCAAACACACACACACACACACACACACACACACACACAGTATTTCTGAACACTAAGTGTATACCTTTTCACATTCCCTTTCTTCTTGGCTTTCACACATAAACACTTACAGCCTAAATATGGCTGAGATTTGAAAAGCCCATAGTGGGCATAGACAGGGAGAGGCACATGAAAGCGCTGCACTTAACAGGTGGTTGGTATGTATGTGGTGAGTGACTAAGCGTATAGCTCTAGTTGACTTTAAGAGAGGGAAATGTCCTTTTTTGATTGTACAGTAGTTTTGTTGGAGTTTCTTTTACTTCTGAATTCTATTTCTCAACTTGATTTCTATTTCTCTTTTCTACTTGAACCATTGCTCACCAATGAGAAGAATTTATTGTCAAGACAATAAACAAAAATTAAATCCTTTGTAAAAAAAAAAATCTATGTTTTTGTTTTGTTTTGACCAGTTCAAGAAATGTATGCCGGTTGAGTTCCACCAGAATGGTACTTGTTACGTGTATGCCCTCAGAGCTGAGCATAGCATTCCTCGTCACTTAGCAATCGCAACCACAATTAGGCACTCGCGTACTCAAACATCCCCAGTTACACGGCAGTCATCCCAGGAGTCGTCTTGGGCACTCAACCGCACCGCAGCTTTCCGAACCACTCAAAAGCACTTCCATCCTCGCTTACAGCAGCGTTTACAACACAGCAACATGGAACAAAGAGTTTGTAAAAACAATACACCCTGAATGAGACCTGCTGCCATAAAGGAGACGGAGAGGAGGGGGAGCAAGGCAGTCCACTTTAAACCTTTCGATGTATTACTGGTCACAGAGACAACACTGTGCTGTAAAAATCAAAAATAGCATTTATTGTCTTTACAATACACATACAATCATGTAATACATCGTTATGTACACAATGTCATGTGTAACACAGACAGATAGTTGATTTCTCTTGGGGGAGGGGAAAGCTAGTGGAGGAGAACACATGGATTGCTCCATGGACTAGATCAGTTCACAGCTTGGAATTCATTAATGTATGGATTGGCCTTATATGGGCACCACACGCATCCAGTTGTCCTCCCTTCGAAATCCAACCATAAAGTTTCATGTCGTTTTTGACCTGCTCTGTTCGAAGTGATGGATCAGGGAGTTGACACACTCCAGCTCATCATGGAAACTCTGTAGTCCAATCAGAGAAGAGATGAGCCAAAAAAAAGGGGGGGGGGGGGGGTGATCTGAATCATGACTGTCCTTCAGAGGCGTCAAAGTACAAAGAGTTCTCTAGATGGACGAGTGGCTTACCACAGAAACACACTGTTGGTTTTTGGCTTTACACGTGCTAAGGCCTGAAAGACAAGAGCAGGAACTCAACGGCACACAACACAAGGGCTTGACCACTTGTATAGGGTGTATCTATGCGTGTGTAAGTATGTCTGTCTTGTCAAGAAACAGAAGGGATAAGCAGACTAATACCATAATGCCTCATTGGTGTGTGTATGTGTGTGTGTGTGTGTGTGTGAGCACAAGAAGCTGTAAAATGGTTGTGTGTGTGTTTTACAGTAGAAATATGTAGATGCAGTAATACAGTATGCTCTCTCTGTGTTCGTGTGTGTGTGTTGTGTTTGTGTTTTCTAAATGTGTAGAAGCAGTAAGACAGTCTGCTCTTTGTGTGTGTGCGTGTGTGTGTGTGTGTGTGTGTGTGTGTGTGCGCGCGCATACGTTATGTTTCATGTAAGGGCTGTTTCACCCAGCAGGAGCAGCTCGGCTTTCCTGCAGGAGCGGCAAACAGACACAGCAGCGCTTTAGATTGCACATGATCAACAATACAGGCACAGGATGGGAGTCCGGACCACACACACACACACACACACACACACGCACACGCACGCAGACACACACTCATTAGTACACTACTCCTACCAGACGAGAGTGGAATAGACACTAATGCTCACCTGCAAAAAAAAGCCACAGCTTCGCTATTTACTACATTCTAAATAGAATAGAATTATTAGCCATCACTATGTACAGTACTGATATCTGAGGGTATCACAAAAGTCTACATAACAATTAAATATATCATCTTATATATGTACACAAATCCAGCATTGTAAAAACCATGTCCTCGTGGGGAGAACTTTCTAGAACACTTAAATGAAGTCACTTTGGCACTTTCATGGCATGGTAATATTTACACAGACAGCAAAGTACAAATTATGACATCAGTCCAATTAGTCAGGGGGCATACAGAAAGCCGCCTGTTGTCCCGTAGGCTGGATCCGAGTTGGCGCTGGCTAGCTCCAGCGGTGCTGGCCACATGTATTTAACAGCGTTCTACAGAAAACTACTGGATTAGAAATAAAATATACCATTATATCTGATTTGGCAGCATTAACAAGCAAATTCAAGCAAGAACAGCATTTTCTTTTCAGGCAGGTAACCAAGCAAACATGCCTTCTCAGCCACAAACTACTCCCCCCTAAACTCTGGCTCTGCACCATGCTAAACCACCATTGAGTTCCACTCTAAAACCCACGTTCAGTACCCTTTAGAAAACAAAAAAAATAGCCTCTGCGTCAGTATTACATCATACTAAACAACAGATCCACAATAAACTAACTAAGCTTATGCTCAGTAGGCCTACAATATTATACCCCAATTCACTTCAATAAAAACAAAGCATCTTGGATACCAAACTCCAGCTGAGGACCATGTTAAACCCTTTCTCTGGGAACAGTCACATGCTCTTTATGGGATTCACGGTAAGTGAGGGAGGAAAATTATTAATCTGTCAACAACATCAGTCTCAAAACACAGGGAACCAGGGTTGAACTCAAGAAGTAAGAGGGATGATGGACATTTCTCTCCATGTGAATATGGTCAAAGGAACAACAAAAGGAAGCATAAAACCCTCTTGCAGGAAAACTGTTCAGGTAAGACAACAGGTCCTGTACCACAAATGTCTCTACTAGGATTGTCTTGTCACTCCACTGTTTTATCAACTTTAAGATGCAGTCTGAAATTCAAATTTGAATTTTGCAGTAGGTTGTTCACATTCGTTTTCAATAGCCAATTAAATTTCACCCCTCTCCTATCATGCTCCTAAAGCACCATGTGATTGGCTGGGATTATTTAGGCCTCAGTCCAAGCCACTATGTTTCCCATTTACAGAGCCATGTCTGTACAAATGCAGGATGTTTTTAATGAAAACGCTCTACAGACAACTAGCCATAATTTGACAAAACATGTATAGGATAAGAATCACAGACTGCACCTTTAACCTACACGAATATTCTGTAAAATCTTAGACTCTAGGTAGAACCTGGCTGCCTATCCAGTTACAGGTTGTGGCTATCAGTCTAATATTGTCTGTGAATTGTCTGTGCCTGCTGTCTTGAAGATTCTGGTCTCACCCTTTACTGTTATCAGATTTGTATCAGAAGTGATCCTTGCCTTGTGGTACCTCCTGATTCTGCACATAAACTTGAACACTGGGTAGAAGACAAAGTATTGGCAACAATAGGATTTGCCAGCTCTCCAGTGAATAATAACCATTCACGATGGGGACTTGATTTACAAACAGATTTTAGAATAATATAATGCCTGGGATGCAACAGATTTCTTTCTACATAATAAATATTTCTGCGTTACAGACCACAGATCAGCTGAGAACGTTCAGCTCTTGGGATGCAGGCTGGGATTTGAGAGGGATTCATCTGACCCTCAATCTCCACCGGGGGCAAAACTAACCCTGAAACTACAGGGATCTCCAATAACAATCTCCATGACATACATCAATGTAGGCAACTATTTCTGTCACTCTACAGAACTACCATCATTTCACACAATCAAAAAAATGTACTGCATTGATTTACAAAGTAAATAAAAAACAAGCTTATTTCAGCATGAGTAAAAAGATCACAAATGACCTGAAAATCAGTAAATATGACTAATCAAAATTCATTTCAGAGCAGAATCTATCAATAGTACAAACCCTGTGTACTGCTACTACTCAGAATTATATTAAAATACTCCTGACAATACTCCCAATAATACTCTCCGTATTCAAGTAAGTAAAGGGATAAGCTGTAACTCTCCAAAAACATTCATACACTCATGAAAAAATAATTTATACACAAATAAATAATTAACATTGTTTTGGAAAGATGCATACAAAGTTTTTTTTGTTTCTGTTCCTTTTTGGCCTAACAGACTTCAATTTCCTTGGCGAGATGACACCCCTCTGATGTTTTGGGAAGGAGGAGCAGAAAAGGAACTGTTAACCCTTCCAAACCGTGGGAAACTAAGACAGGGAGAATGTAGAAGAGAATGAACTGGATACAGGGATTTTTCCCACAGGGAGGCAATTTTGAAGTGTGATGCCAATTTTGAACGTTTCTGATGTTAGTCAATTGTGTTTCAGATGCTTCACTTTTCAAGGGAGAAACATCAATGTCATTACTTGAAAAGAGTATTAAAACCAGCATGCTGAATATATAAGCACAGCCTTCTCTCTTCTGAGTACCATGGATTAATGTTATTTTAGTGTATTCTAAGTGGCCAGTCACTCATTTCTGGGTATTATTAGCCTTTTGTAGAAGCATCCAATCATCATTCTTTTCATGTCAGGAGCCTTGCTCTGCACACTAAAGAGGGGGGTGGGGTGGAGATGAATGAGGGTGAAGGGGAGAGAGGCTGTGTAAAGGGGCTATGGTGTCTCCTCTCTCTTTGTCTCCTGATCTCACCTGTCCTCTGCTCCTCCTTCCTCGTCCCTCCTGTGCTCATGCCACCTCTCCTTCTGATCTCTCCATTCCCTGCATCTCCTGCGTTCCTCACTGCTATTCTTCCTTCTTCCCATCTCCTCCCCGCCCAGTCTCTCTCTCTCTCTCTTGTCTACGTTGTTTCCTTCCTCTCTTCTCTTCTTTCTTTTCCTCTCTAGATGACAGACTCCATGTTGTCGTTCCAGTCCTGGTCCTCCAAGTTGTAGATGAACTTGGTGCGGTTGACGGGGTTCTGCGTGATCTCCTTGCCCAGGTTGTCGAGCGTGACGTTGGAGGCGAACAGCTGGCTGGGCGTGAGGTAGCCCTCGTTGTTGCGGATGTAGCGGTCGTAGTGGCGGCGCAGGCAGAGCCAGGTGATGGTGTAGAGGACGAAGGCGCTGGCCTTGAGCGCGATGGCGATGCTGACGTATAGGTGGCGGTAGGTGACGTTGTCGTAGAGCAGGCAGGCACCGCGCATCCCGCACGCGTGGCTCCACAGCAGGCAGGTGGAGTCGATCCCGATGCCAAAGATCAGAGGCGGAGGGATGAAACCTGGGAAGAGGTGGAGCAGAGGTGGAGGTGAGAAGGGATTAGAGGATAAAAGAAGAGGTGTGGGGGCAGGGGGATGAGAGGAGAGGAGAGGAAAAAAGAAGGAGAAAAAGAGAGGAGAAATTGCATGAGATGAGAGGAAATTTCATGAGAATAAAAAAGTGGAACAAGTAGAGAAGCGAGGAGAGTGGAGTAGTGTGGAGAGGAGTGTGAAGGGTAGGTAGAGAGAAGAGTGAATACAAGGAGGATAGAAAGAGTAGAGAAAAGAGGAGAGGAGAAGAATAGGTCATACTTCCAAACTGCATTTATAAATCTGCAACACAATAACATGTGATGTCATCAGACACACAGAACATAACAGAGATGCATATCAAATTACTTACCAAGTAGCCGTAGCAACAAGAACAGAACTCCAAGAGCGTAGGATTTCAGCTCTGGGCTCACAGTCCTAAGAGACATGAATAAATATAAACAAGCTGGTTGTGCCACTATGACACAATAGTTACAAACTACAAACTACATGTTAACTGCTACAGACTACCTGTGAACAGCATCCTACCTACATGGTATTGACAGCCACAGCTGTACATAATGTCATCACACATATTCACCTCACTGATGCACAGAGTCAGCAGTACCTGATGAAGATGACTGGTGGGCTTCATGAGGACATCCTTAGCAGTGACTGACAGTGATGGACATGGTGGATGTCAGGGACACTACCTAATGAGGAAGACGATGATGAAGAGCTACACTGATGGACTGATAGCCATGACGGTGATAATACTTATCATGACAACGGCAATGATTCTGATGATGATGGTGATGGTTAGAATAAACATGATAGGTGGGTAGCTGGATGATTTGTGAAAACATTAGTGATGGCAAACGGCATGATAATGAAGACCACTGTGTAGACAGTGGTGAGAAAGATGTAACTAATAGTAGTCTTGAAGGCAATGGCAGTGATTATACTGATGATGAAGATTATGATTACTGATGTGTGATGAGAAAGATACTGATAATAATGACGATGATGTTCACTATGGTGATAATAATGATGATGATGTTCAGTATAGTTATAATAAGGATGATGATGTTCACTATAGTGATAACAATGATGTTGATGTTCACTATGGGGATAATAATGATGTTCACTATGGTGATAATAATGATAATGTTTACTATGGTGATAATAATGATGATTATGTTCACTATGGTGATAATAAATATGATGATGTTCACTATGGGGATAATAATGATGATGTTCACTATGGTGGTAATAATGATGATGATGTTCACTATGGTGATAATAATGATGATGTTCACTATGGTGATAATAATGATGATGATGTTCACTATGGTGATAAAAGATGACGATGTTCACAATGGTGATAATAAAGATGAAGAAGACCAATAAAATGGTGATGAAAACAACAACATAAGTGAGAATGATGATAATAACGGAGAAGAAGAAGAAGATGATGATGACGACAATATAAAGATGATGATGGTGTTCATACCTGATAAGGATGATGACAGAGGGTGTCTGGGCCATGGCTCCAATCATGCTGCAGACACACACCACCGCCAGGAAGGTGAGGAATGCCCGCTGGCAACCTGCACTCTGGCACTTCCCCGGCAAAGCTGTGCCCACACTGTTGCCACGGGAGATGCACCTGCAGCCCATCAGGTCCTGAGAGACAGATGAGGGAAGATGCAGGGAAGAAGCAGAGCGGCAGCCATCAGTGTGGGCGTGCAACTTGAATAATAATATATGTGATGTATTATATTGTGTGTGTTGGTGCGTTTGAGATAGGGTGTGGGTATCTGTATTTGATTGTATTGTACACAATGTATTCGAGTACATTTGTTCATGTATAAATGTCTGTGTTATGGATTGTGTGTTTGTGTATGTCTGGTTGTGTATGTTTGCTTGTGTGTGTGTGTGTGTGTTTGGGCTCACTGGTTTGGTCCAGCCAGCGAGGCATGCGGAGAGAGTGTGTGTGTGTGTGTGTGTGTGTGTGTGTGTGTGTGTGTGTGTGTGGGCTCACTGGTTTGGTGCAGCCAGCGAGGCATGCGGAGAGGTAGGTGACTCCGTTGGATCCACACACTGGGCTGAGTGAGGTGGTGTAGCAGTCACAGCCGCTTATGCACGCAGCGTCAGCCTTCTGCCATGTGCCCAGAGACCTACACACACACACACACGCACACACACACACACAGACACACCGCACGCACACACATAGATGTTTTAAGCTTTATGAACATCCACTGAGACAAGACAACCAGCAACAACTCTGGATAGTAGTCACAGACCTAAAACCCTGCAGACTCCTTCTAGGGCTCAACAGAAGGGATATGTGGCTGTGTGACCTTGGATGCATAGCAGATTCCTCAAAAGCATGGCACACCTCAAATTATTCATCAAAAAACTTAGATCAGAACGCCACATGGCATGCATTTCTTCAAATACTTAGTGCCTGACAGACCAGGCACATCTAGGACAGCACATCTCTATCGACCACGTTGCCAGGACATCTCTCTGGCATTGCAACTTCCTCCCTCCCTTTCTTGTGAGCCTACTTTACGACTTTGGATCTCAGGCCAGGGCCGCATGTCATCTTTCTAGCCAAGATTCTGACACCCCCCCCCCCCTAGATTGATAACTTCATTTGCCACCTCAGGTCACACGTCAAGCTCCCTTCGTCAGAGGGCACAGCCTGTACTCGCGAACATTTGAGCTGGCAGCAGGATGAGGGGCTGATGATGACTCACTCGTTTCCGTAGGCAACGGTGACCCCGGCAATGGGCCCCGTGTCACAGCCCAGAAAGAGGAAGGACACGTAGCAGGCGGTAGAGACCACATTGACCATCATGGCTAGTCGGATGGCCCCCAGCGCTGACAGGTCTAGGCGCTTCACCAGCAGACCCCCAAGGAAGATGCCAAGGCACGCGCACGGGATGGCCGTCATGCCTGCGCCCCAGACAGACAAACAAACAAACAAACAAACAAATGCAAATTAATCAAAAATACTTGCAAAGACAGGATGAATAAAAATAACATTTCCAGAAGCAAAGTTCTCAAGCTCTCTGACAGGACAACGGCAAACTAATAAATAAACACAAATAAAAGCACAAATAAATAAACACAGATAAAAGCAACCTTGTTTCTGGGCAAACAAATAAATAAACACAGATAAAAGCAACCTTGTTTCTGAAGCCCAGAACAGGTATTTGTTTTGATGCCTGCTCTGTAGGGCCATGACAAGCCTGTACTAAAGAGCTGTCTACACACACACACACACACATGTCACTGTCACACCTGCAACCAGGACAAACAAACAACGAAAAAACAAACGTGCTTACTAAAGCTCAATATCCACACACACACAAGACGGCTGCTACAGACAAGATATAAGCACAAAGGTAAACTTGCTAGAGCACAACACCCTTCCCCCATACATAAAGAAGCTGGCATGGATGTGTCACAAAACATTCATAAACAAACATGAAAAGCAAATGCATTTTATGAAGCTTGGTGCCCCAACAGTAGTGTTACGGGTCTATGGGATAAATCTAACAGGCATAAGATCCTCATCCACTGCTGAGCTAGATAATGTGGGTCAAGTGCACGTGTGTCATGTGTTTGTGTGTGTGAGAGAGAGGAAAAACAAGAGGAGTGTGTGCATGCAATATCTGGTTGTCTCAGTGGATGTTCATAAAGTGGAAAACATCTATGTGTGTGTGTGTGTGTGTGTGTGTGTGTGTGTGTGTGTGTGTGTGTGTATGTGTGTGTGTGTTTGTTGTTAGTGGTTAGATGGTAGAAATCTGAGGAAACATAAAGATTTAATTCTTCAAATGCTAGGATAGGACATTAACCCCAACATCTGAAAACTCATGTGACTCCCTCCAAATGCAAGACATTATTGATGACAGGGCCATGCCTGGTGCATACTGTGTATAATCATCATTTTTCTTGTTTCCAGTATTCAGAGATGTCTCACCCACAGAGCCCCTCACAGCTTACCCAGTAGCTGATTGGCTGACGAGGTTGTCAGGTTGAACTGCTGTTCCAGGTACTTCCCTAGAAAGGCGGCGAATCCTGCTACCACGGCGATCTCCATGCACGCAGCCAGAATCACACACGTGAACACAGGGTTGGACAACAGGTGCTTTGTCACCTTGGGGATGACTGAAATAAGACAGAGAACGAGATGAGAGAAACATTAAGGTCTTGTTAATGGAAACTGAGTAAGACCAAAGATCTGGTACTAGTTTAAGTGTAATTAGAAGATAAATGTAGTAAATGGTTAAATATCTGAGCTATGACATGCTGCAAAATCAGTCAGCTCACACTAACTGTGATTCATAGTTTTGAGTTATTCAGTTAGTAAGTGAGTAAAACTGACATGTAAAGCAAATTAGGACTGGGATCTAACTGAGAATGTATTGGTATAAGGACTAGAGGTAGACTGGGATCTAAGTGAGAATGTATTGGTATCAGGACTAGAGGTAGATTGAGAATGTGTTGGTATAAAGACTAGAGGTAGATTGAGAATGTATTGGTATCAGGACTAGAGGTAGATTATTGTTATAAGGACTAGAGGTAGATTATTGGTATAAGGACTAGAGGTAGACTGCTGGTTGGGGATGGACACTACGAGCTGTCCGGTCTGCAGAGTTGACTCTGTCTCCCTCAGCTGTATCACTCTTTGTAGCCAATTATCCTAATGAACTAGCCTTTAGCGTAGCATTGTTTTGTAGCATGTCCCATGACGGTCGCTCACTTTGCAGGTGCTGGCAGCAGGTGAGGCCGCTGTTGAGGTTGAGGTCATGTGCGGCGTGCCCCTCGTACTCCTGCGCCAGCTCAGCGGGCAGCATGGCCTGCTGGCTCTCGCTGCCGCTGCTCTCCGGGCCCTCGATGAGCGACTGCGGGAAGCCGAACATGAAGAGCGATGAGAGGAAGAGGAAGAAGCCGCAGAGGATAAAGCCGCCCCACCAGGCGCCAATCCAGCGTGGGTCATCGGGCGTGATTTCCACCTCTCCTGCGCACAGGGAGCAAAGCCACACGTGAGTGGAGAGTGGATACCTGGAGCACAGGTGAGACAGGCCTGATGTACCTGGAGCTCAGGTGAGACAGGCCTGGAACACTATCCTATCATTCGGATACCTGGAGCACAGGTGAGATAGGTCTGATGTACCTGGAGCACAGGTGAGACAGGCCTGATGTACCTGGAGCACAGGTGAGACAGGCCTGGAACACTATCCTATCATTTGGATACCTGGAGCACAGGTGAGATAGGTCTGATGTACCTGGAGCACAGGTGAGACAGGCCTGATGTACCTAGAGCATAGGTGAGACAGGCCTGGAGCACTATTCTATCATTCGGATACCTGGAGCACAGGTGAGATAGGTCTGATGTACCTGGAGCACAGGTGAGATAGGCCTGATGTACCTGGATCACAGGTGAGATAGGCCTGATGTACCTGGAGCACAGGTGAGACAGGCCTGGAGCACTATCCTATCATTCGGATACCTGTAGCACAGGTGAGGTAGGCCTGATGCACTATCCTATCATTTGGATCCTTAGATTTCCTTAGAAGTCCGGATTCCTCTGGGGTGAAAGGGATAGCTACAGCCATAAGGCTGGTATTAAAACCCAAAGATTCTTCCCGCTTCAGACCAGGGTGTTCTTGGCAGAAGTGAGGTGTAGGAGTTTGTTGCATGGCAGAATTCTGAATTCATAATAACTACTCAAAGAACCCTAACAAAAATGAGAATTATTTTTTTCAAACCCTACAGTCACTGTGTTGTACGTGTGCATAATTTCATAGTTCTTAAATGAATCAAGGAGGTGGTTTAGTAATTCAGTGATTTACTGGTATCTGTAATAGACTAACTTTTCATTTAAAAACTGAATTTTATGTTTACTTCCTGTTGGAAGACAAACTGCCCGTTTCAGTAACAACAATTGTATTCACTATCAAGGCCTGCTGGGTCATTACTGGTGTTTGAGCTGAATAAAACTGTAATTAAATTGTACAGGGTGGAGGGGTGGAGCACCAACTCTCCACTGTGGGCTCCTGGGTGCAATATCCCTGAGCACTTGCTCTGCTAAAGTTATGCCCTGAATTTTAGTCAGCACTTGGAAAAAACTGTTCAGGAATTAATCCACTGACATAACAGTTGATACTATGGGAAAACGTTTTCCTGAACACACTTTTGTCTTCTGCCTTCGAGTGGATACTGTGATCTCTGGTACGTGAAGGTGGCACACTTAGATTTTTGCTACCCCAGAGCTAACTTGCAATGCAACTTGCCATAGGTAGTTAGCTTCAATTAACAACCGGATCTCCTTATATGGGCAAAGATGGCCGTTTTGGTTCTTTTTTGTAGGCGAACTTCAGAAGTCTATTCACTGTGCCTGCTGAGGTGACCTTTATTTGATAGTTCAGGTGTGGAGGGTTTCGTGATTAACATAATGCCTGGCCGGTGCCCACTCACTGGCATCTATGAAGACGGCATCCACGTAGAACTTCGTACAGAAGGAGCCGAGGATGAACCCACACGCAGGGCCAAACACCAGCGTGGAGAACAGGATACCTGTAACAAACACACACACAGGACACACACACACACAGAGAAAACACACACACACACACACACACACACACACACACACACACACAGGACACACACACACACAGAGAGAAAACACACACACACACACACACACACACACACACACACACACAATGGTGGTTAAACAGAAGTAAAATTATAATATAATATTGAAATTACTGTAGAAGGAATATTTGTAAGGTATATTTCATCCAAATAAACATATCATGTTGTCTGTAAAGGCATTATGGTATGTCATGTGCTTGCTCTGCTCTATCTGAATCAAGTAATTCACAAGGTGAGCTACACATAGCTAGCCTGATGAGCCAGACCCACATTAAAATGTAGGGTCTGGGCACTCACCGTTCGTAGTGCTCAGTCCGAGGGGCAGGATAATCGGTTGTCTTTCAAATTACCTCTGCACGCAATAGGACAGCGCTATGAGTCCCATGCGTTTTCCCACCAGCGGAGCTAGTTGGCTAGTTCAAACTTTTGCCAACTTAAAAAAAGCTTAACTCGTGTCATGCTGTTCGCCAACAGCCACATCCATCTTTTTTGTTTTCAAGTAGCAGGGAATTCAAGCCAAACCATTGCAACTCTGCCATCAATCATTATGTTAAGCCCGCCTAACGACTCTATACACGATTTGATTGGCCTGATAGAAGTTTAATTTTTCGAGCTCACAAGCCAACGGAGAGTTGCTAGACTAGCCCTGGCAGCTGCCGCTAGGGTGCGTCTAGATTTCTAGGCTAACACATAGCATGTAGTAGATAAAAACAAAGGCAGAATTATAATGTAACAGACTCTATTGGAGGTGTAATATGTAATATTACTCTGAAATGAATGTTCAGCTTGAGACCTTAGAGTAAGAATTTAAAATTTGGTGATGGTGTGCATGTTTTCTATAGCCTGGGAATCCTTTCGGCAATTTGGGATTTCCTCTGCAGGTCCGTCTGGCCAAGAGGCCATTGAACCCCATTTCCAATGTCCCTAAAACACGGGCATGCAAATACAATCGCTAATCTGACATGGACATGTATTTCTTTGGAATTGAGTAAACAACTGCATTTAAAACGTTTGTTTACAAGATTTCTACATGTTTGTAACGATTTTTCTAAAACTCTACACACATTTTCACACCTAGACACAGATAAGGATTGTGAGGTTACTTCCTTGTCATTACAAAGCCCAGGATTGCCAATGACCACACTAACGAACGAATTGGATAACCACATCCACCAGGTGTGATTTCCACAAAACATGTGCTAATTTGAAAACGCAGCACTCAGGTGTACTATAAAAGGCAGCAGCTTTTACAGTAGTTTTTTAAGTCAAAGTGTATGTACTTTTAATAAAAAAGTAATTTTTATTTGTCTACAGATTTTATTTGTTTCTTTGATTTCATTGTTGGTTGATTATTGTAACTGATTATGGTGAGAAATACTGTATTGAAATAAATACTTGAAATATTCAGGCTGCAGCATCAGTGTTGTTCAGTGCTTGGTAAGTTTATAGTAGGCCTATTTGTGTACATTCTCCCTATATCTCAAACTAATCATGAATGTTGTGGGTTTGTCACTATTTTTTTTGTCATCTAAATTGTCCCTTACATAACAATGTCTGGCCAAAAATCTAGCACATGCTATTTCCTAACATTAGTTTTTATTACAAATGTGTTTTTTATTTATCACAGCAGTGTGAAACTGGCTGCAATAGTGTCTGATCATTGAGGACTGTGTTAGTTAAATTAAAACTAATAGCATTTTCACAAATGTGTGATATGTTTTGACTGAAGTGTGTCATTTTGCAAACAATCTAGTATGAATTATGTAAATTGAGTGTGGTGTTTGGATAATTGTGATTATATTTTGAAAAAAAGAACCCGGTTTTCAAAATTGTGTGTAAACAATTGAAAAAAACTGTAATTTCACTGCTAGTTACGCCCCTGCTGAAAGTCGTAAGTCAATTAACCTTTTCCAGACCCACTCCCAATTGTACAGTTGAGAAGGTATGTGAGTGTGTGTTTCCCTCCAAACATGGTATAAAAAATAGGCCAGTCTTGCATTCTCTCTCTTCTCTCTCTCTCTCTCTAACTCTCTTTTCTCTAAAGCTAAAGCTTAGCTAAAGCACAAACAGTGACTTTGTCCTGCAGTGTACATGTTATACATGGTGTGTGTGTGTGTGTGTGTGTGTGTGTGTGTGT
>NW_027468630.1:12396888-12489388 GCF_046254945.1 Alosa pseudoharengus | reverse complement strand
CAAATGCTGCCCTCATGTGAAGCATGTTATTGGCCGATCAAAGGGATCTGAAAAGTCAAGGTGAACCTTGCAGCCCCTGGAGACAATAGCCTCAGAATCGATTTACAGAATTAAAATAATGTATTGTACCACAAATGTATAATCCTATCTGAAGCCACGTGAGTCTAAAGTAACATTTACAATTTCTGGCCAACCATACATGTAATTGAAGATCTCACTATGGGTCAGGCTGGTAGGCTACCTCATGACCGTAACTCACCAGATATGCACCGACGGTACCCTGGGCCAGCATCAGCGCACATTCTGACACCAGGAAGATTTTGATGTTGGAGAAACATGAGGTCTTTTTCTGGCACTCGTCTGTCTCGATGTCTCCCGGGGACTCTTCGGCGCACATCGGGCTTTTCACCTGCATCCTGAGACAGCGGTAGCCTACTCTCGCTGGCTGCGGTTTGCAGCAGGAGACGGGATCAGTCCGGCCGGAAGGTGATCATTGAGATCTGAGAGCTAGGTTACAACACAAACCAAACGCAACGCGTATACAGCAACATGGATCAACCATCCGCAGGTGTTTATTTTAACCTCCGTAGCGTCCAAACAACCAATGCGACATCCAATAAAGGCAAGCGTGAATAATGAGCGTTCAGATGGTTTATTCGAGGTGATATATCCGGCAGCCTCGCCAGCCTCTAATATTAGCAGGCTCAGCTACGCATTTAAGGCAGAAAAATGGTAGATCCAAGGAGAAGCGCCAACAGAGGACGTGGATGTATCTGACCATCAGCAACAGTGACACTGACATTTCAAAAGACTTCCGCAGCGGTGCATTTTATCCTTCGATGTGGATCATTCAGCGCACATAACAATAATCCGACAATTCTTATAGAGATTTCAGACGCGCTGTGGATACGTGGGCACCGGGAACCGTACCGACGCGGACCTTACTACCGAGTCGCGCAGCCTGCACCAAATACTGACCCCCCTCTCCCCCAACACCTCCCCCTCCCTATCCACAGGTTAAGACGAGACAGTAAGATGCTATTACAGTAAAGCGCAAATATGTAGGCCTAGCCTATGTGAATAGATAGATAGCCTAGATAGATAGATAGATAAATAGATAGAACACTGCAATACTCTAAGAACTATAACATAAGCAATGAAAGATGCCTGATGAAAAGAGCGATAGACAACAAAAGTATATGTTTGTACATGCATACATACCGGTACTTACACACACACACACACACACACTGTAGGCTACATACTACAGACATACAGCCTCTATAGGCTATACAAACACTGGACAAATACAGCCAAGGGAGGACAGAATACATGAACACCACAAATAACTATATATGTAATTGACATGTGTATGCACAAATCCCATTCCTGCATGTCTCTCTCTCTCTCTCTCTCTCTCTCTCACACACACACACACACACACACACGCACACATATTCCTGGGGTCAAGCTGAATGCTGGGCTACTGGGACCGACTGTTATTTTGGGAAGCGTGTCACCGGGACTGGCCTAAAATAACTCGTCGCTCTGCAAACATGAGAGACAGTGCCACTGGTCCTCAGTCAGCTGAAGGCCACTGCAGGCAGCAGGCAACTGACATGATTTAACACTGACTCCGAGGTGCCGTGTTTAAACATCATTAAAACATCAGACCCCGCCGCTGCAAGCCGCATGGACAGAGGGCTCACGTTAAAACATTGTTGTCATGTATAAACGTTTTCAAAAGGAGATCTTCCTAATCCAAGATTATTCTGCATGAAGTGGGTTATTAATTAGAGGGTCTTTTTGTAAGATATTTGATTTTTTGTTGTTTTGATTAATCCCAACCAGGGAGAATACAGAGATTGTAACGGACCACATCAAAGGGGCAAAGACAAACAAACACAAAGCATTTTACAAAACGCATGCTCAGGATCCCTGATGAAAGATCTGTGATGTCATACTGTGATGTGACAAGCACCTGGTGTTATTTGGGCCTGTTTACGCCACTGCTCATGTTGCTTTAACATTCATCAACTTGCTCACAGTATACAGATCATGCACATTTCAGAAGTATATGGGCCGTGCCAAGAGTAACACCCCAAAATGAGGCTGTACTAGCCTGACGAGCCAGACCCATTAAAATGTCTTTCAAATTCCCTCTGCACACAATAGGACAGCGCTGAGTCCCATGCGTTTTCCCACCAGCGGAGCTAGTTGGCTAGTTCAAACTTTTGCCAACTTAAAACAAGCTTAACTCGTGTCACACTGTTGGCCAACAGCAACATCCATATTCTTTGTTTTCAAGTAGCAGGGAATTCAAGCCAAACCGTTTCAACTCTGCCATCAATCATTATATTAAGCCCGCCTAACGACTCTATACACGATTTGTTTGGCCTGATAGAAGTGTAATTTTTCGAGCTCACAAGCCAACGGAGAGTTGCTAGACTAGCCCTGGAAGCAAATGTAATTTGCTGCCGCTAGGGTGGATCTAGATTTCTAGGCTAAGGCTGTACCATAACATTTAACATTAAACAAGGTTATATTCACATTCTTTAGGTTGCAGGTTTCAAAGCTAATCATGATTAATATCTCCTGTAAAGGACCACAATGTAGTTTAATATGTATAATCAAAGTTTTTTTTTTGCATTCATGAGTTTATTTATTTTTGGGTTTTTTTTAAAGGGGAACTCTATAACCTGTTATTCCATCCCCTACTGTATATCGAAACAATGTCCCCAATGTTTTGACAGCAGCATTATTAATATTTGACAGGAAACCAGGGAACCTTGTCTGAGCTGCTTTATATAAAAAAAAAATCTGTATGGTTTCCATTGTTCCTGCTCATCTTGTGTAGTGCAAGTAAGCATTTATTACACAGGACTTAGCGAAGAGTGCTGTTGTTTCCTTATCCTTTCCTCTTCGTATTTTTTCTTACTTTCTTGGGTGTTTTGAAATATGGCTCGTGTTTGCAGGGGTGAGTGAGTTTCAGGGGAACTCTCTTTCTGGCGGCTCACTGGCTGAAAACACTAAGGTGTTCAGTGCCTGAGAACACATACAAAGAGGTATGTGATCTCAGGGCTTATTGTGCGTGTGTGTGTGTGCGTGTGCATGTGTATAATAGACTAAGGGGGTGTGTGTCTGTGTGAGTGTAAGGGATTTTTGGATGAACAATATATCAGACAGTGCAAGTGTGTGTGTGTGTGGTCAGCAGAATCACAGCACGTAACTCACACCCCGAGACAGCAGGAGAGATTTAAACTGCAAACACGAAAGCCAATCGCAGCACACACACACACACACACACACACACACATGCTATTACTCTCTGTTCTCCCTCTCTTATGCACACATAATCACACACATACTCTCTCTCTCTCTGTCACACACACACACACACACACACACACACACATGCTATTACTCTCTGTTCTCCCTCTCTTATGCACACATAATCACACACATACTCTCTCTCTCTCTCTGTCACACACACACACACACACACACATGCTATTACTCTCTGTTCTCCCTCTCTTATGCACACATAATCACACACATACTCTCTCTCTCTCTCTCTCTCTCTCTCTCTCTCTCTCTCTCTGTCACACACACACACACACACACACACACACACATGCTATTACTCTCTGTTCTCCCTCTCTTATGCACACATAATCACACACATACTCTCTCTCTCTCTCTCTCTCTCTCTCTCTCTCTCTGTCACACACACACACACACACACACACACACATGCTATTACTCTCTGTTCTCCCTCTCTTATGCACACATAATCACACACATACTCTCTCTCTCTCTCTCTCTCTCTCTCTCTCTCTGTCACACACACACACACACACACACACACACACACACATACAGTAGAAGACCCCTTGTGGCCTGCCATCTGTCTTCTTATTCTCCAGGCTGCAAAAGCATTTCTCGCAAAAGCATTTACACACATCTAGAAATTACAACCACACATATAATGTACATGGCAAACACTTTTAAGACTATTTCACAATTTTATCTACATTTCCCCAGAAAATCTCAAAAAGGTCTACTTTGGTGCATTATAAGAAGACTTCTTCTAATATTCACCTGACACAGCATTACATCAGCAAGGACAAGGTCAGGCATTCAGCACCCAGGGATACTGCTAAAATATGCACACAGATACAATCTGCCTCCTCTGGACAGTGTAAGGAATTCTGGTCAACAGCTTTTTAAATTGGAAAATTAAAGACAATAAGATGGGTGAAGTAAAGCCAGTCAGTTACTCTCATGAAGGCTTTTTTAAATGTATCTTTAATTTTTTTTAAATGTCTAAAAAGGTCATATACTGAAGAAAAATAAGCATTATACACAATACATGTTTACAAACCACAGCCTCATGTAAGTTTTATCAAAGTTATCTTTGTGCTAAAGAGACACCAAAGCAAAGCACATTTCATTCTGAGATTTTCTGTGTCATTGCCCTTTAGTGCCCTTTTACTCCCTGTGGGCTTTGTTAGGGTCTTCTGGGTGGTCAAGAAGGAAGCAGGATGGGTGTCTTGTGTAAATGAAGCAGTAGTCAAATGGACATGGGAAAACTGCTGATTGCCTTCCTTCCCACAGTGATGTGGTACAGATTTATTTCAAGTGAAACTACAATTGCATCCAGATTTATTTCAAGTGAAACTACAATTCAGATTTACAGTATTTTGTACTACCAGCCAAGTAAAAACCAGTATGGATGTCAAATGCATGCATCTCTTTTCGTATAGGCTATGCTTCTCTTGTATTCCAGTTAAATGGCTTATAGATCCAACATGGTTCTGAAGTACATAGACTTTCAGAAATAGGACTGGGTATGGTTGGACCATAACCACTTACATTTGTGGGAGAGCATGCATGCATTTGACATCCATACAGGTTTTTACTTGGCTGGTACAAAATACTGTAAATCTGAATTGTAGTTTCACTTGAAATAAATCTGGATGCAATTGCACTCTTTGGCCAGTAGACGAAGACAAAAGTCCTCTATACGAGAGTAATTCACCACAAGCAAAAGGAATGGTGTCATTTCTCCTCAAAGCTCTGTAAGCTAATTTTACACCCTCTTGTGTACACAATGACTAACTCTCTGGCAGAACCATGGCTGGGACTCAGGGGAGGTGTGGGAGTGTGTTCTGAGGGGAGTGTGTGCTGGGGAAGTGTATGCTGGGCGAGTGTGTGCTGGGGGAGTGTAGCGGTCACCACGCTGTGCTCAGAGCTCAGTCCAGCGAAAGAGAGAGAGAGAAAGCAGAACCAACATCTTTATTGACAGTTCATCATGGGAGGATCATGCCAGAATGTTCACGTTTCATAACGCCCTAGGTCTGGCAAGTTCTGTGGCTGCTTTACATATTACATAAATCATATAGCTTGACAAAAATATTCTATATAAAGGATAATTACAGGTTCACAAAATCCATGTGTGTTCTTTGCTTCATTCCCCTTTTGAGCACTTTCATCGTTATAGACTAAGAGGAGTCCTGATTTATTATTTAACTCATAGTGTAATGATGGACGTTGCCTGGGAGATCTGGAATTCAGTGACTTGTGGAGGACCCACAACGGTGTGACCCTCAATGTCCTATGGGGACAACAAACGCATAATGATGCCATTTTCTACAACATTCAAATGAGACCTTGGAGTGATGACACTACATCATTTGTCCAGCAGAGGGAGATAAAAGCTCATCTTTGCCTGATTTTTGTTTTTTGATGTTTATAGAAGGACACAGTAGTTTGCAAAAAAAAAGATATTATGAAGTCATTACAATCAAGGGCTTTTGCGTGTGTACTACAAGCACAATTACTTTAAACACAATTACTCTACATTTAGCACATAAAGCACAATTAGCACAATGTGTTAATTCTGGCTGTTCATTATTAGTAGTCCCTGACCCTGGAGACTGATGACCCAGTCCTGACTCACCTGCCCCAGAACACCAAACATCTCTCTGCCTCAGCCCAGCCATAGAGAAGTCTGGGAAATGTTCTGAGTTTGTGCAGGGCTCTAACCGTTTCGATAAGAAAAGGTTTTTATCTGCTTTCCCTTTGGCATCTGAACTGGAGTGAACTTGACCTTTAAAATAATTGTTTGGTAGCTTTAGGATTTAGGATTGCCTGCATTGTCACACACATGTTGTCCCTCCAACCTCCCCTCTCTCTCTCTCTCTCTCTCTCTCTCTCTCTCTCTATCTCTCTCTCTCAGACATGCATATATTTGGGTCAGTGTCCTTCACTATCTTTCACATTTCACTTAAAACAACATCAACAACAACAAAAAAAACAAAACAATTCCCTCCTTGAATGATGCAACAATAAAATAATCAGCCTTATAAACTTAAACTCATTCACATCCACTGGGTTGATTTTGTCGAGTAACTCTGGTGATATGTAGGTGTGTTAAAGGTGCTCTAAGTGATGCCACACGTTTTTTAAGCTAAAACATTTTGTCACTTACTGCAAACATCACCTAACCAACCGCTAGCTGTCTGTGTCCTGAATACACTGTAAAAAAAAAATGTGGTCTCTGTGGACAGCCTAGGCTCCAAAAACGACAACAAAAACAACCTGGGCAAACCTAGCCCATAAAAACATAACAAACTGTTCCAGCAAATCACAGACGTACCGTACAGATGAGATGCACGTTTAGGAGAGTTTCAATTGCATGGGAGCAGCATGGGAGGGAGGGGGAGGAAGTAGCAAGCTAGCTCTCTGTTTTGTTTGAAAGTCAACAGAAGTGATGTACCCAGCATCGCTTAGAGCACCTTTACGTTCTATAGCTAACTGCATTGTGTAGCTGTTGTTTCCATCAATGCATTTCATGTTGTATTGCATGAACATTTGTGTGTCTGGATGGATTAAGTGTGTGTGTGTGTGTGTGTGTGAGAGAGAGAGAGAGAGAGAGAGTGGATGAACAAATGAATTATAATATCATATCTTAACAAAATCATAACAGTCACAGTTGCAATCTGTGAATGTGCCAAATCTGCACAAGTTGAAGTTTTGAATATCTCAGTGAAGAGTGTGTTTTTGAGTGGAGGCTGATCTCCACAGATTTCTCTGTGTGTTGTGCTGTGAGTCAAGCATGTGTAATTACATCTCTCTCTCTCTCTCTCTCTCTCTCTCTCTGTTGGCTTGAAAGGGCTGAGTGATTCATCAAAGCAAAACTCTTTCCACCTCATCCAGCATTTTGACCAGTGGGTCTTATTTAAATCTAAAAATAGTTTGTTCTTCTATGATTAAAAGTAATCTCTACACTTCCGCAATTTACTGTAATTGGGAAATCAACGTAAACCGTTTTGCAATTATGAAACACTGGGGTTTCTGGACACTAATGTTTTGCATTTATATTTATTTATTTAACTTACAAACATGATGAATAATATTCAAGCTACATTGCAAAGACAGCCACAGGTAACAACTTACAAGAACCATAACTATCACTGCAAGAGGAGGGTGCAGGAGTTGTAAGTAGGTAGAGGGGAATCAAAACATACATTTTAAACAAACTTTTGTTAGTTCTCCCAAATGGATTTTCAATTAAGCATGCTCATAACAAGCATGTTTGGCTTGGCAACTGTCCGTGGTTCTGAAATGCGTAGAGGAGGTTGTTTATTCAGTGTGCATGTGTACCCCCGATGGGAAAACAGTAGTGAAAGCTAAAAACCTGAAGTGTGTCTAAAAGTGGTGTGCGTGACAGCTGTCAGTCATGGTCATCTCCCTGAGCTCCTCCCATGAAAATAACGCAAGTCTAGTCTTTTCATAACATTAAAAAAGCCAATCGTGATATTTTGGCGTTCTACTTCAGGCCTGATTCTCGGGTGAACACAAGTGCATATTACCCTCACTGTCCAACCAAATCAAGGACATGCAACTGGACACATAGGTCCTGCAGTGTATCAAAATATATCACCGAGTTACATGAAATTTGAGCCAATAGGTTTTTCTGTAATCCTGTAAACAACCTCCTTTGCAAGGTAATAATGGCAATGCAGTATATCACATACAACTATAATGACGTTTACATTTTTAAAATGTAAAAAGCAGATTCAAGTCTTGGAGTCAGACAAGGATTTTTGATCTCTGTGGCCAGAATACATGTATGTCATTCAGTGGCAGCTAGGGCAAAGCACATCAAACTACAGCACAGTCAGTGGAAATACTGTATGCCATGAATATGGGTAATTGACAAATAAGGCTTTTAAAAACGTGTTTTCAAAATAATCTTAAAATAAAAATGGACAGAATGCATGAATGAAGACTGTGTTTAGTTTAGTTTATTTGTTTAGTTGACAGGGACCATGTACAGAACTAGTTCTATACCAGAGTTAGCTAGTTAGCTAATTTGCATCTGTGGTCCCTGGGCAAGAGAGAGAAGAGATTTACAGTAGAGAGAAGAGAGAAAAAACAACAAAATACATACAAAACATTACAGATAGTATCAGCAACAAGACAACAACAACAACATTACAGATATATCATACAAAGCACATAATACATTTGGTGTTTTATATACAGGTTCATGGTTCAATGATCGCATGATTGATTTTCTTCAGCCATCTCTTCAAAGAAGTTTTAAAACTGTTCAGAGTTACACAATTTCTAATATGAAGTGGAATTGAGTTCCATTTTCCAGTAGCTTGGAATGAGAATGCTGATTGCCCAAAAGCGGTCTTCCTATATTTAGTGGAACAATCGCCTCTCATTGAGGCCCTGGATACTCAACACACAAACTAAAGCAAAAGAAAAGACCAATAATTTACACTATTACTGTGTATTAGTGTCTATTGAATATGTTTTTAAAGAAATGCTGCCAATTTGATGTTTAACTTGATATTATACTTGATAAGTATTGATAAATGGTGCACTGCCACTTTAAGATAGTCTAAACGGTTCTCATAACGTCCTCCAAGTACAGACGTCATCACTTTAAATCCTACCTGTTGCCTTTCACCCTCCACTTATTTAACTGCTGTTGCATCCCTTGACATGCCATCTCCTTTTCCCTCTTTCTTTTTCTATTTTTAGTCTTTTTAGTCTATTTTTCTATTTTTAGCTTTTTTTTGCTGTATCCATCTTTTTTCATAGACGGCAACTCACTACTCGTAGGCCTATCTGCTCGCCCAGCGCTCACGGCGCCCCCACTCCCTCTTCTATGTCAAAATTCTATAATGGAATCTTATGAGATAGGGCACCTACTCTAGCCTGTTAGTCCTCTAAAATGTTATAGAACATTGAGAAAAAGTTGAAATGATTTAGAAACGGACAGTAGCTACGTATAGAAAATACCATATATATATTTTTTTTACCATCGCTTTGGCGCCCCCATGGAGCTGCGCCCCTATATATAGCGCATACCCACTTTTTGCGCCACTGGTGACACACATTGCTTGAGTGGTGGTGGTGGTGCAAGGTAATGAATGAATTTGTACATCTAGCACATATCAGCAAAGAAAAGAGAACTGTCAAAGGCCAACAGGTTACGTTTTTTTTTATAATGGGGTAGTGATGGTAGTGTCTTGGTTTGTTATCAAGAATTTTCACAGCCTGTTTGTACAGAGTGTAGGGTTTCAGTGTAGTCACACCCGCCTGGGACCAGCTTGTGGCACAATATGATAGATGTGAGAGGATTATTGAATGCAAATTTAGCAGCATGCAAAGGTAATTGAAGCCTAATATGTCTGAAATTACTGTAATTAAGAGTCAGACAGTTGCTAGTTAGCCAGTCTGACACTTTGTGTAGTACTGCAGAGAGTTTTGACACAGCCTGTTTTCTATCCTTAGCATTTAAACAAGTCTTAATGGCTGCGTAACATTTGCAGGGTTTTTAATACATTTTTAGAATGCATTTGCAATTTCACCACTCAAAAAATGTCTTGGTGGGGCAACCAAACGTTTCTAAAAAAAGTATACCTGAGAGTGTCTACAGGGCTTAAAGGAGAAATTTGTCGAAATTTGTCATAGATCTCTGCTTCTCCAGGTCACCGAGTGCTGTCGGTATGAAAAAAGCGAAAACAATCGGTTTTACCTAGCTTGAGTTGCTACAGCCAGCAGCTAAGGCAGTAAGGCAGCTACAGTGCTACACTCTGGAGGCATGTACAGTACCCACAGAGTGTAGCACTGTAGCTGCCTGCTGCAATCTACGTGAAAACTCGCGAGATTTCTCCTTTAACACATTATTATTTTGTAGTTGACCTTGGTATTAAAGGTAACTTATGAATACCTTATTGTAGAGGGCGGGTATTTTGGTTTTCCAACACCCAACTTTACATTTAAAATGTGAATAAGTACTTTACAAATTACAAAAGTATATTGTTTATGAATAATTAGGTACAGCAAATGTTCAACCATTTGTTCTCTTTAATCTATTTATTTACCTGGTTGCACCACCTGACAAAGCAGTTGTGCACCTGACTTTTGCAACTAATTTAAATTTTTGAAGGGTCTTCAACATAAAATGATGCCCCCATATTTATTTTTAATTTCCTTACCTTTTAAATTCTATATTTAATACTTTTCACATAGTGTTAATTTGCTCGGACGGTTGCGTTACCTGACATTTTGAGGGTTTGAGATGATAAAACATAAAATATATATACTTTTTATGATAAACAGAAAATATGCTCAAATTATGCAGGCTTTATAGAATAAAATGATGCTTGTTATAATCCATTTGATGTTTTAAATCAAAGTATGAAATCTGCATTGACCCATATACAAGGGGCAGCCGTGGCCTACTGGTTAGCACGCACGGCTGAAGTGACCTTGAGCAAGGCACAAACCCCTCACTGCTCCCCGAGCGCCGCTGTTGTTGCAGGCAGCTCACTGTGCCGGGATTAGTGTGTTTACTGTGTGTTTCACTAATTCACGGATTTTGATAAATGCAGAGACCAAATTTCCCTCACGGGATCAAAAGAGTATATATACTTATACTATACTTATACACAAGTTATGTACTATTACATGAATTCAGTTTCCAAATTAACATAAAATGTACACTTTGTTCTCTTCCAGAAATGAAATATAAGGTTTGCTTCTTACACGCTGAAATAAACAGGCACTGGCACACTTTGTGCATGCATGTCTGTTAGTGTCTGTCTGTGTGTGCAAGACTTCTTAGTGTGAGTGGCAAGCTTCAGTGGCGAGTGTCATTTGTGTCTTTTGTGTGTGTGTGTGTCTGCTCCATAACCTGATGGGAGTGAAGGTGAATATGTAGTCTTGGGTTCATCTGATAAAGGTGACACAGCAGCAGGCAGCAGCAGTACCAGCAGGATTCCTGCATCTGCCCCTCTTTTTTAATCTCTGCCATAAAATGACGTCAGGTGCTGCAAAAACACTGGCCCCTTTTCAGCCATCCTTTCTTTTACACGTGTGCATGTGTAAATGTGAAAAATGTTCAGTGGGAGTTGGTGTGAGAATGACGTAGGCCGGTTTACAAATGTAAAAAATTGGATGGGGTGATTGGTTATGCAAAGGGCATTGATCTGGTCAAAATGACCCTTCCTTCACACAGACACACACACACACAGAGCGAGAGAAACTAATACTAGAGGCATGTTGTCACGGAGATGCAGTGCAAGGTTGACCAGTGAGTCCCAGATCAGATTGTCCTTTACTTTTTATTGACCATTCATGACCATTACACATACACACAAGCATACAACATTTAATCAATTTAATCGAACTAGCACACTTTGATGCTAATGTTATCACACAACTTTTATCACCATAAAACTCCACACATTGGTCTATTCTCTGTCTGTACACACACACATTGGTCACTCAGGTTTGCGTCATCATGATGGCATACTGAAAGGTTTATAGACTCTATCGTGTGAGACAAGCTTTATTTTCAGAGCGGAGGCACAGACGAAAATTTTACTCCAATAGCTCCGATGGCCAGACAACTCAGGTATGTCACTGTACATTATCTTCATTGCACTTGACATTCTACAAAGGATTATCCAAGTCATATGACTAAAAAGTTTCCATCGAGAGAGCTAAATCGGAACTTTAATTGGCTTGTGAACTCTACAAAATGCATTTACGCACGGAGTAATTCATACAGGCGCGGAATTGTTCATATATCCGCTGACTGATAAAATAATCAGTCGCAAGAGAATACATCCAGAAACGTAAATCTATTTTATTTGACTGTATGCTCAGTGAGATTAAGTTGAATTTAAATTCTTCCCAACAACTAAGGCAGAAAGGGGGTTTAGATGGTTTACTATAAAATCGCCAACTTCCATATTCCAATTTTCCAACAATCTAATTTTGGCTTTAAAGATGACATTTCCAGCTGTTATTTTTCACTTGTGTGTTGAAGTAGCCAACATGGGGCTCATCCTCTGCGAGTAAATCAGGCATTCTTTCAAACCCATATTTGCTTTAGTATCCCCGTACCGCAAAGAACAAGCGCAGGACACCAGACAAACATTTCCTAAGAAATCTACCAGATAAGGATCACCTAGAGACTATGCCTTTGCTGTACCAGACGTATGACTCGGAGTGGAACATGAGCTGCGATTTCCCCTCACACACCTGTAACCGCAGCCTGGGCACACAGCTCACTTTGCCCGTCTTCAGCACCGCGGCAAAAGTTCGTGTCACCATCACCTTTATCCTGTGCGCCGTCTCTGGAATCTGCAACTTCGCGGTGATCTGCAGTGCCTACGGTGGCCGTCGCAAGTCGCACGTGCGCCTGCTAATGTTGAACCTGAGCGTGGCAGACCTGCTGGTGACGTTTATCGTGATGCCGCTGGATGCTGCATGGAATTTGACGGTGCAGTGGCTGGCGGGAGACTTTGCATGTCGACTGTTGATGTTTCTCAAGCTGATGGCCATGTATTCCTGCGCGTTTGTTACCGTGGTGATAAGTCTGGACAGGCAGTCTGCCATACTGAATCCCTTAGCCATCAACAAAGCCAGGAGGAGGAACACAATCCAGCTGACGGTGGCATGGACATTAAGTGCTGTTCTATCACTGCCTCAGGTGAGATAGAGCTAACCAAGCGCATCATGTTTCACTCTTCGATGTCTGTTGCATGCCTGCTCATTCATAGGTATACATTTTTTGCTTTGGGTGTGTCTACTTTCTCTATTTATAGCCGACTTAAATGTTTAAAAATGTACAGCACATAGATAGAAGCCAATTTTTACTAAAGCCATACACTTCTCTAGTATAATTAACCCCTTTATCAGATGGGACTGGTTAAAGCATCTCAGTCCTCTTCCAAACTGTTTAAAGACTTATCTGTTCACCTTGCACACAATTAGTTAATTCTCTTACAGGAGTATGGTTCTGAATGTTTAGGGGTTCTGTTGATATGGAAACTCATGATTTTCATTGTTGATATTTGTTGTTGTTGTTGTTATTATTATTATGCTTAATAGGCTTGTCAACTTTATTTAAAACTATTATCTTTAACTGTAAGTTGCTTTGGACAAAAGTGTCTGCCAAATACCATAACCATAAATCAATTCGGTCACACTCCCACGCAAGTTCATTGTCAGCCTAACTGAAGATGACTGATTGACCCAGATGACCTCCTCTCCAACCCAACACCTACTCTCTCTCTCCCTCCACCAGGCTTTTCTCTTTCATCAGGTGACCATCACATCCCCGGCGCACTTCACACAGTGCATGACGCACGGCAGCTTCCAGCAGCGATGGCAGGAGACGCTCTACAACATGTTCACGTTCTGCTTCCTGTTCCTGCTGCCGCTGCTCATCATGGTCAGCTGCTACACACGCATCCTACTGGAGATCTCCCGCGGCATGCTGGGAGACAGTTGTGAGTGCCATGCCCCAAATATCACTGTAAAGCTGTGGCTTACTCCACACTGAATAACCTTGGACAGTTCAAGCAGCACTACAAAATGGTTCTAAACCAGGAGGGCCAAAAAGTGAAAAAGATAAAGACTGACATGGAAGGTAGGGTATTTCAAGAAAGAAAGAGCAGTATATGACAGCAGTACATGATAAACCTATATGCCTTGTTTGCTTATACTGTAAGTGGGTGTAGTAAAGGAGTACACTACCAGTCAAAAGATTTGAAACACTTCCTCTTTTGGGTGTTAGGTAGTAAGAAAAAAGTTCCCGTGAAACATGTATGGAAACTCCTTCAGGACTGTTAGAAAACCATTCCCAGTGTCTAACATTACAACATGTATGGGAACTCCTTCAGGACTGTTAGAAAACCATTCCTAGCATCAAACGTTCAGGTGGTTGAGGGAATGGCAAGAGTGTGAAATGCTGTCATCATAGCAGAAGTTGCTGCTTTGAAGAGCCTAAAATATAAAACATGTAAACGAACAGCTTTGTTCACTCTTTTTTGTTTACTACATTACTCTTATCCCACGTCTGTTAATTCATAGTTTTCAGTTTCTAGTTTTGCTCTACAAGGTAACAGTAGTTTATAAAAGCCATAAAAGAGTATGTGTTTCAAAACCTTTGACCAGTAGTGTAAATGTACACTACTGGTCAAAAGTGTTGATACACCTACTTTGACATCCTTGTTATAAACCATACTGAACCCTAAGGCGGGGATAACATCAGCCAGCGGCAAACGTAACGCAACGCTCAGACCATAATAAGTTTTATCTAGTTCCTAAGCAACACAAACTGTTTGTCAATTGAATACGCTCGCGTTGCACTTTGAAAGTTGAACCAAGTTCAACGCTCAGCTTGTTCAACGCTAGCTTTACGCCTGCGTTACCACCCCTCCGCTGCCGAACCATAGAGAACAATAGGAAACCTGCCACTTGCCGCTGGCTAATGTGATCCCCGCCTAAAAGGCAAGCCTAACGGGCTAACACACACTGTTGTGAAAGTAGTAGATACTAGCCATTGACCATAGGCTGGACTGAACACTTTGGAAAGTGAAAAATGAGTGGTGGTTTTAGAGGAGTCCTTTAGACAGTACAGGGTCACGTGTTTGCTTAGCAGTAGACCAGGCACATTGTTGATAGAGCTATTATCGGAACTAGGACAATACAAGGAAGAGACATAACTGTTGGAGAAAGGAATATTTTCAGAATGCTGACGTACATGCTCTATGTGTACGTGTATGTCATGCAGAGATGAGTCAGTTTTTGTGAGACTTGCTGACATCAGACAGGAAATTGAATTGTTTGTGTGCTCCCCAGCATCAGCCAATGAGATCCGCTTGCGTCGTTCCAACAACAACATCATCCCCAAGGCTCGCATGCGCACGCTGAAGATGAGCATCGTCATCGTCAGCTCCTTCATCGTGTGCTGGACGCCCTACTACCTGCTGGGCCTGTGGTACTGGTTCAGCCCGGAGGGCCTGGTGGAGGCCGTGTCGGACTCGCTGACCCACCTCCTCTTCTTGTTCGGCCTGCTCAACGCCTGCCTAGACCCGCTCATCTACGGCCTCTTCTCGCTGCCGCTGCGCCGGAGCAGGCCCACCGTCACCGTGGAGATGGAGAGTACCACCCATGTCACGACGCTCAGCTGCAGGCAGCTGCCAGGGACGGGAGCCGGAGAGGGACAGACAGACCGAGACGCGAGTCGAACGCAGGAGCAAAGGGAGGAAGGAGAGAGAGGAGAGCAGAGCCTGCTGTGCAACTCTGATGAATTGTTGTGAGACTGTCGCACACACAGACATGCACACATGCAAAGACCCAAACGTACGAGCCTACATTTGAATTAGCCTGGTAATACCAGACCCTTTCACTTTGTGAAGAGAGTCTGGGCTGTCATAATTGGGAAACGTTTCCAACTCTAATATCATAACGGCCGTAAACTTTGTGTTAACTTTGAAATCATTTTGATCAAATCAAATTGATCAGGTATTCCTAACATTATTTCTGACTTCACCCAACCTTTACAAACTGTTATCACCCAGAAGAACTTCTCTTCTCTGATTGGCTGGTGGGGTGACTATTAGTTCTGAATAATGGGATACCTATGAATGAAAAAAAAAAATTGGCCATAGTAACCATTCATTTACCATTCATACCCTGTAAGGCCAAAAAGATGAAATTAAAGTAGCCTCCTTGTGTGGCCATGCAGCAGCTGTCAATCACACATAATGGCTCCTCAACTTCGTGGCAGTAATGAAATGCAGGTAATGTGTGTGTGTGGGGGGGCACATTTATGTGTTCTCCTACAGATCAATGACTGTCTTTCTCATGGATATAGGGTTCACAGTAGGCGAAGATCCTCCCACACAAAAATATATATTGTTTACCCAATGTATTTACCCAGTGGGGTATATATGCTGTGTGAATATTTAAAATCTTCATGTTCAATGCACCAAAAAATATGTGCTGTGTGCAAGAAAAAGCATGACATATTTCAGTCCTGTGATGGTGGATGTGTTTTGATTTGTCATCTTCATGATTCTATCACACACTACTGTCTTCCATCATCAGTCTACTGTGCATTTCTGCTCCAAGTGTCACACAGTAACAGACACCTTCCCCCACACAGAAAATATTCCCCCTCACACAAGTATTTCTACTTTCTGTTCTGTGAAGGGTTCTATGTAAGCGGACTGTACATCTCTTACTTTCTCTGTAGTTTTAATCATTCTTCTCACATACGTTTATATTTCATTTACTCTTCATATTTCTCTCCTTGGTTTTGTGTTGTTAGGAATACTGTAATTAATCTGTTTCTTCATCCTGAGGGTGTGTAAGTGTTTGTGTGTGTGTGTGTGTGTGTGAGAGAGTGTTAAGGGATGGGGGCATCATTAAACTCAGAAATATTTATATATCTAATCACTAACTTTCACTCTGTGCGTTTGTTTAGTGTGGGGTGGGAGGGGGTATTTTCCTGAGGACCATGGCAAATGTGTTCAAATGACTCAAGTCTTCTAGGGTAAGAGCTATTTTGTGAAAACACAAATTCTCCCATTTGTTTTGTTTAGTTAATCTATTCACAGAGGAGATTGGCATTTCAATGTTTGTATTTCAAATGTAACTGTCTAAGGGTTGTCTTAATAAAATGTCCAATGCTAAATATATAAAATTCTATGGCAAGTGTGCAAAGAATGAGAGGTACTTGAACAATCAAGCAGGAGTGGGTGATTACTGCCAGTGGTCTTGATTAGTAACTGGATCTCTCTATGTGTGTAAGAGAGAGAGAGAGAGAGAGAGAGAGAGAGAGAAAAGCCAAATTAAAACAATCTTATCTGAGCACTGTACAGTGTGTTTTCGCCCATGACTCAGAACACAACATGATTCCCCTTTGGCTTAACTAGCAGAAAAAAGAGCAGGCAAGTTCAAAGCTATAGGTCACCCAATACTGACAAAATGTTTTCCCTCATCGCGCTAGACATCACAACCATTGCTTCCAGTACAGCCCCCTGTAGTCTTGTGGGTTACGGCAGATTCAGATGCTAATTTGCAAAGCTGAAGATTTGTCCAAGGGGCACCGTGAAGGAATTTCACAGCTCATGTGACACCTCTCCTTTGTTCTGGAATATTCAGCAGCGTTCTGGCCCTTTGGCCACAGCGGACAGGCAGTGACCCATCATCCCATAATAATAATGTGATTACAGTGGAAGCCATAAAAACAAACAATAACACCCACACACCAGAGTCAAACATGGATTTTACCCATGATCTCACATCATCCGCCGCCCTGCACACATACACACACACACACACACGGACACTCGAACACTTTGAAATATGTGTGCCGCGAAAGCAAACACACTCACACAAGCATGTAACGGCCACATTCTTATATCTCAGCAAATGTATTTCACGAGGCAATATCTACAGACTTCCGAGCAAATCCAAAGTCCTGTGATGGTGTCCATGCTGCAAAATGCAAGCTGAAGGGTATGATCCACCAATGATATTTTCCAAATGAAGACATAAAAGCAGGGTTGGAGTTGGACACTAAATATTGCCGGGAGATTTCAAGCTCCAGTGCACATCTCCCAACAGGGGGCGGGGGGTGTTGAGGGGAGCATGACCCGACTTAGCCTGATTCCTATTTTAGGGGGATGCCATGGCCGCTCATCTCTAATCTTCACTAGTCGGGCAATTTCATACACATCTCATACCTGCATGTCAGGTCATCATGTTACTGTTATTACCAGGGCGGGGGGGTGGGCGGCACAGGGGGTGAGATGGAGGGGTGAGATTGAGGGGCCGCCCCCCCCCCCCCCACAGCCCTGGTAATAACAGTAACATGATGACATAACATGATAAACATAATATCATATCATATCGTGCCCATTTTTACACTCACAGTAATCAGCCCAGGCTCAAAAAGTTACCGGTTGGGAATTCTCCCGAATATTCCGATTACCACTCCACTACTGCATAAAAATGCGACAGAGAAACAAACCATAAAGTAAAATGATACATTTGGAAGTCAGGTTTATTTTAGCTGAGCTAAATAGATTAGATGACCCCCTGAGGTCAGGTCAGGTTAAAATGTTAGCTCTACTCTACACTAGTTACAGTACGTGCTAGAGCTGAAAACTGGCAGGGGTAGAGAGACCATGAGATGAGGGAGGAGTGTGAGTGGTTCAACTAATGGATGAAAATGTCTGGGTACATCCATACAAGCATAACAGCATTGTGAGTGGGTGGTCAGCTAGCCATTAGTAAGGAGCTGCATCTAATTCCACACAAACACTTGAAAATAAAAGGCTGGTCAAGCAATTAATGGATTTATTCTGTCTCCTGTTTTACACTCTCTCTTGAACACACACACACACACACACACACACACACACTAATGGATTCTTCAAGCGTCTGAATGGTTACAATAGATTTTCACCTCCACATCCTTGGAAACCCAAGGAGCACAGCTTTACCTTACAAGCATCATACTGAAAAACAAGGTTGGGGTTCATTCAACAAATTCATGTTGTGACTGATCAGGCCTTCTTTGAGTTGAGTGGTGGGTTTTAAATGAACAAACACAAATATGGGTCCAGTGAAACAAAACCAAGGATAGGGATAAGGTGTCCTGGCTTTGATTGTTGTTATTATAACCAACCCCTCACCCTTATGCCTCGCACAGCTGTGATTCTTAACCCTAAATGAGTATGTTTACATGGAATTTTACATGGAATGGAGTATTGATCTTATTCAGAATAAGACAATATTGCCAATATGGTGTTTAGATGTAATGCACCTCATATTGTGAATAAGATCAGAATCACTCCACATACCTTACTTCGGTTATGCTTATTCTAAATATCTTATTCTGGCTAAGGCAATCAGAATGTGCTGTTTACATGGCAGTATTTTATTTTGAATACTGTCTTAACCTAGCCTGACGAGCCAGACCCACATTAAAATGTAGGGTCTGGGCACTCACCGTTCGCAGTACTCAGTCCGAGGGGCGAGAAAATCGCTTGTCTTTCAAATTCCCTCTGCACACAATAGGACAGCGCTGAGTCCCATGCTTTTTCCCACTAGCGGAGCTAGTTGGCTAGTTCAAACTTTTGCCAACTCTGCCATCAATTATTATGTTAAGCCCGCCTAACGACTCTATACACGATTTGATTGGCCTGATAGAAGTTTAATTTTTTGAGCTCACAAGCCAGAGTTGCTAGACTCCGGAGAGTTGCTAGACTAGCCCTGGAAGCAAATGTAATTTGCTGCCGCTAGGGTGCGTCTAGATTTCTAGGCTAGTCTTAACCGGGTTAATATCAGAATATTAATGATGTAAAAGTACTCATTGATCACATATCTATGCTTAAGAGCACAACAATACAAAAAGTGCTGGAAAAAAAGAACTTAACTTATGCCAGTCACAATGTCCTCAATACGTGACCCAAATAAAATGGAGGTGAAAGGATGTCACAGCTGCCATTTATTCTTGTATGTCCAAAATCTGCTTTGGGCGCCACCCCAACCCAGCTGAACGTTGAAAAGGGCCAGCAGGCATCAGCAAAGTGAAATAGGGACACCCAGACAGCAGGCAATAATGGATGCTATTGATGTAGCCTACTGTTATGAGAGCACACACATGATGAAACTCACACACCATGCAAGGTACACATTTGGTCCATTTGTGTATACTCATAATCTTTGAAACAGCTCTTCCCAATCAAATATGTTCCAGCAACAGTCTTTTTGTATCATGTTCCATCATTATGGAATGGGCACACTTGAATGCTTTGCCAGTATATGATGCTAGACAGACTGCCTGATTTCTTCTGTACAATATGTTCTGGATTTATTTCAATGCGTCATTCTTTAAGGAGCGACCATTTTGTTGTGTTTTTCTACAAGTCTGAGTTTCAAGCTTATACAATTTCTGGCCCCCATAAAGGTGTGAGTTTCATTAAAGCTAAAAATGTACTTAAGCTCACACAAAATACATTCTACTCTCCATGTCACTAGCTGGCAAAAAGTTAACCTCAATGCGGTTAGCATCCATGGCCCATAGTGCTCTCTAGCATAAAAAGATGATAACATACTGTAAAATAGCAGAACCAATATCTCAGATTTAATGCTTTTATAGAAAATACAACATTTCTCTACAGAAAACATCTGCAATTGAATATCTATTATTGCTCCAATGACCATACCTGTCAAGCCATGTATGCGATGTCACCCAGTAAACAGGATACAGTGCGTGTGAACGAGAGTCAACTGCCACTGTAGGGCTGTGTGTGTGTGGCACATGATAACCTGTCCTTCTAACATGGCTCAGTGACCTACGTAGTGTACTTCCACAAGGAGGACATGCCATTTTGTCCAGAAACCTGCTTTCTTTGCTGTTCAAGGTAACAAACCAGCCAAGTGCACAATTCGTCAACCTCTCTTTCCCTGTACAGCTTGAACTCAGTGCTCCTCAGATAAGACCTTGCAGTCTGAAAGCCCTCGGATAAACATCTCCAGACTGCGTGTGTCCTCAGCTGCACACGGTCTGCTCTTAGAGCCACTTAAACGTTATCAGTGCCAAGCTCTGAAATTAACAATTGTCAGTTCAGATAAAATTGTGAGCAAATTAGATTCACCTAAATCTACAACAACAATGCTCATTACCAAGAGACAGAGCTGATGTGTTGCTTGCAGGGGCAGTCTGAACAAGGCCTTTTCAAAGGAAGTACAAAGGAAGGTTGATGTAATCATTGATGTAATCATGTCATGTCATGTCATGTCATGCATTACTGCTACGTTACTTAATTTAGATGTATGTAATGTATGTGTGTGTGTGTGTGTGTATGTGGTAATCTCACTGGATCCATGCGTTTAAACAATTTCACCTCGGAGAATTGGTGTTCTATCAGTCCGGAGATGCCTGCACTATCTCAAAAGCATGGTCCTGTACTTCACTTCAGCTATTAGTCCATTTTGCGCGCGCACACACACACACACACACACACACACACACACACACACACACACACACACACATGGCATGGCAAACTCAGGTCAAATACTCAGTCTCTCTAGACCACAATCTCCACACACATGTACAACCACTCTAGGGCAATTCCATGCAAAGGTCATCCTTACCATGGAAAAAAAAAGTTGTGCATACGCAAATAGAACTGTTGTTAAAATCTTCATTTAGGTCTATATTTTATTGTTTGTAACTGATCTGATTGAATTTGATGGAGAATGACACTATTTACATCATAAATATGGTGTGCAACCATACAGAAACAACATTTTTCACATGGTAATATTATACATATTTAAAAAGTGGATAAATGGACCCAAGGTTCAAACAAATTGTGTCATTTGACAAATTCCAGATTGACAAGGGAATGGTAGAGCAATGTCTATGCTCAGCTTGCCTTTAAGAGCACAACTCCTTACATTTGTAAGGCTTTTGTTTTTAAGTCAGCAAGTTCCATGGCCATGTCACATCCATAACGTTTTATAGGAAAAGTTTATGCTACACATACAGTGTTGATGCGACAATGTCCATAGTGTCTGTACAAAGTTGATTTATATCAATGTAAAGTGTGATGACCAAATTGTGCCCCTTTCTTACTTTTAAAACCTTTAATGGTGCGTTATGGATGTGACGTTATGGATGTTACATAATGTGAATTTACAAGACTGGAGACTTTATTATACCTCAACGCATTTCAACTTAGTGTTTACAATTGACATTTCAAAAATTATTAGGATGATCAAAACCTCAGGGAGGCCTTGCCTAGCCATTAGCAAAACAAACATAATATTAAAATACTTCCAGTGATTAGCCTAGCCATAGCCTATTTTCAAGTGGCCTAATAACGAAAATCTGAGCGATTATCTTCCTGTAACTGTCATACTGTTGTTGTACAGTAACTGGATTATCGTGTTGGCTGGTGAAGATGGCTGACTTTGCAGCTGGAGTTAACATAGCAACCTCCTTCTGTTGCAGATCTGTTCAGCCTGCCGTTCACGTCTGCTTAACACAGTTTAATTTTAAATGTGACGCGATATGACAGCATTTGAAGTGTCAGGTCCTCTGTAGCTAATACCCACAGAGTAACATGAGTAAGGGCAGCAATAAACTAGATGTACCACATAGCGGTACAAAATATGACCGCCTCTCAGTCCTGCATATTCTCTTCGCAAAAATAAATCACGCTTGTCAATTTGTCTCCATCTCCTACTCCTGCAACTCATGTGCATGTAAATAAGTGTGTGCATATGTGAGTTTGCTTTTGTTTATAAGAGTGTGTGTGTGTGTCTGTGTGTGTGCATGTGCGTATGCGTGCCTGTGTTTGTGTGTTTATGTGTGTGTGTGCATGTGTGTTTGCATGCGCACATGCATATGCGTGCCTGTGTGTTTATGTGTCTGCATTCATGTGGGTAGGTGTTTGTGCATGTGTGTGTGTGTGTGTGTGTGTGCTTGCCTGTCTGTATGTGTGCGAGTGTGGGTGGGTGTTTGTGCATGTGTGTGTGTGTGTGTGTGTGTGTGTGTGTGTGTGTGTGTGTGTGTGTGTGCTTGCCTGTCTGTATGTGTTTATGTGTGTGCTTGCCTGTCTATATGTGTGCGAGTGTGTGTGTGTGCGCATGTGCGTGTGTGTGCATGTGCGTGTGTGCACATGCGCGTGCATGTACTTTATGTGTGCAAATCACAAATGAGTGGGTATGGGTTAGGTTGATGCGGGCTCTTGAGACTAACATACCATAAATATTTTGTTATCTTGGGTGCAACGGTTCAGGTAGGGCTAGTTATTTAGGAGAGTGGCCACCAAGTTTCATTTTCCCTGGTGTTTCAGTAACCCGGGAATCACTGACCAAAATTGATGACGGTAAAAGAAAAAAATAAACGTATTTTTTATATTTTAAATGACTTGTCCTGATTCTTCCTGTGGATCTTAGTGGGCACTGAGGAAGCAATAATTTTTATCGCTAGTTTTTCATGATTACTATTTCAATTGTTTCATATCAAAATTCACTACTTAATTATGTGTTTTATGTAGTTTGTCGAGGACTGGTTCAGACACGTCACATCCATAACGTGAAACCGTCACATCCATAACGCCAGTTTTTCCTACATAATGCATTACGAAAATGACGCATAGTTTCAAAACCACACTTTTTGTGTTCATTCAAGTCTCCTTCATGCTACATATATCATAGTTTCGGCAGTTTCCTTCAAAATTCACAGAGTTTGTAGAAAACCTGTAGTCTCTCACAAAAGTGTGTCCATTTCATGTCACATCCATAACGCTGATAAAATGCCTTGTATTCTTAGGATGAAATTGATTATATGAAATTTGAGGATTTCTCAGTATTCAGAGGACAGAGGTTACATTAAAAGTTATGCAAATTAATTCACTGAAACTAATTTTGCCCCCACTCTAAGGCATTTTGTTTACCAATATGAGTCCAATTGTCACATCCATAACGCTGGAACTGCCCTCTACTTAAAAATTATGTAAACAATATCAGTAAACAGAATATCACAGTGTTAAACTGTCACTTTTAACTCCATGGCAAAATGTGAACTTGGTGTTGTGTTCGCGGTCAAATGTGACCGATTGACAATTATTTTCTCTCAAAAATAATGTTAACTTATTCTGACCATCATGAGGCTCCTTGACTTTGTTAATACAGGGCATCTGCACTCAAAACAATTTTATAACAATTTGAGTGTTTTATTTAACTTTAGAACACCCATGTGTATTTCCGGTCAAAAATGACCGGCCATTAGAAATGAATGAGTAAGAAAATGGTCAATGTATAAAATTGAGTCCAGGCACATACTTTTTGATCAGATGGACTGTATATGTGCTTCTGTACATTAAAACACACACACAAAGTAAGGCCTGCAGGCCATAAATAAGAAATGGAAGTACAAAACTGGTTATATCCAATAGAACACAAGTTGATACAAAGGTCTATCACAACATTACATGATAATATGTGTGTTACTATGGATTTATTACAAGTTATAATGCAACGGTCATTTTTGACCAGGAACACAAAACTAGGAAACATAAACGAGCACAATAGGAGGGGTAAGATAAATTGAGTTGTTGGGCTCACACAGAAACACTAAATTATGTGTCATTAGTTCTTAATGTCACACTGAAATTCAGTTGAACTATAGTTGCCCTTCTACACACACACACACACACACACACACACACACACACACACACACACAGGCATATTGCTCTCCAAATTAAAGAATGGGGTAGATAGATGTGTCTCTTCATATTAGTGTTGCCTTCACAGAAGTTTCCAGCAATTAGAAGATGAAAACAGAACTGTCCTTCTCTCCTCCCCAGAGAAGACGAGACCCCTTTCTATCTCCTGCAGCATGCAAATATACCTGCACAATTAGATATGCACACACCTCTCTTACACACACCTCTCTTACAGACCTCTTTCTATCTCCTGCAGCATCAAATATACAGTACGTGCACAATTAGATATGCACATGTGGCAAGTGTAACACAGGTAACAGGGCTTAGGCCCAGACAAGTAGCAGACTACGCCACGATGGGACTTGCACCCAAATAATTAGTTATTTTATTCAAGCAAGGCACTCAGGTTCGTTGATGGATTAGCCAGAGACAGTAGTCCAAAGTATAGATTTTTTTTATTTATAAAAACCCAGGGAGCACACACAGTAACTCACTCAACATGCGTTTGGACTTCACAGAAACATATGGGAATTCACAGCAACCAATTGCACTGCACACCAAATCAAACAAGGCACAAACACATAAACAACGTGCACAGACGCACACACAGAAGGGAGAGGGAGAATAGGACTGAAGCTTACCGGTGGGAGGCTAGTGGCCCAAGCAATGAGCATCCATGGAAAGCACCCCACTCACACGTGCCAAGTTCACACACAAACCACCAGGGAGACAGTCACACTTGGTGAACACACAGCCACTGCACACCAAAGGGGACCCACCACCGCAAGGCCACTGCTCCCACAGGCAACCCTCAGGACCTAAACAGAAAGGGAACAGGTGAAAGTCATGCACAGATGTTCGTACACACACACACACACACACACACACACACACACACACAATAGACCACCCGTTCTAGAGTCCAGGTTACAGGGTTAACAAGAGGTGAACGATCACACAATAAACCAAAATAAACATACATAGACAACACACAATAATAAACAAAGAGACGAAACTGCCACACTGGATCAGCAACCTCTAAGGTCTCCCGTCAGTGTGGACAAATCAGGGCAACACAAGATTTCAAACAAATGGTAAAAATCACAAAACAAACAGGCCAATTTTCTTGGATATCAACAGCCTAAAAATGGCCTCCAGACAAGGGTTCAGAGAAATAACACAAACAAGGAAAATATACATATAACGAAACAGAAGAGAACGAAACAAATACAGTGGTGACAGTCCATCAAACACACTACATGCAAACACCCATTTACAAATACAGAGTTGGGGCAAGCATGGGTCAGACATCACAGATCCCGTGGGAAAAAGCAGCCGAGCACAACGAAGCCACCCGTAGACGAAACGAAGCGTGGAACGAGTCCAAGCAAAGCAGCAGCCGTTCAGCACCGATGTAGCCAACTGGCGGTCGCACCACGGCTAAATAGCACTCCCTGAAATACATAAAATGTCTACTTTAAAATGTGCCTTACATTAATCATTTAACTGATACGTGGAGTGGCAACATACCTGAGTAACAGCGTTGAGTCACAGGCCCTAAACTCTGATTGCTGATTAGCAGGGCACACACTCAGCTGGTGAAAGGGCTGCTGCAGCTCAGGGGAGTCTACAACACGAAATAATTCCTATAAGCCCAAGTAACAAAGTCAAATGGGTGGAAGGAGAAACGGAGCTAGTCATAGCCTACCTGCGGTGCTAAGGTGGAACGGATAACTAAGGCCGACGTCAGATCACTGGACAGGTAAACAAGACACTCATGCGTGCCAGTCACAGTCACAAAGAAGTCCCAGTTTATAAAGGGGCTTGGCCATCGCGGTTGGCTCACAGTTAACTGCCCAGAGCCACTCAGAGCAGAGCAGAGCAAGTTAAGCATAGCGTGAGCCAGGCAGCTGCATCCTGATACACACACACCTCTCTTACACACACCTCTCTTACAGACCTCTTTCTATCTCCTGCAGCATGCAAATATACATGCCCAATTAAATATGCACGGTATATCAGCCTAATATCATATCAGTCTGGGATCTGTGTGAATCTGTTTGCTCACACATCTAATAGAGGTGTGTGTGTGTGTCTGTCTGTCTGTCTGTATCTGTGAGTGTGTCCTTGTGATCAGTAAATAATTGCACTTCAACTGTGAGTTGTTGTGGGCTGTGTAGGCACTGTCAGGGTTGTACCACATATTCAGAGTTTGTGTTGGGCTGAGATGAGGACAAACACAGACTCCCAGGAGGAGGTCAGTTTGTGTGTGTGTGTGTGTGTGTGTGTGTGTGTGTGTGTGTGTGTGTGTGTGTGAGAGAGAGAGAGTTCTATACCTCGTAGGCAGAGTTAATATGTTGGGCTGAGATGAAGCCAAACAGGCTCCCAGGGTGAGGCCAGAGTGTGTGTGTGTGTGTGTGTGTGTGTGTGTGAGAGAGAGAGAGAGTTCTATATCTCATATGCAGTTCCCAGGGTGAGGCCAGAGTGTGTGTGTGTGTGTGTGTGAGAGAGAGATGCAGAGCTAGGGTGAGGCCAAAGTGTGTGTGTCTGGCAGTGCAAGCCGACAAACAGCCTCTTAACAAAGCTCAACCAGAAGGAACAAAGAGCCGTTCTTCTGCATGAGTAGAGTCTGGACAGGACACAGCTACAGAAGATTAAAAGAACAAGCCAACTCTTGGGGAAATGAGCTTACTTGCTGTCTAGCCCACAGTTAGATAGGTAGGATACACACCCTCTCTGTGTGCACAATATTATCATATTATGTAGATATTATTGCACGCTTAGAGAAGAGAAGTGAGTGTATCCTCTTATTTAACTGGGGTAGACGGTAAATAAGATCATTTCCCAAAAAGTAGCCGTGTTCCTTCAAGCTTAAGAATCAAAGTGGTCTAGCTTTCAGAATTACACCATTTATTCTACCTGCTTTAGTAAGTTACAGGCATAGGATTAATCAAGGATATAAACAGGTTAATTTGATATATTGTGTCGATCGATAAAGTTTGTTTGGAATGGGATTTACAACTGAATAAGTGTTTTAAAAAGATACAGTATGTGATTAATAAAATATTATTGGTCATGCTGGTCATCCGAATATAATCTGAGCTGAATATAATGAAAGATGGCAATTATAGGGTGAAAGGTAAAGGACAGATCAAGAGCAGTGGATGAGTTGTTGAAAAAAAATCAGAGGATTAGGCAATTGCATGTATTATTATCATTAATCCATGAAGGTAATAGATTTGGATGGCAATCCCTCTCAGCTTGATTCTTGGTGGTGCCCGGTTGCATTGCATCAGGGATTGCCATCCAAATCCTGAGATTTGCCTGAGATCTAAGAGCTTTGGCTGACCTGGCTGCACTGGAAGGAGGCAGGCTTCATGACTGGTGGTGAGAGGGTCTGGATCTCTGGGCCTGTAAGCACATGGACATAAATATGGATCTCACAATCCTCTTTCTCTGCTCAGGGCGAACCTCACGCCTTGCCTACAGAAAGCCAAGTGTGAAATTAACCCATTTCACACATAACTCAACAACAAATGCAAGACGGAGGATTTACACATGAATTTCTAAGCCCAAGGTTAACATTATCAAAAAGAGCCTATTATTTTAAGTGAACACTAAAGACTAACGAAACATGCATAAAAATGTTAAGATTCACACTATTCATCACATCATACAGTAGGCCTCTTTCTCCGTGGACCAGCCTAAAAGGTCTGCTCTGGTCCAGGGTTAGTTTGCCCCGGGATGATTACAGGGAAACACCTGATTGATGTTGCTGTAAAAAGGTCGGTGAGTCCAGGGCTAATTTGGTCTCTATCAGCCCAAGGATAAGTGAAGTGTGACAAGCCCAAAACACAAAAGTCTCTGAGAGAAGAGTAAAGGGGACATCAGTGCACTGTGTGGACACATTCCTTTGTGGTGGTGCTACACATGGGAACCGTGTACCCGTGTATTTGTGTGTGTTTGAGTGTGTGTGTGTGTGTGCACTCGTGTACTGTATCCGTCTGATGAATTAAATGTTAAATGCTCACTTTTTAACCATTTGTTCAGTGGATGCCTCTTGCCCCACAGTAATGTGATGAGACTCTCCAAACTCAGATGTCACCAGCAGGTGGGCTTTGGGCCAGAGAGGATGCTGGGATGCCACTGGAGGACTGAGCTCCATAAAGTACATGGTTCTCAGCGCAGCGTCTAAGAAGACAGTGACGGTAGCACAAGGCAGTGGTGTTTACACATATGAAAATAAACTCATATTTACTGAACATTACAGATTCTTATGCAAATGGTACTATATAGGTGTGTATGTATCTGTTTGTGCTCAATGTGCATGCTCATGTTTATTTGAATTAAATGTGTAAGTCATTTCTTTGTGTTATGTTGAGAGTCCATGCATGTGTGTGTGTGTGTGTGTGTGTGTGTGAATATGTCCTATCATGTCTGTCTCAGACAGTGACGAGGCATGAGATGAGCTGCCAGGTGGCGGGAGTTGTAATGGTGCATTCAGGGCACTTCGGAATGACAAGGACCACCCTCATGGCTACTTTGTTTTTCTGACAGCAAGTGTTCATGTGCTTTGCTGTCGGAATGTGTGACAAACACGGATGCCACAACAAAGGTTAAAACATACACTCACTAATCCTAAACAAACTGTATTTGCTTAAAAGACGCTCGTGAAAGAAAGATATGCAGCTTTCAAGTGACAAAAACGGCAAATTCCCAAGTTCACATTAAAACTGTTGGACATGAAAGGCCACATGGACTACAAACGAACTACAACGTGACGACAAAAGTGATGACAAGCCCCTAACTCTGTTAGCAAAATCTAGCCCCAGTTTCCGATCTCTGACTCACACATTACGTGACGTGAATGACGCGGAATGATGATGTTTTCACTCGGAAAAAGGTTTTTCCGAAGCCCATGAACGCTAGGTAACTGACTGCTGAGCACACGATGACATCATCAGCGCTGGACCTGACCGCATCTGCCCAGGGCTCTGCATGCACACACACAGCACCACAGCCTCCTCACCTCGGCTCTCACACACACACACACAGCACCACAGCCTCCTCACCTCGGCTCTCACACACACACACAGCACCACAGCCTCCTCACCTCGGCTCTCACACACACACACAGCACCACAGCCTCCTCACCTCGGCTCTCACACACACACACACAGCACCACAGCCTCCTCACCTCGGCTCTCACACACACACACAGCACCACAGCCTCCTCACCTCGGCTCTCACACACACACACACAGCACCACAGCCTCCTCACCTCGGCTCTCACACGGACACACACACAGCACCACAGCCTCCTCACCTCGACTCTCACACACACACACACACAGCACCACAGCCTCCTCACCTCGGCTCTCACACACACACACACAGCACCACAGCCTCCTCACCTCGGCTCTCACACACAGCACCACAGCCTCCTCACCTCGGCTCGCACACACACACACAGCACCACAGGCTCCTCACCTCGGCTCTCACACACACACACAGCACCACAGGCTCCTCACCTCGGCTCTCACACACACACACAGGACCACAGGCTTCTCACCTCGGCTCTCACAACACACACACAGCACCACAGGCTCCTCACCTCGGCTCTCACACACACACCCACACACACACACACACAGCACCACAGGCTCCTCACCTCGGCTCTCACACACACACACACAGCACCACAGGCTCCTCACCTCGGCTCTCACACACACACACACAGCACCACAGCCTCCTCACCTCGGCTCTCACACACACACACACAGCACCACAGGCTCCTCACCTCGGCTCTCACACAGCACACAGTCCTACTGCTCTCTGCTCCAGAACGCACACACAGTCAGTTTCATCTATACTGCACCAGTTACAGCTCTAGTGTCAGGTTTGTACGCTGCCATTGCCTCAGCAGCCTTGGAATAATATGTGCTGTATCTTTCCCAATTGGTTTTATACCACTGCTTTCAAATGTTGTTTATTATTGCTGTTCTCCTTAATGTAGTCTTACTAACTTTTTTAATTGGACAAGGATTATGAGAGAATATGGCACGCTTTAGAGATCCACTTACTGTAATTCAGTGTCAGAAGTTTTACTTTAAGTTTTACTAGAGCCCTCTGGTGCCCAAAAGGAATTACTACATTATGACAAAAATATACTATCCGCTGTGGATAGGAGGCCTTCACAGCCCATCGAACATTAAATAAATACATTTGCATCCACAATTAAACACATGCAAACAGATCCACATACACACACACCTTCACAATTAAACACATGCAAATAGATCCACATACTGTACACACACACACACACACACACACATATGCTTCCACAATTAAACACACGCAAACAGATCCACACACACACACACACACACACATATGCTTCCACAATGAAACACATGCAAACAGATCCACACACACACACACACACACATGCTTCCACAATTAAACACATGCAAACAGATCCACATACACACACACACATATGCTTCCACAATTAAACACATGCAAACAGATCTACATACACACACGTTTCCCCATACTGGATTTGTCTTTATCTTGCTTGTCTTGAGGAACGGATACCGGAAGAGGTTGCGTCCTCCATGCCACTACACACACAAAACTACAGGCACCCCTGTAACACATGGGATTAGGTGCATTAGACCCCATTTACACGTAGGCTAGGAAAAACGCTATTATTTTCATGCGGTTTGGCCTTTCATTTACATGAAAACGGAGGTTTTATCACTGAAAACGATAATTTCTGACATGCACAGCCAAAGTGGAGATTTGGGGAAACTTCAGCTCCATGCTCCATGTTAGCATGTAAACAGGGGTAAACATAATTTTTGCATTGTGAGGTGATGTTCCCTCGTTTGTTTGAAATATCTGATTGGCCACCTGTTTGCTCGACGTATTTGCGACACCCTTCTCCCACTGTTTTTATCATAGGTGTGAACGGAATTATTTTTTAAAACAAAAGAGGAATATCCGTTTTTCAGAATACCCTGCTATGTATAAATGTGGTCTAGAGCAGTGTTTTTCAACCACTGTGCCGGGGCACACTAGTGTGCCGTGAGAGATCATCAGGTGTGCCGCAGAAAATTACCCAAATGTCACTCACTGGTCCAGAAAAGCAACTGTTGTATCAAAGAATTTATAACCACATGCTCTCATTGATTGTATGATTGTATGATTGCACTATTTGTGCTATGCAGGCATTGTACAACGGGGGCCCCATATCCAGTATTCACAGAATCATCACATATCCAGTTCATAACAACAATTAAATTAGAAATAGTCACCTACAAATGAAATAGATGGCGCTTGTTTTATTGACCAGGTCTTGCATAGAAGCCATAATAAGGCCAAATCTGTGTATTATTTGAAATGTTAGGCTATGGTATGTTTGGTTTTTTTTCACACAGGATGTTAGTGTGCCGTGGGACATTTTAAGTGTCAAAAGGGTGCCGTGGCACAAAAAAGGTTGAAAAACACTGGTCTTGGGCTATCAGGTAAATTATGAAATATGACCAAGGCATTTAAATGCTGCTTGTTTGTCAGGATACTTTTTCACTGATTTATTTAAAAAAAATATGAGCTATGAGTGTGAATGTTATATATTCCATCCCCTAATTATGTTTTACTGGTTAATTTGACAAATAATCTATATGGATTTGCTCTAAAAAGACCTTGGGCTGTATTTTGCACACCAGCGCATGGCGTAAAACTCGTTTTTCACCCGCGCAAAGTTTAATTCGGTATTTTGCACGTTTATTTTTTAAACATTGCGCCCAGGGTTGTGGCAATTAACAACCTAGGGAGGGGCCTGGCGCGTTTACTAAAAAATCGCTATCGTACACCACCTAAACCTGGTCAGAAGTCAATGGCGAGTTGTTCATAGGCTATTTTAAATGTAGCCTATCCCACGCTTCCACAAAGAGGCATATTAAACTAATGTTTAGGCTACATGCTTTTTTGCATGGGTAGGCTATATTGTTTGGTGATTTAGCCTAGGCTACTCCTTTACTACACCCTCTTCTGAGCAAACAAGGCATATAGGTTTATCATATAGCATAATGGCACTTTCTTACATTAAATAACTATAATTTATCCTCTCTACTTGTCCCTGTAGTCATGGCCTCCTCATTACTAATTTAGGGCTTATCATTTTCAATGGTCGACTGGTTGATATGCTGTTCAGAGGCTACAATTTTTACCGCAAAGGCCTACACAGATCAAGCTTCAGTTTTGTTATTTGCATACTGCAAAGTCTATGAATCGGATACAAAAGGCTATATTTTAAGTAATTTAATATGTTGCTTACGAATAGCTTGACAAGGCTACAACGTCCAGCCCAATAATTACATTGCTAATAATCATTGCCTATAGGCTATCTCTCTTTACCAGTTGCCCCTTTTGTCTGTAATCTGGAAGCTATGCACATTTAGCAGCATTCTACCTGGCCGTTTCAGTCCCTCCTGGCCTCTTTCTACCATCCATCCTTCCTGACGCTTATGGCTACTGTAGGGCCGGTGTTCCAGTTTAGATGGTGAGCAGTTTAACTTGTGATATTTGCATAAAATCCGTGAATATTCAACAACACTCTGCCTACTTGTTAACAGCTTTGCTCTGCCTCCGCCCCTCGAGTGCTGGGAGATTCACATTTTCACAAGCCCACAGTGAGACAGAATACAAAGAAAGATCTTGCCGAAAACACACGGAAATCACCTGTTCATGTATAATGCATGTCCGCTTAAGCATTATCCACACAAAATGCTCTGCAAACTGCAAAGTGTCAAAGTAAAACAACGAAGGCTTTGTTGTGTTTCGAACATGAGTCTCACGGAGGCAAAATGTACATTGCATCAGCACTACCACTACACCACAGAAAGACAAGCAGTCACTTCAATGCCATCATCAACCATCATTAATCTAGTCTACTAGCTACTTAGCTACTGATATCCTGTCCATGTTAACTGGTGACATGACACCGAATGCAAGCCTTGAATAATGCAGATTAATTTTGCCTCACATACCAAAACAGTTACAACAAACTGCATGCATGACCCCACTTTGCTTTTTTTTGTGGTCAGATCATACATCGTGATTATAATGCGCAAAAATAATGATCACGTGTGGGCCTCGAACTGCTCACTAAAATGGCAAGTTAGCAGTAGGCCACCCTGCTAACCAGTTGCACCACTGGTTATTTTGCATCTCTATGATAGCATGGTGTTCCCATTAAATGAATGGGTACGCCTATGTTGTCTTGTGATAGTTTATTTGTCAATCGATCAAGATATTTATTATAGCAAACACATGTAGGCTACGTGAATGTTTCGCAACAGGCTGCTGAACGAGCAGTAGGTTAAACTATTTTCTAATTGAGGCTATGTGGGAATCTGAAACAGCATCATGTCATCAAACTCTCTCGGTAGCTACATCAAAGTTTTGTAATCCATAAATATGCTACCATGATGACCATTTTCTGTCGTCAAATTAGGACCAACAAATTAAATAATACAGGCTGAGTCTAACTCAGAAAAAAAAAAATCATATGATCACTTCAAATCACAGCTCACTGCATAACTTCACCGAGACTAAGATAACAATAAGTTCTGATAACTTTTGCACATGACTGTGCATAGGTGCCAACTCTCACGCATTGGCCGTGAGACACACGCATTTGATTAGTTTCACACACTCACACGCCACACCCCCGATTTCTCACGCTGAAGTGTCAACCCGGTCGGTCAGATGCCTGAAAAATGAGTTTAGCCTATCTATAGATCTACCTGTTGAGCCACGGTTATGCTTTCAGAGACGGTGAGAGGGTTCAAGAGCACCCCCTGTCTGTGGAATTTTCTAAATTTTCTCTCATTTGCGATGCTACTTCAGAAGCCGTCCCAGGCGCATTCCCCCCGCATTTCCCCGGCTTCAGGTATGCTTTGAGTATTATTGAGTAGGCTATTTTTCACGCTGAAGTGTCAACCTGGTAGGTAGGTCAAATACCTGGCAGATGAGGTTCAACTAAACTAAACCTATATGATATCACACGTCAGGTGAACGTGTGGAATCTAAGCTTTCCAATGATATTAGCGCCAAGTTGCTGTGATAAATGGTTCGCGAGAAAATTAACATTGAACCGACGTGCAATTTAGGCTAATCATATTTGCATTTTGCACACAGTGCACACCCATTACTCTCGGTTTAATATTTCACTAACCCTTCACACAACACGTGGCAAACCCAATATCACAATAAACAGCAAACCATACCGAATACGAGGATATAAAGCATGCCTCCGTGCAATAAGTGGTTCCTGAGTAATCCGGTTTTGAAATTGCAACACATTCCTACATAGCCTCTTTGGGGCGAAATTATAATGTATTCTAATGTAAACTATTTGTCAGTAGGCCTACATACATTTTTGTAAATTGCTCAGCCATAGATTATCCCACTATGGTTCTTATATTGTCAGGTTCCAGCCAATCCCATTACAGATAAATGAATATATTTATATTGGCATGCTTCCTAGTGACATTAATGCAAAAATATGAAGAAAATCAAATAACGAGACACAAATATTGATATAAAGCCTGACATAAGCCATATGCAAACATTCACATCATGCAGATATGGGTACATCCTGAAAAAGGAATAGCATATAGGCTATAGGCTATGGCCATTACAATGACCAATATATTATCTTAAATAAACTAGCTGAATAACACAGGTGACCACTTCTGCATAATTTCATGGAGTGCTGAAATGTACACACATTTTTGAACATTTCTGAACTGTGAAATGTAGCATATGTTTTTGTGGTTGTGAACTTATTGCAATATCACCATAACTATTCCACCTGTGTGTGCATGGTTATAATTCTGAAGTGCAAAATAGCTTAGGCTACAGCACAAATATTTCCATAAAAATAAGCAAGTCTGACCTCTGAATTTATTTTGAAAGTGCACCTGATTGATGCATTTAAAAGTTAAAATATACAAACATTTCTTAAATTCTTACAAAACACCCACCCACTTTTTAAAATTGTTAGTTTGGACCCCCTCACTTTTGCCGTGCGAAATACCAGTGCTGTTTTCAGCATCTGTTTAGTGCTTCATTGTCATTTTCATTGGATTCACGGTTTAGTTTGATATTTAATTTTCTTTTGGACTGTTTGATTATATTGTTAAATGTTGGGACTGATGGGCACTGAAATCTGGGGAGGTATTTGATGATCACTATTACGTTCCATGTAGTTGAAAGAGTGTCGGGATTTCAAACAAACCATCCGCTTTCATGCGTTCATTGAACGTCTGCGGTGCTGTAATGGAAACCTTATTGCGTAGCCAAGTAGCCTATTGACTTATTTTTAAATTATGCATGATTTACTTTTTATTAATGTTGTAGGCTGGCTTTATTTTGTTATATAGAAGTATCTAAATAACCTGTTAAAATGTACCAGAATTCAGGAAATTGCATCTAGTCCAAAACATTTTTTCTGGTGGAGGACCCCCATACCCCCCCTCTGAAATGTCCCACCCACTTTCACAATGCCTCCGACGCCCATGGTCCTAGTAGTAGGCTAGATCCCTTTGATACCAATGTTCATTTAACTCTGGGACCCTGGTCCCAGGGATGGATTACTGCACGGGCCTTCCGGGCCCAGACCCAGGGGCCCAAGGTGTCAGGGGGCCCTGAAGCCCAAGCCTTTGCATGGAATCATTGCCTCAATATCAACACATCAGGCTATGAATCTGATTGAATTTAGTATTGGCCATCCCCAAAATGCTAGCCTGACGAGCCAGGCCCACATTAAAATGTAGGGTCTGGGCACTCACCGTTCGCAGTGCTCAGTCCGAGGGGCGGGATAAACGGTTGTCTTTCAAATTCCCTCTGCACACAATAGGACAGCACTGAGTCCCATGCGTTTTCCCACCAGCGGAGCTAGTTGGCTAGTTCAAACTTTTGCCATCTCAAAACAAGTTTTTTGTTCTTTGTTTTCAAGTAGCAGGGAATTCAAGCCAAACCGTTGCAACTCTGCCATCAATCATTATGTTATGCCCCCCTAACGACTCTATAGACGATTTGATTGGCCTGATAGAAGCTTAATTTTTCGAGCTCACAAGCCAACGGAGAGTTGCTAGACTAGCCCTGGAAGCAAATGTAATTTGCTGCCTCTAGGGTGTGTCTAGATTTTAAGCTACCAAAATGCACCAGAATACAGGAAATCACATCAAACAAATGAAAAAAATTCTGGGGGAGGACCCCCAAACCCCCCTTCCACATATGCGACAATTAGTGGGGAGCCCTTAATACATGTGGGCCCAGGGGCCCGAAAGTTCATAATCCGTCCATGCCTGGTCTCTACACCTGAGAACCACTGATGTACGTTTTTTTTTACTGCACGGTATAATGCTGAATGAGCCAAACAAAAATTTCCGCAGCAAACTTTTGGTTGGCCCCACCAAATCTCACTCCAAGGTTTTTTGAAAAGTTGGCAGCCCTGCTGTGTTTTATAGTATTAACCCCCAAAACGGAATAAAGTGTTAGTGGGGACATGTCAGTTTGTTGTACATCAGTTAGGTTTTGGTATGTGAGGCAAAGATGAACCTACTTTGTTGTTTTGAGGCTTGCATATGCCCATGTTAAATTGTGATAGCACCAGTTAACATGGGCGTATATTTCTCACATATGTTAACCTGTGTTAACTTTGACTAAAAGTGCAATATATTGTAAGGCCCGTCTTTTGCCCAAATCTTATGCATTTCTAAAGAATGCCCTTTTGCATTCAATTTACATTTGTGGATGCCAGTGTTTGATCTGTGTTGTCTTAGCTGGCCATGGCCAAAGATCCCCAACACCCGCTCATGCATAAAGTGTGACCATTTGTTCCTTGTTCTGGCCCCACTACTGAGAGATAGCTCAGTCCTGGGCCTACTTGATGTCTTGTGGTGAGATAGGCCAACCTCATTATCATACAGTATTGCTCTGTAAATATGTGTTGTGAATAATACATTCATGTTTGGTCTTGAATTAATACTTGTAATGTGGGCAACAGTCTGATTATGGTTTTGGTACAATTGAATGTATCTGTTCATAATTGTAGATTAAGAATTAAGCTGTAGCATAAAGTTATGATATCCACCTGGGCCACACCCATCCACCTCAGACAACAAAGGCTCTGATGAGTCGGGGGTGGCCCAAGTGAATGATAAAAGTGGAGGCTCTGGTCCTCCAGTGGTCTCTTCTCTTCTTCTCTCTCTTCTTCTTCTCTTCTCTTCCTCTCGGCTCTCTCTGCTCTGCTCTGCTCTTCTGTCTTCTTTCCCATCTTGGGGCTCTTCCTCTCTCTCCCTCTTCATCTCCCTCTCTCTCCCCCTCTTCCCCTCTCTCTCTGTCTCCCTTTGTCTTTCTCTCTCTCTCTTTCTCTCTCCCCCTCTCTCTATCTCTGGGTTTGTATTGTTTTATCTGGTGTATCAGTTATCTCTAACTTGTCAAGTTTACCTCTGTGAATTGGTTAAGTTTTCTTTGTTACCATTTGCTACTTTGTTACAGTAGACCATGTGAGTTTTCTTGTACATTCAACTGAAGTGATATTGGTTACATTTACCTTTAAGACTTAATGCCTATTAAATTGTTCATTTGCCTACCAATCGGATAACTTCAATTCCCGTAGTGTGCCATGCCATTCTCCTCCATAGCTGAGAGACTAGTTACTTGGTAATTGATTGGTGATACAAATTATTAATCAAATGGAGTCAGATTAACGAGTATGTAATAATATCATTGCCATTTAACTCTTCACCCTACTTGTCCACACTAGCTCCTTTAAATGATGATATAGCTCGACGTCTCTATGTTTCCGAGGCTATATATATATCATTTCTGAAGGCGTTCTTCTTACAATATACATACAAATCCTGCATTAATTTCAACGGCTCGTAGTGTAGTGGTATAGACAATATAGAAGCTAATCTGATCCTCTTTCTTGTCCATGCGTGGTTCGAATCCCAGCTAGATCGATAGTTTTATTTTTTACTACTAACTCATCAACACATGGCAATGGGAGAATCAGAAGCCTCACATTGATGACATCACAAGGCTGTGATTGGTTAAAGAGTGGTTGGTCCAGGACCGTCTTAAGAATGTTGGTCCAGGAACAACTCTTACTTGAACAAATCACGGTCACCCACAGGCCAATGCCATTGTTTGGGTATTGCTGATGACAAACTGTTTTGCTTATGTGCAAAAAGGCCTCCATACTCAGCAGTGTAACAAAGGGCACATGGTTATTATCTACTATCAAGCTACCCCAAAGAGAAGCATTTATGTATACCTTTTAAATCATTGCTTCTTATTGTTCTTTTTATATATTTATCATCATTCCTAACTTTGCAGCTGTTGTTTCACTCTGACTTAGTTTTCTTCTATGTGAATTAGGGCTGAGTCGTTGGCAAAGTCGAGATCGTCCAGCTGTTCTGTCAGGGTCCATTGAATGCCATTTTGCCTTCCCTCTGTTGTCTCTTTCATCACCCAGTCTATCGCCAGCAGGAAAAGAAAGGGGGAGAGCAGACTGCACATTACGCTAGAGAGATTGGAGGGGAGGTTAGATGTCTCTGGTTAGTGGATTTCTCCTGCGTTTTTTATTCCTTTATCTTCCAGATGTGCAGCACATGGTATTGGAGAGTACAGTGTACATGGTATGAGTATTTGAGAAATCCTGACTGGAAACACTTTAAAGTAATACTATTACTACTAATTGAGTAGCAATTGGCTACTTATTTAGTATTGAATAAAGTTGAACTAGATGTGCATAATAGTGTCAAATGAGTGGGTGTTTTTCACCTACATGTCTGTGTTTTCTATATGATGTCAGTATTAGGTGGACATTGTTTATAAACATTTTTGTACTGGCAAGCCCATGCCATATAATTTTTGGAATTAACATTTTAATCTGACTTTGTTGTCACATTTGAGTCACTTGCTCAACCCCGTTAATGCTGTTGCAGTTCTATCTATATGAGGATGTTATTTATAATGCTAAACAAGCTGGAATTATTCCACATGTCAGATCAGTCTTGCTGGAAAGATATCAGTCGACTCAGACACTATGGGTCTGTTTGAAATGGAAGACAGCTGGCAGTGTGGGTTTTATCAGCTACACTCGCTACCTATAGCCGCCCACATCAAATTCAAATGACTAATGCTTGCCTACTAAGTTGTCTCCGGTTCTGCACCCACTTACTTGAATGCCCTCATATACGCATAATATGTTACCTCCCGACTGTTGCGCTCCTCAGATGAATGACGTCTGGTTCTCCCACCCGTATGCTCAGGGCAATCTAAACGTTTATCATCTGTCGTTCCCCGTTGGTGGAATGCACTACCAGTTAGGCTACTACCAGAGCAGGGGCGTCCCTCTCTACCTTCAAAATATCCCTGAAGACCCAGCTCTTCAGAGAGTATCTCCTCTTGTAGCACTACCTACAACTAGACTTACCACCTGACTAGAACTGACACTGTCAGGATCTGGCCCGGACCTTTGAGTTTGTGCCACCCTGGTGGCCATTTTGTGTATTGTCCTGTGTTTGTTTTTGCCTGTTTCCCATGTGCTTTGTGTTACCTGCCTGTCACCTGTCTTTGTCTCCGCCCCATCTCCTTATTTGGTCTGTGCTTAGTTAGTTTTCCCTCCCTTATAGTTTGTGTTAAAATAAATTGTTTTTGTCCGTTATACTGCCTGGTGGAGTGTTGCATTTGGGTCCTACTGCACTTCCCTGACAGTAAAACAATTTATTTTAACACAAACTTACAAAGACTTCCTTACATACAAACAGGACTTGGGCTAGACCAGGTGAAACAGGGAGACAAGCCGACCAGGAACAGAGAAACAGGAGGATAGAAATACACATACCAATTAACAGAAAGACAGAGGACTGGACGAAACCAACGAGACAATAACAGGGAACAGGTGAGGAGGCAGAAACGGAGGGAAAACTAACAAGACAGGAAGCACAGACCAAATAAGGAGATGGGGCGGAGACAAAGACAGGTGACAGGCAGGTAACACAAAGCACATGGGAAACAGGCAAAAACAAACACAGGACAATACACAAAATGGCCACCAGGGTGGCACAAACTCAAAGGTCCGGGCCAGATCCTGACAGACACTTGACTGTATAGAAGTAGCACTTACTGTACTGCTGCACTAACTTGTCCATATCTCTATCTTGATTGTTTCCCTTGTTGGAAGTCGCTTTGGTCAAGGGTCAGCCAAATGTAATGTAATGTAAAATCATGTCATGTTAAATCCTCCAATTTACTTTTAACATAATCAATTTACCTGTGAAATTTAGACACTTTAACAATATCTTCCATACAATTTAATTTATAAATGAATAATTTATTTGGTTCAAAATGGTTCAGTGGTGACATGGATTGAACATCTTTCAACCTGTGATTTATTTAACCCATTTCTTTTATTTGAAACCATTTCTGATTTAGGGGTGTGTTGTGTTTCTTTTGTGTCTGAGTTTGATGCTGTTGACTTCTGAGAGACTGAGGCTATGGAGGCTGTGTGAACAACCCCAGTGGGGCTGACCTGTTACAGTAGTGTTGTATCTGAGAGAACAACCCCAGTGGGGCTGACCTGTTACAGTAGTGTTGTATCTGTGTGAACAACAGTGGGGCTGACCTGTTGCAGTAGTGTTGTATCTGTGTGAACAACAGTGGGGCTGACCTGTTGCAGTAGTGTTATATCTGTGTGAACAACAGTGGGCCTGGCCTGTTGCAGTAGTGTTATATCTGACCTGTTACAGTAGTGTTGTATATGACCTGTTACAGTAGTGTTGTATCTGACCTGTTACAGTAGTGTTGTATCCGAGAGAACAACCCCAGTGGGGCTGACCTGCAGGGGCGGAGCCAGAGGGGTGGCTCCGGGTGGCGCAGGCCACCCTTGAGATTCGATTGGCCACCCTAGGTGCCACCCCCAAATCCTAGTCTACGATTTGCCATTAACATGGTCTAAGGTGGGACCTTTCTTGATGCACTTGCAGCAGTTTGAAGTGTCAGACGTCAAAAATGTAAGTGGCAAACACGCTTGCCTTTATTGGCCTACAGGCTATTGTTTGTGCTAACACTCAAAGATATCTATTTATTGCATCTGCCAGTGCCTATTTATCTAATCACACACTTAAGTCGCTGACATTTGCTAGGTCATTAAATGTTAACTGTAGGCTATCCTATATTTTGTAAAAGTGTTTAATGACAATAATGTCCTAAAGACAACTTTCATTTATGGTTCATCAAGCTTACTCATAAACACTCGTTGCATCTAGGCTACAGGTAGCGATGTTCTGATGACATGTATATGACCATTCAACCAGTCAAGCATTTGTTGTAAAATATTGAAATTATGAGAAGTTTACATAGCTCAGGCTAAACTGTATGTTTCTTTCGTCCCCCATGCCTGTTTTATTCGTCCCGATCAGGAGGGATAAATGAAATATTGCACACATTCCACTTTTGCTTAAATAATTCCTGAACGCAGGGCTGGACTGGCCATCTGGCATACTTTTTTCTTTTTTGGCCGAGCCGGTCTTCATAAAGTAAATTTTCCATAGTAGTGCGTGACAACAAAATCATGCCTTCTTTGCCTTCTTAATCATGCTTTCTCTCTCTATGATCTGCGGCGTTTCTCAAATTATGAGCCTCCTCGGCAAGTAGATTGCTGGTCTACAGAGCCATGTATTTAAAATACAAAATAGTATGTTGTCATTTGTATTTTATTTAGTTGGAAAAAAATGGCATCATATGTTGTATCAAAATAGGTTTGTAGTTTAAAAATACTGCCAAATATTTTTGGTAAAACCAATAACCCACTTAGTGATGTGATTATAAAAGTGCAAAACAATGAATGCAGCACTGGTGCTGACTTGAAATTTGCCCAGAGTTGTTGTGATCAGAAAATTGAGATTCAGGCAGATAAGTAACATGTAGGTTGCTCACACACACAATACACTCCACCAACCTCAAGTTTCTTGAGAACTTAAGTCATCCAATTCGAACACATGGAACCATGTGGTTGCCCTACAACAAGTTGCCCCATGTATTGCCTAAAGCAAAATGTTTTATTTAATTAATAATTTGCCCAGACTTGCTCACACACAATACAATCCCTCATACCAGCCTCAAGTTTCTTGATCATTTTAATGATCAGTTTCTTGAGAACTTTAATCATCCAATCGGAACACATGGAACTAGTTATGTGTTTGCTCTGCAACATGGGCATGTATCAACAATGTCAGAGACTTGTCTCCACTTTGTACCGCTTGACAAGTTCAGTTGTGACTTTTTGAGTGCATCTCTGATACAGTATTTAGGCGATGAGATGTAGCAAGCAGGTCAGCATAATTGATCTGTTGACTGTTACTGCAGGTAATGGCATGTCTCGTAGGCAGAGAAAAACTAAAAAACCTCAAACACTTTCCACTTAATCAACAGAGTCAGTGTACTGATGAAGGAATAGATTAGATAGATATGGAAGGTTTGCAAAGTGATATCATGCTCCTTTTAAAGAGTATTTTTGGTACTTTCAAAATAGAAAAATATAGTTGATTTTGATACATGGTGTGGCTATGTATTGTATAGTTTATTTTGATACATATAAAATGAGGGTATTTGATATTTTATTTTAAAATACATTGATGTATTTTTGCCCATCCCTGCCAACAGCTAGAGTAGCCAGGCAGCTACAGTGCTACACTCTGTTGGCTGCAGTGCTACCTAGGGCTGGCCCTGATGCAGGGTACTGTCAAGTAGTGAAGTGATATGCAGGTACAGTAGCCAATGTTTAAGTCACCTAGCTGAGTTAGGCGAGCCCTGCTTTTTCTGTTTAGGTATTTCTGTCCCTCCCAAACTGCGTTAAAATGGTATGTTTAACAGCACCCCTGGACCCTCATAGGCCAATATGATCCTCAATATTAATCAAAATAGTAATAATAACAATAATATCAATAGAATATTAAATAATAAAGAAATAAACAAATAGACAAAAAAGCAGGTCAAAATATTTTAACAGCTAAAAATAGATAGCCATAGATCAGTGTTTTTCAACCACTGTGCCGGGGCACACTAGTGTGCCGTGAGAGATCATCAGGTGTGCCGCAGAAAATTACCCAAATGTCACTCACTGGTCCAGAAAAGCAACTGTTGCATCAAAGAATTTATAACCACATGGTCTCATTGATTGTATGATTGCACTGTTTGTGGTATGCAGGCATTGTACAATGGGGGCCCCATAACCAGTATACACAGTATCATCACATATCCAGTTAATAACAACAATTCAATTAGATATAGTCACCTACAAATGAAACAGAGGGCGCTTGTTTGATTGAGCAGGTCTTGCATAAAAGCCATAATAAGGCCATATCTGTGTATTATTTGAAATGTTAGGCTATGGTATGTTTATTTTTTCTTCACACAGGATGTTAGTGTGCCGTGGGACATTTTAAGTGTCAAAAGTGTGCCGTGGCACAAAAAAGGTTGAAAAACACTGCCATAGATAGTATAAGTTTTTGTGGGGGAAAATGTTTTGGATGAGTATATTTGTTTCATTTAACAGAATAGAATAGATGGAATATATTTTAATATCCCCATGATGGAATTTGTTTTAGCACAGCATAGCCCAGTGACAGATAATTAACTTTAATATGTTTGGTTATTATGACCGCCGCTAGCGTAGCTAGCGAAGCGGTCATATAAGGGATTGGTAGAGTTTTTTTTTTTTTTTTTTTTTTTCCCGTCATCTACTTCCTGAATTTTTGGTCAACGATACCCGGGACACCGAACCACCGGGGCACATGAAATTTGGTGGGTATGTAGCCCCACTAGACTTTTACGGAAAAATTTTGTTTCGTCCCCGGGGGCCACTCCCTCCCCGCGCTGGGCCCCTGCGGTATTCAGTTTTTCCTGAATAACTACCTGAAATGTGGCACTGAGGATGAAGAATCTTTTATGGTATGTTGGTCTCAAGGGCCCACATCAACCTGGCCCATAATCACTCATTTGTGATTTGCACCCCCCGGTAAAAAATGAAAATGCAATATTATTCTGCTTTAATCGCCCCTATCTTCAGTTAAGATGTTCAGAACTGCACCAAATTTTATGTGTATGATTGACCTGGCATTCTCTGGGGGTATGCCAAGTTTTGTAGAATTTCATCCATGGGGGGGGGTCTACTCATTGGCCTGTAGATGGCGGTGCACACATATACACATGCACACACACACAGGCACCCACATACTATCGGTATTAGAACGGCCGATACATAATTACAATTCAGTAGGATTAAAAGAAAGCCAAAATAAATATTCATCATCATCATCATGGCTGCATTTCCAGTATTGGCGATAAGTAGTCGTTTGTCCACTAGATGGCGCATCGTTGCAGTGAGACGTAATTTTGTTGGAAGTTAAAAGTGTTTTGGAAAAACAATGGACGCTTCCTACAAGGACTGTTTACCGCAGAGAACGTCTAATAAGGATAGGACAATGTTCACATGAAATGTAATTCCCATTTCTTCTTGAAGCCGAAATAAATCTGAGGATGTTTATCGGACATGCTTGGTTTTTACTGCAGGTACGTTAATCTTATAATATCAATAAGGACCTAGGTAATGTTACCGTTAGCGTTGGTTGAGTGATGGAGGCCAATTTGATTGATTGCATCTGTAGAAAACTATAAATGCGGTTATACCAAGCAAATTGATAGCAGCACTGTAATTGTATCTTTCGACTGTCATTTGTTGCACGTGCTACAAAAATCATTCTGTGCAATGGAAGATTTACCAACGTTACACCGGTCTGATACAGTTTTGCCTATACATGCGTGAGACTGAGACGCCTGTTTATTTTGTTTTAAGTGCGTGCAGGGTGTGAGAGGGGAATCGATGTGCTTTGATTCCAGCTTGGTAGTTGTAGTCTGTGAAATTAAAAAGCACGTGTGTGTGAAGTATCCAAACAATGACACCTTCATTTCATTATGGCTGCTTTAGCAACAACACACCTTAAGCTACTGTGTAGTGGGGTCCCATTTAGAAGTGGCTACTTCATTCGCGCTTTCCTTGACTCATGGAGCTGCGTGAATTTTATTACAACTTTTCGCCACGATATGGCAGTTTAAGTCCGCTTGATACTGTAAGGCGTAAGCCATTGGTTTCCAAAGGAGATTTTATTTGTGTCGCCAGCATAGCCTATTGACAATTTAGCCAATGTTGGAAATATGCCTACCTTATAAGCCTACCTGTAGCTTAGGGAAGCTAACAGTTTTCTATTAGGATCTAGTTTGTTAGTTACAGTTTTTTGATAACTCCCTGATGCATTTTTGCATTTAGAATAGCCAGAGCGTGGATATCTCAATCGGAAAATTAAACAATATCGGGTGCCTTTGGACTAGGCTGGGTGAACCCAGCCTGATCTGCCCGCTATTTATTTTTTGATTTTTTAAAATATTAAGCTTGGTCTGGTGAAAGCCAGACTAGCCATGGACCTCAGTTACACAATGCAAGGGAACATGAATCAGCCTATATTTGCACGAACAATATCGGACAACAGCTCTTCAACTTTGGCCCGTTAAAATGTATATGAACAGTCTAGCGACGCATTTCTTCAAAGCCCATTTGGACATGTCAGTTATTTGCACCACTGGTTAGATGTGAAACAGCATTTCGTTTCAGACTACTGTTACTTAATTTGTGCATTAACAATAACGTTTCAGACTATTGTTACTTAATTTGTGCATTGACAATATTACATGAACTAAAGATGACTAAAATCATGTAGAAGAAGAAACATTCACAAAAAATCCATCCATCCAAAAATGACCTTTGTTTTTGATAGCTGTAGAAAACGGCATGGAACTGACAGAGATGTTTTTGTTTATTTATAAATAAATAAATAAATAAATAAATAAATAAATAAAATTATGCTGATACTTTTTGCTTTTCCCAAATACAATGTAGCCTACAGGTGTAAGTGACCTTTCATCAATCCAGTTGCAATGGATGAACTGTGATGAACTGCCCTACTTGTGATTGTTTAGAGATTTTAAAGGTTTTATAACAATGCTACATCTTCTTTGGCTATTCTACAATCTATTCACCTTTTCAGCACCAGTAGGCTACTTTCTGTGCAGCCGCACACACACTCAGGCATGCCAAACAAACATACACAAAAGTTTCAAGAGTGGGGGATGGAGTAAAATATGGAGACAAATTGAAGTGTGATTTATTTTCGCGGAACGGATGTACAGGACTGAGCGGCGGTCATATTATGTACCGCTATGCGGTACATCTAGTTTGTATTCAAATACAAAGAAATTTTATGTGAGAGTAAGGTATTTGTGTTTTTTGTCCTTCAATTTATGAGTATGGTGTTTGGTGCCTGGTTTTCCTAATGTATTTGGGCTAATTTCACATCTTGAGCCTGTTTATCTGGATGTTTTGCCTCATGACACCCTTGAATTAATCAGTGCCCCACTAGTGCCACCCTTGTTAAAAATGTCTAGAATCGCCACTGCTGACCTGTTACAGTAGTGTTGTATCTGACCTGTTACAGTAGTGTTACCGGTATATCTGTGTGAAAAACAGTGGGGCTGACCTGTTGCAGTAGTGTTATATCTGTGTGAACAACAGTGGGGCTGACCTGATACAAGCCATTTCTATGTTGGATCTTCTTTTGGGGTTGCATGGAAATCAGCAAACACTACATACACTTTTCATTTTACATAACACTCTGCATACTCAACACTTTTTCAGGCAACTGACTATTTTACATGGTGTTGTGTAAGCTATTATACTAAGCTAGTATGTGTGTTACTGACATGAACTTGATTGCCTAAAGACTTAAGTCGATGGAGCTGAAATGCAGTCCTGAAGTTGAAGTTTAAAACCTTATAGCTGCATTGGCTCCAGACAGTCTGTCAATCTGAATGGGCAAGTTAAAAAGAAGGTAAGACATTTTTTTTTTTTCTTTCATTTCAATTAGAATTTCATAATATTTTAATCTGTAAGATGTCCTGTTAATGGCATCAAGCAAATGCAGATCTAATCAAGTATCCTTCTTGGCAATAATCCTTCATTCCCATGTAATTAACTGTTGGTCTAAAACATCCGTAGCTGTAGGAGTTGATAGGTGTGTGATTTACACTGCTGCTGGACATCTGAGGATCGGTGGTATGCTCACAGTTTTCACACCTGTCAGACAGTCCCACATCTTCAGTCTGACCAGTAAACACACTCAGTACAGACGAGAACAGGTGGAGGTACAGAGGGGTCTCAGGGATCACTCATCACAGACACTCCCCTGTGGTCCTTCCATCTCCTGCCTTTCTGTCTTTTTGTCCTTTGTCCGCACTCAGATTCAGTCATATTCACAAACCCAAGAAAAAAAAATCCCTGACAATCACTTATCGGAAGAAAACAACTAAAATGTTCATCATCACATTGTATGTGTGTATATAATCACCCATCTAAAAAGGTGAAATAAATCTGATTTCTAAAAACAAAAAATATTCATTAGATTATTTCAGACTAAATTATGCAGTTGTATATGTGTTGTATGTGTTATGTGCTGTGTAGGTCTTTGAGGAATTCATGTGGAAATAATGTGGGGGCATTTCTGAATAATGGACAGGGGAGGGGTAAGATGGGATGACAACAAAGCCCATTGGCTTGAGCCAGAAGCTGCTGCCTTATAGAGAGATGGGCTTTGGCTCGGACATCTGAGAGCACTATATATACTCAGATCGAGTTTCCACTGTCCATCGCTTGTCCATCTCACTGATCCTCCCCACATCAGATCCAATCTGGTCATCCTTCCCTCGGGCTGATAGGTGAGATCTCTCCGTTCCTTCAAAGTCACTGCTTGTACCTTCTCAACTGGACTCTAAGGGTGGTGTGCAGTAATATGGATTTGGAGACTGGGGCGTTGAGTCCCAAGAATTTGATGGTTTAGTCTATGGAGATTGAATGGATGCCACGTAGGTGGCTTATCAGCGATGAAGTCTGATTGGGAGATAATGAGGGCTAGGTGACTGTAAAACACATATTTAGCTATTCTGAGTGTGACTGACATAATAGCCTATTCTTTCCTTGTGCTTTTTGTTTTCTGAAAATGTAGGCTACATTAGAGAGGAACATCTAGCCTACAAGGCATCTGTCATAGAACCTCCCCTGAAATTAGTTGGATTCAGGATGCTGAGTTGAGACTAGAGCAATATTTTTGAGAAACGGTCCTCAATGCTATAAATAGAGCTTAATGCTTTGTCAATCTTCCCTGAAAAAATAATGGTTAGTTCAGTAGAAACATACTGGAAGTGACGTGTTTTAACTGATAGATGTACATACAGTAGGAAAGAAAACTGAGTCTGTAACTAGAAGTTTGGTACTGTCACTGTGATATATCTATGAACATTCTTGATATGTATGTATGTTGAACTTTGATCAAAAAGTATAACAAAGTGATTTGCAGCAGTAACCAGGCCGGTAATTGTCTCCCAGAGGCAATATGGAGGCTTGGAGAGAACAAAAACATGGAGATTTTGCTTGATGTCTCAGCATAGTTGAGGAAATTCTTTTCTAGGCAGGGCCAGTCTCAGCTGTTGTTGGCCTTTTGTTTTGGAACAGTCCAAAGGGCTGTGAAGACAACTGGTCCCCCTCTGCCAGGCCCATTTTAGACATGAGAACTTCCACTCATACTTTGCTTTTGAGAGAGATTAGACTTTGTGGCACCAAAGACAATTTTTGTTTCAGATGGGTTTAAAAAGGAAGAATTGTTTTCAATTCACAGGTTCTTGTAACAATAATCCAGCAAGATGTCTGAGTAAGTGTTTACATCTATATACTTACGTATATAAAACATATTATCTTCTGTGAAATATTAAAAATTCTTGCACTGTATGTTTAATTTGATAGATATTTCTCCAATTTTCATTGACTTGTGATATTTATTTTCTAAACTCAAAAGGAAAAAGATGACATCAAGCCGTCGGCATCACCTGAAGGTAAACAAAGAGTGGCAAGTTCATTGAAGAAAACGAGAAATACTGACATCTGATTGCATATACAGCAACACAGCAAAAGTAATGTTTGGTCTTCAAAACGATCTGACAAAACTCGCTTCCAAACTGTCCATCCCTGTAGAGCATGATGCTCCAGAGAGGTCAGCAACTGCAGGAGGCAGAGGCCAAGCAGGCCGAAGTAGACAAAGAGAGATACATGGAGGAGAACTGCCCTTCTCTTGACCTCCCAACATGTATGCAAGAACTACAGGTACAGAATGAAATGTGCTGAGTTCCTCATAATACTGGGGAACTATTTGATGATGCTGTATACATATTGTTCTTATACACAAGCTGTAGCTTTTAGTAAAACCACTGATTTCCTTGAATTTCCCCTTGGGGATCTATAAAGTATCTTTCTATCTATCTATCTATCTATCTATCTATCTGGGGGCAGCCGTGGCCTACTGGTTAGCGCTTCGGACTTGTTACCGGAGGGTTGCCAGTTCGAACCCCAAACAGTAGGCACGGCTGAAGTGCCCTTGAGCAAGGCACCTAACCCCTCACTGCTCCCCGAGCGCTGCTGTTGCAGGCAGCTCACTGCTCGGGGATTAGTGTGTGCTTCACCTCACTGTGTTCACTGTTCGCTGAGTGTGTTTCACTAATTCACAGATTTGGGAGACCAAATTTCCCTCACGGGATCAAAAGAGTATATATACTTATACATATTATCTATCTATCTATCTATCTGATGTTGTTGTTTCCATAATCTGCTCCAGGACCTGTGTAAGAAGCTACACCAGCAGATCGACGCTGTGGATGAGCAGAGATATGACATTGAAAGCAAAGTCACCAAAGCTAACAAAGAGGTGCTGAAGACAACCCATTAGATATGCCACATCACAGACAACCCTACACTAAGCAAACATATGCATCCAGCCTCACAGACAACCCACTACATATGCCCACAGCACATTACTGTACATGTAATCACTGATTACTCACTACATGAGTTTCCTACACATGGATTAAGCCTATTAGACTAAAAACTTAGTCTAGATGTAATTGATGCTATTTTCAGTCTAGGACTAGGGTCCATGTATAAAGTTTACAATGTCTGTTATCAGCGCCTGGCAGACAGTTTGGGTAATCCCTAGTAGTGAGAGCAGTGTCTTAGAATTGACCACTGGATGACCTGTCTGTAAGATGGCCTACAGATCCTCCTGTGGCCACAGCAGTGAAATGATTTGAGCTGTGGCCTTTGTGCTAGGTTGAGGATCTGAAAATAAAAGTGCAGGACCTGAAGGGCAAGTTCAAGAAGCCGGCCCTGAAGAAAGTGCGCATGTCGGCAGATGCCATGCTCCAGGCCCTGCTGGGCTCCAAACACAAAGTGTCCATGGACCTGAGGGCTAACCTGAAACAAGTCAAGAAGGAGGTGAAAGAAGAGGTGGGTTCATGCCTCCTCCAGTATCTCTTGGTACTGACCAAAGATTCTAGAACAGAGCTCGGACCGGACCGGAACTATCAGTTTTAGAAATGTTTTTATAAGTTGTAGCCTATTCAATCATTCATGTCTGGTCTTCACACAAACAAATTAACAAATACATAACGCAATTAAAGACCAATTACTAAAGAGAGTTCAACATTGAAAATGTATGCCCATGCTAACCAGCTGAATGAATAGTAAAATGGCACTATGAATTAACTGAGCTATGACCCTGCTGTTCAGTTTGTGAATGTTTATAGGGTACTGACAGTAATGACACACCTCATTCCTTAACCACACTGCAGCACATGTTTCTCTTGTACTAACTGATTCATACTTGAGCAATGTGGACAGCTGGTGCTTGATGCCTCACAGCTGATGACTCACCCCTTTTCACCGTCTTGTTTTACACACCCCCTGCCATGTGCCCCCCTCAGGAGAAAGAGTCTGTTGGCGACTGGCGCAAGAACATTGAAGACAAGGCTGGCATGGACGGCAGGAAGAAGATGTTTGAGTCTGAGGCGTAAAGTCATTTTGTGCCACCAATCTTCATAGAATACATCATTTTTGTCTAGGTTATGCTGCAGCTGCATGTATCTCATCTCTAGATTCACACACTTGGTATGACCCAAGTAAATATGCCAAAACAATCCTGCAATTACCCACACTTGGTATGACTGTAGTTGGCCATTGTTAACATTCACTCTTTAACTTGCATATATTCTACATTTAACTAATTGGTAGGTGGCCTTTGTAAATAAACTCTGTATCTGATGACAACTCTCACGTTTCATATCTCTGTCATAGCATGCATTTTCTTTCGCTGTTCAAAACACTGTTTTCTATTAGACAAGTTTATAAATTTATTTGCTTGTAGGTAATGCCATAGAACGGCATTATGGCAACATTCTTAAAATCATTAGAATTGGCCTTTCCAGTTACACTTGTTCACATACTTATACTTCCAGGACTACACGCTAACACAGTTTAGATATTATAATGGCTCTCTCCATGTAGTTATAATTGCATCACTTGATATTTTGATTGTAATTGCCCTACTCTAACATACCTCCAGAGATTGTTTTAACAGACTGATGTAGTGACTTTCTGTACCAGAAGGGGGCGTCTGTTCCTTCAGTTTATGGTGCAACCCATCATCTACATTACACTAAAAGATAAAAATAGAGCAGGAGAAGTGACTTTAGTTGCATCAGGGACAAACATGCAACAGCAATGACCTAAACCAAAACCACAAGCCTTCATCCTGCAGCCTCATACTGTGCCTTTATGAACACAGTCAAGGTTACAAAGTTAGTGATGCTTTCAGCTGTGAGCTACTAACACCGTTACAGATGTTCAGTTAACAGAATTAGTACTCAAAGACTCAGAGACTCTAATCAGTTTGGCCACTGATCAGTTTCATAATAGCTGTGGTACAGGGCAGAAGGAGCATGTGTGCTGTTCAGCCGATAGACCGCCAGGCTCCGCTGTACACATGTGCTGCAGGCATGTGAACTATTTAAGCACATAAACACTGTTTATGCGGGAATGCCTGGCTGACCTCTCTGTTACCATAGTGGCTTCACAAACAGGACGCGGCCAGTCACCCTTTGCATGTGTAGATTTATGTGACCTGAGCTAGGAGAGCTGAAAATGGACGGCTAGTATGAGGCCAGATGTGAGACAAGGACTTCTTTCAAGGAAAGAGGAAAAGAATGTCCACACGGTGACTCACAGAGTTTGACCTGTCCAAATCAGATCTTTTATTTGTATCTCATGCAGCATGAAATATTTTACAAATACAAATGCTGAACAGAAAGTAAAATATCTCCCAATAGTCTTAATTGTACCTTATAACTAATATATTTTAGTACTGCTTATTATTGATATTAAAGCTGTGGCAAAATTAGATTTTACAATATACTATTTGTTTGTGGTTTATCAGGAGATGAAGCGTGTCTATCCTTACCACAGCAAGGTGTCATGTGGAAACCTGAAAACCTTTCTGAAGCTTTCTAGAGTTTCTCCCTGAGTCACCATAACGGTTACGATGAACTAGGACACTGCCAAGCTAACGACCAACGAAATATGAGTCGGAATTAGCAGTGTGCCAGAAACCACACTGAGTTTTATTGCAGGAAGACGGATGGATTGTTCTGTTTAGGAAGAGTGTATCCTTTCCTGTTTTAAAACAACAGTCGTAAATAAAGGATGGCATATTTACCTTTACTTATAAGGTAATTTGACATTTGATTCTCTATAAGGCAATCATTTAAACTTAATTATGAGAAGCTGATCTTAGTTGAATTTTAGATATTTCTTTCTGTCAACCACAAGGTGGCAGTGCAGATTTTAATCTTGGTAATATATCATCTACTGGACAGCTGTATTACTGTTTTGGCAAAAGTTAAATCATGCAGTAGTAAAACTTGAAAATGAAAAAGTATACAGCACACAAAATATGTTACAAAAGTCCAGTATCATTCAGGTTGATGCAAGTCCTGGTCTGGTTGTATATGTTTTTTAAAAGGTATGAGACTCTGACAGACTGATGGACATCATCATGTGTTTACCCTGCAGGTCACATTTTAATTACATGTATTAAACTCCTCCTCCCTACCAGAGCACCCCTCCACTCCTGTCCTCCTGTCCTCTTCTCTCCTCTCCTCCTCTCTCCTCTCCTCATCTCCCACAGTCTTCAGCAGAAGCAGTGTTGACAGGTCACATGTCACTCTGATGAAGATTAAGGTGCTGCTTTGCCCTCCTCTTTGCCAGTATCCTGCCTCGTCCATGGGTGTTCTCTGTTGTCCTTCTACGGTCATTCGACATTCGACTCTAACCCCCCCCTCCCCAGAAGCCCCCTCCCAACTTCCAAGGCTCCTCCGTGCCCCCCTCCTGCATCTTAAGTTACCACAAGCAGCGCAGATGCATGGCACCAAGGAGAGCTCTTCCTAAGTATAACTGCTGAGAGAGCAGTGGGTAATGCAAGAGCGGATTCCTCACAGCTAACTTTGGAGTGACTCACTCACATCATCCCTAGCAGACTATTAATGGCAGACTGATTATTTCCTTTAACCAGCAGCATTGTACATTAATCCCTCTGGTTACATTTGGCTGTGAGTACTGTACTGAGTGCTTGCATATGTGCTTAATGCAAATACTGAAAGGCTGGTCTCCGTTAGTTGGTGTACACTCTCGTTCTACAGTTATAACTTATCTCCACCAAAGAGGTGATGTTTTAATATCAGTTTGATTGTCTGTGGTCCAATGAAGAACTCATTAGGATCAAGGGATGGACCCCCGCCCCACACACACACACACTCGCTTTTTTTCTTTCCCATTTCACCTTTTTTTTTTCACTTTCACTGTACACTGAAATAAAAATGTCCCATACTGTACATTAACATTACATTTTATCATCAATCAACATCATCAATTTTGCTCGAAATACACAACAAATGCATCTTATCTAAATAATCAGCTGCAACTGTCTGGACGGGTAGCAAAACATGCCAAAGGAAGTAATTTTCTGTGTGAACCAATAGGAGGTGCAGTCTTAACATCTGATACCATTGGAGCTTTCATGGGCCATGCAGTTGAGTCAACACCTTATAAATCACTCATATTTATATGTATCGAAAAATTACATCAGGATTTTTTAAACGTTCTAAAGTAATAATTTTCAACTACAACCTAAAATGAACCCTACCCTAACCTCTCGCAGGGTCAACGGAAAGTTTGTTGATGGTGGCCATCCAAATAAAGAAGGGTCAGGGTTGGTTTGATACAGTAGCTGCTATTTTAAAGCTGTCACCAAGAAACTATATGATCACTTGATACTCCTACTGAACTTGAGTTATAGAGTAAAAAGCCAACGTTACCCTCATCAACAAAACATCGGAACAGTATTGATGTACTGCACACCACTCTTCCTTTGGCATTCACCTTGTCTGATACTGTGCAACCCAGAGACTGAAGCCAATGCGCTAACAGACACACAACAGACATAGCTAACCATTACTTGAATTTTTATGCAAAATGTGTGAAAGGATCATTATATTTTCAATGAATGTACCCGTTTGGCACATCACATCTTTTTGGAATGAGCATTTATGTGGTGTGGTTAAAACTATCTGTTGCAATCTGTAACTCCCTCTCCGGGATGATTTTTTTAAAGTCTTAATTATAGTGATACCTCATCCAGAAAGAGGGAGGTCCACTGAGACTCTGCCCATACACAATAGGCTAGTTATATTTAAATGCTTCCATGTGGCTTATTCCCTGTCAATTCATCATGCTCCCGGCTTGTCCATCTACGATTAGGCTTCCCATAAAAATGGGCTATGGGCAATTCTTTTTGTCTTATGAAGTAAACCATCAAAGGTTTTCCACACGACTTAATTAGTGACCAACCCTTTCAAATCATATATGTTTTTATTGAGGCATTTGTCTTACATAAATCATGTTTTACAATATGGTGACTGTCATTTTCAACCAAAAACAACTACAATGAGCCAGTTAATGCACTGGAATCAGCATTGGTGGAGTGTAACACATCCTAACTGAAAGCACCTGCCTGCAACTCCTCTCCTGTAAACTACATACAGTAATCAGTATATATATTTTTAAATATGAATAGCAGTGTGTAAATAGAAAAGTAGTGTGTAAATAGCAATATGATCCCCATGAGTTCCTAGACATTCTTCAGAGCTGAAATCTGCTGTGAGTCATTGACCAGACGGGGAATATTGTCTGTACATCTGTCTGGAATAAGGCACTTGTGTTGGTGCCCATCATCTGTGAAGTGATAACCACATGGTTTCAAACAATGGCTGGAACTTTACTAGCACCCCCCCCCACACACACACACACACACACCAATAGCATAAAGACTATGGTGTCGCAGAGTGTCATCTTCACACAAGCCAGTGACTACCAAGGCAACTGAGTTTTAAAGCTTTCCACTACATTGAGGTAATACATTGAGGTCACTGTTTCTGATATTCAGAGGTCTTGCCAGAATGATCAATCCATCCACTGCACTTAAGAGTACAGTGGCGCAGTCAGATTTATCTTATTGCCTCTCTCAGCACTTCATTTCAGTCCAACTGAACAGAGCATGTGTGCAACAGAGGAATGTTTGGGCTGTTGCTCTTCTCACAGTAAATGAGACGAGACATTGATCGTGCTTTCTACTGTTGCCATTTCAGGGGTCAAGGATGGCCTGTGTTGCCACTGTCCATGTTTTTTTGCATTGGGTCATTGTAAAACTGCTACAGGGGACGGGATACAATTAACAGGCTTTCTCACCAAGCCTTGGACATCAGGCCATGCCCATGCTGCGTGAGAGAGGCCTGTGAGGAATAGTTAAATATGGTTTCATACTCACCCCTTTCATCCAGCAGCTGCTAAACTATTCCATACCTCATGCATTATCTGCCAGACTGCTGGCACTGCTAGACCGAGCCGTAAACACAGTTTAGGGCTTTTGCAACAAAAAATTCTAATGCATGACTGTTAAATAAACCCTGTTGCCAAACATCATTTTTTTTTTACATAGAACAAATGGATATTGACTTCCATACTGAACCAGAGTTGGGAAGAAATTGAAAATGAATAAAAAAAATATTGTTTTCGCCATGCTTGTCTCCACGAAAGTGAAAGCACAGGTTTCACTGCTTGGATGGCTGGGAAGTGATCCCATCGAATGTGCTTTGGCCATCTTAAGGCCTCTCAGTTGGGTAAGCACCACTTAAACTCTGCAATGTTTTTTTTATTATTTTCTGTATAGACTGGCCTCCCTTAGCAGTTTTCGGTCCACAAATGGCCTGCAACGAGGTGTTAACAGAGACAGAGGGGGAATGGGTGGCTGCCTCTGTCATCCAGAATCAAAGGAGATTTCACACTTCTGCAAACTGGAGCTACATGTTTTAACATTTTCTTTCAGGAACTGCTGCTGTTGTTTCTGTGGATTTGCTTTCATTTATGTCTCCCAGATCGGGGACAAACTTGCAGCTTGAGTCAAAACCGTAAAGTGAAAGAGTAGCTTCATCTGAATGTTTTGCCTTTTTGCCATGGCAACAGCTTTGTTGCAGGCTGTGCTCATGTGGGAGAGGGAGGTGTGTGGGAGAGTGTGTTGAGGGGAGTGACAGTGTGTGTGTGTGTGTGTGTGTGTGTGTGTGTGTGTGTGTGTGTGTGTGTGTAAGAGAGAGAGAGAGAGAGAGAGAAAGAGAGAGAGTGTGTGAGTGTGCGCGCGTGTGTTTCAGGGGTAAAGACAAGGGAGGGCACAGATTTAATGGTGTCTTTGAAGTCTTTGAACTGAGTGTTGGTCTGTACATCCAGGCTCAGAATGAACACTTTAGTTTTCATGAAAAGCTCCTATTCTATTCTATGCTTGAGTGATGAAAGACGAAACAGAAAGAGAAAGAGAGAGTGAGAGAGCAAGAGAGAGAGAGAGAGAGAGACAGAGATGTAATGTTATCTGCCCATTGACCACCTGGATCTGCAGGCATTGTGCCTTCAGAGAATTAAATATTGACATGACAGATATAATGATCTCTCGTTCACATGTGGGAGGCCAACTTCATGGCATGCTATGTACATTTCATTAGGCGAGGCACAATGCCAAGAAATCTAGAAACTGATTTATTATGGCTGTGCCTAATCTTTGTGAAAAATGTGTATAATGTTACCTTGTGTGAATTATAGGATGTTTAGGAATTGGATGGCATTGGTATACCTCTCTAGGTAATTGCTGATTGCTCTCATCCTGTTTTTTTTTCACAGTATGAGTTAGGGTGTGATTTTCCACCTTACAGTTCCAAGATAAATTAAAGGTGCAGTCAGCGATTTTATGCGATTTCAAGCATTTGTCAACATTCAACAATCATCTCCTCACGACCACTAGCTGCCCATTCCGTGAGTACACCGTAAAAGAAAACTCTGAACATGGGAAACAAACAAAGTGGCGGCAGCCTGCCCTCCAAATAAAAACAAAAACCATGCGTGGAGTTTGTCTGAAAATACTTAAATGAAGGGTTAGCTATTTCTCTGGTGTGTTTCATTTGGTCCTATTGGTTAAAATATAATGTACGTTGTTTTGGGAAAAAGCATCTGCTAATAAATGTAAATATAAACATAAACAAACTTAATAAATATAAAATATAAACATAAACAAACTTAATAAATATAAAATATAAACATAATTTTAAGATATAAACATAAACAGACATCCTGGGCAATTGGTGACTGCACCTTTAAGTCTCTTTATTCAGTACCAGTCCAACATGCTTATAATATATGGCACTCTTATGTGATAGTAAAGGCTTTTAAACATAATGCCCTGCCTGTCCTATACCTAGACAACAAAAGTGAATACAACTCAACCAGTGGCCTACTGACTCTACACAGAGTGTCCACACAACCCCAGATTTTCTGTCTCAGTGATGTGATATAAGGTGATTCTCATAAGGACTATGAGAAATTTGGGGACTTTTAAACAAGTATAACTTCATAAGTATGCCACTGTTGTATGGTACTGGTCAGACGATGAACGAACAAGTGTGTCTGTGTGTGTGTGTGTGTGTGTGTGTGTGTGTGTGTGTGTGTGTGTGTGTGTGTGTGTGTGTGTTTGTGCATGCAAGAATGTGATTTATGGGTGCATGTATTAACAAATGCTGGATTGTTGTGGGAGATAGAAGCCATGCTGAAGTATTGAGGGGATATAATCAAATGGTGAAGTATAGTGTGGATATCATCTTACATTCCTCAAGGGAGCAGTCACATGACCCTTGCAGTGTCCTGCCGATTGCAGAATGAGTTGTTGGTGGTGTGTGTGTGTGTTGGTGGGGGGGGGGGGGGGGGGTGGCAATAGGGCCAGGCTTTCATAACTCTCAATAAGAACCACATGCAGGTCTTAGAAAAAAGGGGTGAGGGGGGGGAGGAAGGAGAGAGAGGAGAAACAGGGAGGAGGGAGGCTGAGGGGAGGAGGAAATGCATGATGACTAAAGCCTCTCTGGCTGTAAAGAGAGAGCTCTGGGAGAGAACCCTGCCATTCCCAACCCACAGCAAACAGGAGGAGAGGAAACCCTGTGTTTTTGTGTGAAGGAGAGAGAGAGAGAGAGAGAGAGAGAGAGAGAGAGAGAGAGAGAGAGAGAGAGAGAGAGAGAGAGAGAGAGAGAGGGAGGAATCACAAAAAAACATCCTTCCTGGAGACTCCACACCTCCTCAGTGGCTGATAGGGGCTTTACATTTCACAGTGTGCTCAAGAGTGTGCTCACCGGGGTGAACGTTTTGTTTCCAGCCCTTCTCCTCACAGCTGAGCAGTCGACCGGCAGACAGACTGAAGCCATGTCCAGCTCAATCCTGAGAAGAAATTCCAGCAAACAAGGATTACAGAATCTCCAGAGGTTAGTAAAAAAATATAGCCAAAGTTATGTCACCTCAGTAATTTGGGGTTATAACACACACCCATAGTAAATGATCAGGTCTCAGGTGTGTTTGCATTTTCAGCTGAGTGTAGTATGTCATGACTTCAAATTGAACTGCCAGATGCTGTCCTTTGTTCAGAATGTCGGCAACATGAGACCACAGGTAACTCCCTAGTGGGATGCATGTTTGGCATTTAAAAGAAATGGCCACATGCCGTCAATAAAGATGAGAATTTCCACAGAATACTCTGCCACTTCAATATAACCAGAAACACCAACCACCTCTGATGTCAACAGTTGTACACTATTCCTCCACTGTGTCTCTATTGCCTTTAAAGCTTGTTGTTATTGGATGGAGATTCAGGGAGTGTCTCGGAGACTGCTGAGGCTGTGGAGTTATGTGGGTCAGGGGGGCAGCCCCTTGCGTCGGCCCCATTGTTCTAGGACTAATCTGTAGGTGTTTGATTTAGATCAGGGGAGATTACTGTTATTTTTCCAAGGCAGATTATCGCCAGCTTTCATCATGTCGGACAGTTGCTATTGACGGTCCATTTTCTGTCATGATTTCCAGAACGGGAGTGGCTGCATTGTGTTGTGTTGTTGGCTATCTTGCCATCCACCCCTTCCTCCATGAGCACTTTTTTGTGGGTTCTCTGTGAGTTAAAATAAGGTCTCCTCCTATATATGTGGGAGAGAATATGTGTGTCTTTGTGTAGGCTTTGTATCCCTGCCCCCCATGATTGAGAGCCTTGAGATTGCTCAGCCTTTCAGGGTGTCTTTGGGGTTGACTCAAGGCAGCTCCCCTCTGTAGGGTGGAGTGATCAGTCTGCAGTGCCCTCTGAGCTGCCTCCATCCTGCAGTACTACTGAGGTCAAAGGCCACTGAGACGCAATGTAAACCATGAGCTTTGAAGTGCCTATAGGGTTCAAAGGATCACTGCTGTGTTTCTGACTTTTAAAATAACAATTTGGACAGAGCAGATATCACCATTTGTCTTTGTTGCAGCTTTTGTTTGGAGAATCTGGATTACATTATAAACTTTAACAACATTAACATTGAACAAAAACAAATAGTTGAACAAGACAATAGTTCTGTAACAGAGCCAGCACTTAAAAAAATGTAGTGGTCTCATTAATTAAACCACAATATATTTATAAGCCACTCTTGGAGGAGACGCTTGTCTTTTATTTTGTGGATAAACATTTTAAAATGTCAGACCTCAAAAACTCTCTGTTGTTGGCATTGCTCTGCTTCAGTTAGGAAACTGACATCATTCATAAACACCTCCCACCAAAAGCTTTCTCAGCATGTGATCCTGTTGATGTTCCCATTGGACTGTGTGTGTGTGTGTGTGTGTGTGTGTGTTAGTGTTTTGTGTGTGTGCCTGTGTGTGGTCTTCTTCATGCTGCCCGCCCCATATATTTCTGTAAAGACAGGGCCCTTCTTGCTATCCCTTATGAACCCTCTGTGGTCCAGCACTGTCAAGCCAGTTCTGACCGTCACAGACCACGGCCACCAAACTTCAGGACCCTATGATGCACAGCTGTGCAGACCTGCTGAGCTGCTTAGCCGCCTGATATGTCGGAATAATATGTTCTGCTCCAAATACAACCCTTCTGCTGATAGATATAGGCATACTGCGCCGTGCTGTAGCCTACCAGGCTTTCCCAGTCAGTCTCGTCTCATTCCTCTGTCTCTACTGCTTGCCAGAGGTGCCAGTGCAAGGTGTCAGCTTTGCACTTTATGATCTATTAGACACGTTGTGTGCTAATCATTACAAGGAGGCCCTGGTTCAAATCAACACTTCGTAAAGACTGCCCCGTGCGCCCTCCCGTTGAGCTTTAAAAATGAAATTGCGGGGGTGATGTAAAAGAAGTGGAATGTGAGTGCTGGCGTGCTTTTGGTTCACGTGGGAGAATGGAGAGTGTTTAACGTTAGCCTATTTTGCCCCAGTATTTAGCCCTGGTTGTGGCCAAGCACATTGAGTTACTCCAGGCTAAGCTACTTATCCCTGGTCTGTCTTGTACAGAAGCCCCATCTAAACCCCCTCCTAAATAAGCGTGATAAGATGAGGGGAGAATGCAGTAAACCAGTACACAAACAAGCTGACAAACTCAGAGAAAGTCCTTTATCTGCTCTTTATCTTGTGCATCAGGGCCTGGGGCAGGTTAAAGGGCAGAGGCTCAGGAAGCGAGGGCTGTTTGCACTCCTATGCTACGTCGCCCTAATGAGAAGCTAATGTGGTGAATTTGTCTCTATTTAACTGCACTGAGGGGCATTGTGAATACCAGCGTCTCACTGGCAAACACGCTCGCGAAAATATCTACATTCTGCTCGGTCAGAGTTATTACCGAGGTCATTGAGGACTCGTGTGTAAAGTTTGCGAGCAGAATCGGCCCCATTATTCCTAGGAGTCAATGGTTTTGCCCCACAGACTCCAAGCGGCCACATGAGCTGTGGTTTCTTTGCAAGCCTGTTGGTGTGTCGCTTTATGACATCATGAAAATGATATTTAGTGTGTCTCAATGGTTTCCTTTATTGCTGAAACCTCCCTAATGGCAATGACCTCATCTAGTCGAGTCCCCCTCCTCCTCTTCCTCACCCCCCCACCCCCCACCCCTCTGTATCTGTGTCGCAGGCCTCAGCTGCCTCCTCGCAGGAGTGGAAAATATGAGGGCGATCAGATCAAGCCAAGCCCTCACCACAGAGAGACATACTGCACGTTCGTATCATCAGACCAGCCAGGGATACGTGGAGAGGGGTAGGATAGGGTGATGGTGGTGGATATCATCACTGCCATGCAAAGCAGGCATCTGAGAAAATAAGCCACTCTGTTATTTCCTCCTGAGGATAGCCTCTGACATCCCTTGTGTTGTGAATGCACAGGGGCACTTCAGAACAGCATTCTCAAAACAGCACATCACAGGAGAGCTATTTAATGTTGTTTTGAGCTAAATGATCAACTGTTAAGGGAACTAATACTGGCTAATTGGAAAAGGGCAGCACAGATGGGTTCAATTTCCTCTCCCCTTAATATCTAAATTTGATTCACTCGGCTTAAGTACCTCTGATCACTGGAATGGTTGGGTCTCTGTGGTGCGCAAGAACGACCATGATTTAGCCCATAGCTGAAAGTAAACACACAAGAGATCTGATTTTATGGAGGACATTGTGTCTGTTGATTCGGTTTAATGAGGACAATTACAGCCCTGGCTGTTTCAGCTCTAAGCCCTAGCTCTAGTCTCAGAACACAACGTCAACAACAGGAAAACAGAGAAAACCTGTATCCTGTCCAGTCATTAGCTGTTGAATGCTGTCAGCTTGGCGGTGCAAGAGATTATGGGCTCATATTGAACTCCAGGTTTGGTGACATGCTAATTAGTTCACACACAACCCTGAAATGAATGCAAGTCACAGATGAATGCATAAAGAGATTAACAGGTTTTAATAAGCACCTGATTGTTGGTCAGAGGCTGTGTGGTGGACTGGCCTCTGACGGCTGCCGTTGTGCTCCTGCCTGAACTGGAGGTTCGGAGCGGTGACCTATTTTCCTGTCCAGGAGTTCCTGGACATCGGTCAGCCTCCATCTCCCCCCAGATTTTCCAGTGGAATCTCTAGCAATTAAACGCCCCACCTCAGCTAGAGTTATGTGGTAGTATAGTTGTATTTCCTTTAAAAACTGAAAGACTGACTGTTCGCTGCTGAAAACAGTGAGGTTAATATTCACCACCAAGATCTATAAGACCTCTTAAAGCAAACAAATGTGACCCTTTGTACAGACTAACACTCAAAAGATGCACAAATGTGACCCTTTGTACAGACTTAAATAACACTCAAAAGATGCGCAAATGTGACCCTTTGTAAATAACACTCAAAAGATGCAGAGTTGCTTGAGGTGTTGTTTCAACAAGCTGAACTCCCAACAGCTCCCAAGCTAAAGTTTTGGACAATTGCTTGGACTTTCATGGGGCTCTAGAGGAAAGTTCTCTGCTCTTTGCCAAACAATTACATGGGAAGAGAGGGTGTTTGGCTGGGACAGACTCTCATTTACACAGATGTTTAAACAGAAACAATGGCTGTTTATTGTTATAGTGCATTTGAGTCAATCAAAAGTACATCCACTGCCATCTTGCAGTTACGTTATGTGTACCTCAGGTAAAACATGCATCATGTGGCACAAAAAGTCATTTGACCAAAACAGAAGAAGTATGGGTACTTTCCATGATATATGGGTCATCTCTGTCGATTCACAGGAAGTCACAGGGAAGTTTCCTGTAAATGTGATATCTTTGTCAGAGAGCAAGGCAGGACACAGCCGCTTTCCTGGCCAAAGGGACTTCTCTTCCTCCCCTAAAACGTGACTGCCTTCCCTTGGCCTACTAAATGGTGAACCGCTGCCTCGCTCGCCGTGGTGACCGAACCCTCTTTCCTCATTTTTTACGCGCACTGGCGCAGCCAAGGCAATGAGCTAATTCAGTGGCAAGAGCACAGGAAAAAGAGATGAGCAGCGAGCAAAATGCAAAGCGCGGCTGGTGACTTTGGACTGAAGGGGCTAAATTGAAGCACACTGTATGTAGGGCAAAAAACAATCAGGGTGACAGTGATCGGGATATTGTGTCGGTGGGTGTTTATGGTCGACAGCGTCACCCCAATAAAAACATGGCAGAAACACTGAAGCAAGCCGGCAGCACGGAGCAGAAATACGATCATCAAACACCATAGCAGATGTCTGATAAATAGCAGCTGTAATCTGATACACTGAGCCCGCTGAGAGCTGTAAGCCCACTGAGGACTCTCACACCTCAGATCCGCTTCAGACCTCTCCCTCTCTCACCCCATTCCTTTAGCCTTTGAGCTGATTTCTCCATTTGACCCGATCGGGGGGTTTGTTATCTGTAATGGTTGCTCAAACAAATGATTTCATCAAGCCCACTGGACTGGCTCCCACTAGTTTAGCTAAACGACAGCACTAGTGCACTGGAGCACTGATCGTGGAAACACAACAAATGCCCAAGGAGTGCAGTTTGGGTAAGATGAGGTGACGTCTTTCACACTTCACCGACCGTGACTTAGGTCCATTAAAACTCCTCGTTTTGGCCCCTCTTCTGCTGCTGAAAGATAAATTGTTGATTTACAGCTCCTGTGTCAGCAGAACATTAAGTTGTTGGACTCCTGTACCCCGAGACACATAAATGATACTTCAGCATGGCCCGGACGCAAGTATGCTCACCAGTCCCTAAATATAGAGCTCCTTGAATGTCACTGGAGTCTCTTGATGTCCAGGTCTTAAGACAGCCATGTAGATGCACTTTGACATCACCAGTATTTCTTGTCCCCCCACATGCATGACTGCTTGACACATATGCAATGACACCACAGAAGCTACGGTACACTATGCTGTAGCCCCTGCAATTCCCAGTGCTGACACATATGATTTACATGTACAATGAACATCTACTTAGCTCTTGCATGGTACTTTGCAAGGTAACGTTTGTACGGGATATACACATGGTTGCACATGCCATAACTAAGCATCTCATGATTTCCGCATGTGTCACTACTTGTAAGATATCCCAAAGGTTTTTAACCCATCACAAAACAAGCAGAGACAGATATAATGAACTAAGTTTGTCCTTCCCTTTTGTAGGATAACGGCCCAGAGGAGTGTTGAGGATGCAGAGGAGATCGAGCGCGAGCGGAGACGAAGGGCCAGGCAGAGGTTTGGGGCCCAGAATGGCTCAGTAGGGTCTGGGGAGACCCAGCACAGCGGTGGATATACACTGGAGGACGACGTGTAAGTATCAAGGGTTTTACTGGACCAAGGCTGATGCTGTATGCTTCACTGATCTCGTTACTGATGGCTTGTAGTTGAGCTTTTGGTGCAGGATAACTCAATAAGTATAGGCTGTTGTTAACCCTGTTAGTTTTCATTTCTCTGAAATGCCCCAATGCAATAATTATGAACTTACAAAGAAACAAGGATTACTTCCTATCTTCCCATCAACCTTCATCCCAAACGATTTGGTGAAGTCAGAGATTGATATGGAGATAGAGGACACACCATACCACAATGAGGTAACCTGACATTTGTGGTTGAATTGCATAATCCCTCAACTTACCACACATCTTTTTTGAGCTCTTCTTGTTTAACACAATGTCCTGATGAGCAAACGCTATGAATGCGGCTGGCGCCATTTCACTAGCTGCCCACCGATCACGTCACTGTTAATAAAGTAAAGTTTGAAAATGTCATTATTTAAATGATGACCCACACTAAGATAAGATTGTTTTCTGGGTAAACCAAGAAGGGAAACCACACTGAGTCATTGTGCTGCCTCTGTTCCTAAGTCAAAAAGCAAACACTCCAAGCATCTCTGTGGACATGGCAGAGTATGTGCTCTGTAGGTGGCACTCTGTAATGGATCCAAATGACTTAATGCTCATTTCAACAGTTTTTGTGCTCATTCTTTAATTTCCCTTTTTAATCATCAAGTGATGAGTGTCCACCCTGACCTGGGCTCTCTCTCTAGCCAGACGCAAAGGAAAATACAGCCAAGTTGTATGGAGTGTTCAGTCAGCCTGTGTCAGTGAGCAGTGCTGACTACATCTCCCAGATGGAGAGAGTGCATAGTTAGCTTCTTCAGTGGAATATTCTTAATGAAGCATGTAACATGCTTTCATCAGCACTCCAAAGACAACACTACGTATGCTCAGAATAGAAGCACTTTGCTTCATCTGTAATATAATGATCATATGATTTAATTCACATTTTGTTTTGTTGTGGCGTCACACGCACAACTCTGAGACGGAGAAACATTTGTTGGCAGATTTCCCCCCAAATGACTTATTGCTAAGTGTTTGCTCTGAGCCCAAAATAAAACGTTCTGTTGTTGAGGTAATAACCAGCTAATGATCCATTGGCGGCCGAGTGGCAAGAAAGCAAGATGTTTGGCCTAAATCTGTGGCTCCACTGCAGCTGCAGAACGCTCTTCCTTTGTTACACTTCCAAAAGTATTTGGAGTTTTATGTGGGTGAGGGAGGGGAGAGTACTTTTTATATAGGAACAAAGATACAGTACAGTTGACAATGAAGAGCACAAAGGGTTTTCAGTGTGAGTCCTCAGGGGACAGCCTCTGCAAACTGCTGGCTGAACGAATGGCAGCCCTTTTCGGATAAAACGGGCATCAAACAGGAAACACATTTTCCCCTCTCGGTTTGTGTGTATTTCCATGTTCGCTCAGCTTGTTTCCATGGTATCCCAGTGCCTGGCGCACACCTGTTGCTGGCCCCGGCTCTTGACTGCGTGGCACAGCCCTCTGGTTAAATAAACAGTGCCCCAGTGGTGCTCCGTGCCGACTGGCACAGGTGTCGCTTTGTTGGGCACAGTGGGACAGACGTCTGATCACAGTATGGCTGCTGGCTGACCTTCACACATGCAGGGCTTTGTCTATGGCCCTCTGTTTAAACACCATGCTGTCTGCAGCTCATCCGTCAGTGCTTTGTGCCTGCTTGAAGTTGCTTTGGTGATCCACAATAGCGATACCCTGTGCGATTTTGAACAAATTGTATGTTTTTTGGTGGACTGAGAAAAGCTAGGTTTGGTGTATGCTTTCCTATTGTAGATCATAGGAAACACATGGCATATATACTTACACATATGTAAACGGGGCTGAGGATTATAAGTTAGGCAATACTGAAATATATAGAGGTGGAATGTTACAGAATGCTGTAAGTAAACCAATTGGGTAATAGTTTGTATTTAAAACCAGTCCCTTGGACACACAGGTTAATTATGCATTGAATTCCGACCCTTTTGTCTTATTTTCTCTGTAGCTCTGAGAGTGACTTCAAGCCCTCTCACCAGTCAGCCATGGAGGAGGACGAGGGCTTCAGCGACTGGACCCAGAGGCTGGAGAAGCGTCGGCAGAAGCGCATGGAGGAGCACGCTAGTTCGACGGAGGAGGACAGAACGGTACCGGCGCCACCCAGACAGAACGGCACCACCAGACACACCAGCACGAGCGTTTCCATCCTGAAGTCCACCACACACAGACCACTGCAGAACGGAGCAGGAGGAGGGCCACAGGAGGAGGAGGGCTGGAGCTGGCGAAGACACAAGGAGCAGGAGGACACGGGTCACAGAGACTGGGAGGGAGAGGAGGACATCAGGAAAACAGGAGCAAAGGCCAAGGTACAATGCAACAATCAAGTATCAAATAAGACCTACAGAACTGAGGTTCCACCGACTCTCAAATAAGCACATATTTCCTTCTTGCAGGCAGACAAAAAGCCGCTGATAATTTCATACACGTCCAAGCTGGTCCTGCAGCACGATGTGAGGTACATGAACGGCAATGGAGTGACAGACGGAGGGGATGTGACATCACACATGACCACATCCAAGATCATACCAAGGTAAGAGACCATTATAGGCTAGAATGGGCTTCATAATTTCATGTAATTTCAGCCTGTGTCAAGTCATCTCCACTGGTTTTAGCTCAGTCATGTTGCCTTTCATCACTGTTGAACATTATTCTAAAGCACCGGACTGAGCTAATAGTTTCTTTTACAGTCAGGAACAGTAGATATTAGCAGTGAAAATAGGTGACCACATGTACCTGTTTTCAACATAATTCCTAGTGAAGGTAGGCTACATGCTCAGACAAACAGATGCAAATATTCTAACATTCCACAGAAAGTTACACATGAGTTGAACACATATTGAGAAATCACACAAATTGGTGTAACTTTCTTGACTTCCTCAAATTTGACATCCTTCCAGTTCCTGTTCAGCTTAGTGTAAACTGAACAGGAACACATAATTATACACAGTCAGTCATGACAGATAGAAGACGATCATCCTCCTCCTCCAGCTACCACAGAGTCAGGTAAACCACTTGGCCACAATTATATCAGTTTGGAAATCTAGCCAGATGGAAATGTAGCCTAAGTGTTGTTGCTTTCTGATTTATGATTTTAAGACTTTTAGAACTATGAAAGTCTCTGCTATGACTGTGTAATGTGGTGTGCAACCTATAGAACAAAACTAGCTCATGCAAATCTGCAGTGAATACACTCATATTTAAAACCTATTAAATACGTAATATTCGTGGTTTTTATATGACCAGCTCACTATTCTCACTTAATTTGCTGTCACCACAGGGCTGAGAGTCTTGCAGAGGATGATGAGGCATTCGAGGCTGCCCAGGAGCGGGAGGCCAAACTGCAGAGCATCCGACTAAGCCACCAGCAGAAGGAGCAGCAGGAATTAGACGAGCTGAGGCAGAAGGGCATGGATGCCCAGCAGGAGCTCGAGGATCTCAACATGAGGAGAGAGGAGCGCCGGCGCGCCCGCGAGGAGGAGGAAAGACGGCGGGAAGAAGAAGAGCAGCTGCGCAAAGCCAGAGAGGAGGTCAAATGAACGCAGCCCGCCCTTGCACAACACACAGACATATCAGGCATATCAAGTTCACACATAAGCTCTTACATAATGCAGGTTTTTTAGGGAACTAGTTTGTATAACATCCTAAAACAATCAAATCCATTTAAAAAAGATAAACACAACTGTCGTAGCCTACAAACTAGCTAGGCCTACACTAATCTGAGTACCCAGAAGGCCTACACTAATGTGGCTGACATTAGCACGCTAGTTAGTTAGTTAGTTAGCTTCTGCTTAGTTACATCTTAAATGCATCTCATCACACAACGTATGAGTTCTTATGTGAATGCTTTTTTTGGTCCATCAGGAGGAGAGGCAGAGGATGCGAGAGGAGATCGAGCGGAGGAGGATGGAGGCCACGGAGAGGAGGATGAAACGCCTGAGCACCTCCAGCGCCGAGGAGGAGCCCTTCAGTCCTCTCAGTCCCAGGAGCCCCTCTTTTAAGGTAGGCTAGGCTACAGGCATGCCTGATAGCACTTATCGCGTAGCCTGATGTCTATTCATACTGTAGCCTACATGCTGAATGCTTATTAAAAAGCTTCCCAATATCTCATTACTACTGGTGGCATTTATGTTCTGTTTTTCATGCATCACATTCAGAAGCTTCTCATTCAGTTCTATCCAGTAAGTTGGATGTGATGATGTAAATGTGGTGGTGAGGTGGTTAGGTGTTTGATCTGTGAAATGCTGTATAATCACAATAAGTAATTGATTTCAGACATGAGTATTTGGTGTGAAGCAGTGTTGCACATGCTCGTCTGTTGTACCCGTTTTGTCCTCCTGACTTGTTGCTGCTTCCCCTTTCATTGCATGTTGACATATCCTCTGTTTCCTTTGCAACATTAGGACATAACAGAATTGGATCAACTGTTCACTGCATGTGTTTGCTGTGCTCTTGCCTTGACTATAGATGATATCTAAACATCTACACTCTCCGGACATAGGTGTAGTCCTATCTAACACTGCATGTGTGCAACCTTTCAGAGACCTACCAGTCTGACAAAGCTATTAGTCGGACAAAAAAGAGATGCTATCTATCTCTCACACTGACTAATCAAGACTGGCTAAACATTCTCTGTGACGTGGGTTCAGTTTTTTTCCTCCACAACATTTCTAAAATTGTAAAAAAAAAAAAAAAATCCTATTGTGCAGTGTGTTCCTGTGCAAAGTATGTGTGTCTGTCTGCAGCAAGTGTGGTGTCTGCCTTTTTTATGCTTGAATCATTCTTGCTGCCAATGTGCTTCTGCCTGTGTAATTTCAGAATGAGAATGAAGAGAGGGTGACTGCAGAAAGCACATGCTCGGTGAGTTTGTCACTCACTAACCACTGGTTCAGGTTTCATGGTCCCAAGGTGCAGTGGGAAAGAACCAAAACTGTGGTTTGAATGTGGGTGTGATGAGCATCTGCCAGCTCTCTATGTGCTGCTTTGGATGTGTTGTGCTTTTGTGTCCCTACAGTCTCTGCAGTAACTTTTTGGAATAGTCGTTTATTTCATAATAATAAAAGTTGTCTTTCAAAAAAAACATATGGTCAACGACAATGTGAAGCACTTGAAAGTATGTTAAGCACTTTAAAGACTATTTACTGTAGGAGTACTCTCAGAGAAGGGTGAAATGACTGGGATAAGCACTATGTTAGCTTGTTGAAGACAGCTATCTGACAGATGACAGCACCTGAACTGTGTGATCAGCATGAAGGCATCCTGCCAGTTTCCCTCAGTTACTGTGCACATGCCAAGTGGTGATCTGACATTGAATCCAATCCATTTCTCTCTCCTCAGATTACAGAGAGAACAGAGTCTTTGAAATGCTCGCTTAAGAAAAGGTGAGTTCACTGACATAACCCAGTTGTCCTCTTGAATAGGAAGTATACACACTAGGTGACTTTCACGGGTGTGGAAACTAGGGATGTGGTCATAAACGTGTGGTCTGCCGGTGATAAAAGCGCTAGTTGTGTCTTTGTCCGTATCCACATTTGGCTAAATGGATAGTGTTGTGTGACAGTAAAGTTGACAGGAGCCCGGCAATTGGGTGCGACTTTTCCTTTTATTGCGTTACTTTTGTTCAACATGATTTATGGCACAGCTAATCCACTCCAGATGTTGCCCTGGTGTTTGCATTTGGTGGTTGGTGAGATATGCACTCACAACCATTGTCAGGCTCCACACTGTCTGAGCCTGTTCACTATCAGTGCTAAACAGCTTGCTGCCACACAGAGATATGTGCAGTAGGATGCTGCCTGGCAGATGTCTTGAAAGTGAATCAGACAGTCACAGTCACAGAGTTAAGATATGTTAAGATCAAGGTTTCAGATGAAGGAAATGAGAATCCTTGTCTGTATGTCACACGTTTGACATCCAATTGGGCCGACTTAGCTGGCTGAGGGGGGCTCCACTTTGCCATCGGTGTGCAGAGCATCCTTTCATTGTTTGCTGAGATGCCAGCAGCGACGGGGGAGAGGAAGCATCTCACTTCGCTGATGTAAACATGACGGAAGACATCCTGCCTCAGGTCCTGCCGCTGCCGGCGCCACTTCACCCCTCTCCAGTGAAGAGAGCATGACATCATCGGGTCTTATCCAAACACCTTCCCTCACTGTTCATTCATCTCTGTCTCTCCTTAGGACAGCCTCGGTTAAGATTCCCAAATCTTTTTCTAATCACTACAGCATGATCTCATCCAAGACGGCTGGAGAAGATTCAAAGAGCACATAAAAATGAATACCGGAAAGGAAAAGAAATACAAACCTATCATTTCACCTCCTTTCTTGTGCTCTGTAATTATAGTACACTATTTTTTGCCTGGCACAGATATCAGCTATATAATATGGATGTACTCCTCTGTCTGCAAGCATGATACACATACTTAATGAGTTAGAAGGTAGACTCGTTAGTTTGTATGATTGCTCAAAGTCCTCGATATGGAACAAAGCACCATTGTGAAACCATTGGGAGGTTAAATCCAGTCCTTGGACATTAGTTTGGCAAACAGTACTAAATACAGTTATCATCTCCAAGTCATGAATGGATGACATGTAATATACTTTAGCTGTTATTTTCAAATAATATTTCTCCCCCCCCCCCTCTTAAAAACAGCAACAGCCTGAAGAGCGCTCAACCTCCTGTACCAATTGCCAAGATTGACGACAGACTGGAACAGTACAATCAGGCCATTGAGGTAAGCTGTTCTCCATTTGCTTATGGCGGTTCATGAGGGTCAGATACTAAACACCAGCATGAGTCAAACTTCAAAAAAAAAAAAGTGCATTTCTCAACGCGTAATTTTCACCTTGCACAGGACCTGTTTCCCAGACACTGATGTGAAGTGTACATGCTCTGACATGTTCTACTCGTTCAATCCAAGCCATGCTCTCATACATGAACTGACGTAGTCTGCGTCTCTATCTAACAAATCATCTTGCGTTTCCCCTTGTCAGTGAGAATGAACTAGGAGGCCCTTTGAGCCTTTGAGGTGTTGTCTCGTCTCAGAGTTACAACACGTCATACCTGGGCTGGCAGATTTAACTGCAGGCTGGGGGTGGTACACAAATACCCCGTTTGCCTACCGCCCCCCTCAGTTATGGGAAAGCAGATGTGCGGGACTGATTGAGTCACTATCCTCTGTAGCACTGTGATGTGAAGAAATGTCACTACTGACTCAGAACCAGTAGTCATTCACAAGTTCCTCACCATGTCCCAACATCATTACCTGGAGCCAAACCAGGTCTTACACAATGAACACAGCCCAGTGTAACCACCTGCTCATGTTTTTCACCATATGCCAGCAGCATCCTCATTTGGAACAAAGTCAGATACACCTGCAAGAATGACAGACTTATGCACACACTGTGCGTCCAGCCAAAAGTAATATTGTTAGTCATACAATTTTTTAAGCTAATGTCTAGCCGTATGGCTCTTGGGATCCACACCCAGATGAACCGTCTCTGACTGAACATGTGCCAGTACCAATTGTGAAAAATTGTAAAAGAAATCACTTAGACATGCCTGTGTAGCATATGGCCCAAAATAAGTAATTCTATCTCCAATGCCCTTGGCCGTCTTTGGCAAACGCAAAGAAATGTGTGTGCTGTTTTCAAACAACCGCAAGAGTCAGCAAAATGGCATGAATACAAAACATGTTTCCTCTCAAACAAAGCCTGTCAGGCCCCAAAATTTATAACACCCCCACTTGTGCTTACAGATTTCCTCAAAGGAAGCCAAAGCAGCCAAGCAAGCTTTGATGGAGATCCCCAGCCCCCCTGAGCCCGTGGCCTCAAAGAAGAGCCTGTTTGAAGCAGGAGATGCCTGGAACCAGAATGCCTCAAAGACCACTCCATCCAAAGTACAGTAGTTTACTAATCCATGGACATATGTACATAAGATATCTGTTTTGTTCTGTTACAGAGAGATGTTCTGTTATCTGCCCTGTACATTTAGTGGAGAGGACAGAAATGGTCATGGAATACTATATATGTTGAATACATTAAAAGAACATTTACAGCACAGCCATTTACATTAAAATCTACTAATGTAATATAATTATAATAACACCGTGTTCAATGTCTGTGCCTTAGGATGCAGAGGAGTTGAAGGTGGGTGTGGCTGACCTTATCACCAAATGGGCACAGGGCAGCTCAGACGGGAGTGTGAAGACCTCGCCCTCGAAGGCAGCGGTGAGATGATCTATGAGAGTTATACTTAACAGCAAAAAAAAGTGCAGTTGCTGTGACTGAGATCTGCCACAGTTTTTCATTCATGTGTATGGCTCCGTAACCATAAGAGTGAGTAGTTTATGTGAAGATGACAGCATTTATGTCACTAAGGTAAACACACAATCTAAAATAGCTTGGACAGCAGTTATGTGTCTCTTGGCAGGCATGCTAAACCCTTGATCTTGAAACATTACCCAACATTAATAAATACTAGCTAAAGATGACCTCTCCTTCGAAAGTAGTTGCTAGGTATAAATACTAAGACTTGGTAACTGTAAATGAACTTCATTGGTCTATAGCAAGACACTCACTGCATGTAATCTGACATTAATGCACATTTCCGCTTTGATAACATGTAAATTAAATTTGTGTCTTTAGCAGGCATTGAAAACTCAGGGATAACGGATGTATAATACATGTTTTGTTAAACATGTTGCATAAACAGCTCTTGGGCCATTCTGAATTGTTCAGACTTGCTAGCTCTCCTGCATCTATCTCTCCCCTCTTCTCTTCTTCTACTCCCTCAGTCTTCTTATTTCAACTCCCCTGTCTGGTGTTCTACTTACCATTTCCTTCTCCAAGGTAACTGAAACTTTCTTTTTCCACTACATGTATTTCTCCATCTTAAACTTTCTCCATCTGCCCTCTCTTTTGCCATAGCTTTTATTGATCTGAACAAGGCCGAACACAAAGTCCAAGTCAGACAGTGCTGCTATTAAACTGAATGAGCGCACCAGCTCTGGTTGAACGTTCACAGCTGAGGGAGTCTCTCAACAGATAATCCAGTTTGCTCGGTGGCTGTTATCTGTGAAATTCTGCCCCCTACTGTTCAAATTTTCAATGAACATTATTTGGTTGTCATGTCATCAATCAATCACTTAACTAGGCTGCTCTATTCAAATGTCTTCAGACGGTGTTCACATTTAGAGGTCAGGTTTTGGTTTAATACATTGATGTTCCTTCCTCTATAACAGGAAGTGAAGCCTGGTGATGTATTAAACAAGAAGAACCTCTGGGAAAATCTAGGAGACTCACCTGGAAACTCTGGACCCGGAGCAAAAGTATTGAATTGCTCTTTAAATCAGAATTTTTTGTAATCTCAGTCACTTGACTTTTTTCAAAAATAAGACAGAAATATGCTTATTGTGAGATTCTCTTAATGAATATTAGATGCATTAATTGGCATAATGTGTAGATTTGAGTAATAAAACATCTGAATTAATTATTAACGTTATGATTATCTTGACTAGATAATGATTCAGCAAAGTCAATGTAGATATACAGCATTTTCACCATAAGTGTAATTGTTTACTTCATTACAGGGCACTCCTTGTGGCAAGAAGTATAAATTTGTCAAGACCCGGCATGGAAAATATGAAAAGATTGCAGTTGATGATGAATACACATTTGAGAAATCAGGTACGTTCCTTCTCATGTTTTTTTTTTTTAAATAAATTTCTTATACACCTATCTTACAGTAAATTAACTCATATGACATTACATATCTTTACAATACATGTTTTTCTTGAGCATATTATATCAATTTAAATGAATAAAACAGGATTTTTGTAACAATTCCCATTTGAGGTGTCAACAAAAGTATCTACTGCTTCATGACCAAGATAATATCTTTTGCCATTGTCATACTTTGTCATTTGACGAGCCACTTTGTATGTGAAACTAATTTGAATAAATCAGACAGTTGTCATGTTGTGCTGACTTTGATCCTCACACCATGGGCTACTTATCATCACCTTTAATAGGAGAGGTCTGTCACAGCCCTACGCACATCTCTTCCATTAAAAGGGCATGCTAGTGTCTTGTCTGGTTCCCTATACATGTGGATGGGTTGGGCATTAGAGAGGTTTGCTAATCCCATGTGACTTTGTGAGGGGAGGGTAGCCAGGTGTGGAGAGCAGAGTATTTAAGCACACTGGGCAAGACTGTCAGGAAGCAGGAACTAGGATTATGTGTGCCTTGACACAAGTAGTACTGTCCTGTCTTTGTGATTCTTCACATACCTGACCAGGATTCTACCTAGTGCAGGTCACGCCTGCCATTCAAAGACCCACTTAAATTAGGGTTAACTTTAACTTTAATGTATGGTTATAAATTATGAACAAATGTTTGTGGAACAATTGGTGTGGGACAGACTGTAAGCATTTACCTTGTACACTGAATACATTAGCCAAAGTACAAAGGTTATGAATATTTAAAAATCTAAACCGACAGGACTTTTCAGAAACATTTTCTGCTAACAACACACACAAGCCAAATCTGTACACAACTACAAAACCATACCTGTGATGGAGCCATACTTTATGGTGGTAAATAAGTATTTGTAGAGACTATTGAAACAAGCCTTGCATGCGTAGTCTGGGTCTCTATATTTTAATTAGTGTAAATTCAAAGTAGTATATATGAAACACTGTACAAACATGTCAAAACACAACATTAAGACGTTTAGAATGGTTGAAACAAGTGTGTGAAATTACTTTAATCAATCCATCAAAAAGCAAATATACTCATTGAAATACAAAACTTTTGCACTTTATTCTTTACTATTCTTAAAATATTGAACATGCAAGTAAAAACAACCATAGATAAAACGTAGAACATCCAAAATTACCCTCCCCTCGAACAAAAATATACTGTACTGCTATTAATGACATGGACAACATTGTAAGACAGTGTCTTCAAAGCCATAGAAAGGATTCCCACAGAAGGCACCTGCATTAAGGCATCCCCTAAATACACTTAAGCCATTCCGTACCCTCAGAGCATCCAAGGATTTTCTCTCATCTTCTAATAACAACATGCCATCTATGCACAGGATACTTAGAGGACCCTGATCCACTTTACTTGCTCATGTCAAACTACATTGGCTAGTTATCCAATAAACCCTCTGTCACATTCTATGACCCAACTCCATTCCAAATCTAAAACATTTCCACCAAGTCCCTCGTCAAAACATATTTCCCGAGACAACATGATCAACTACTGTACATTTTAAAGTTTGTCCAATTTGCAATAATTTATTAATTTATTGTGCACCTCCGGAAACTGTTTCATGAAAAACCTACAGATTTTACTGTTATACTCAATATACATACCTTAAATATAGCACCCCAGGCCTGGCCTCCAGCCTCCCTCCCCCTGTGCTTATGAAGTCACTGCCTCACACAGCTGTGCTTGTCCGTCTTATACTGTCCTTCCACACTGTCAATCCAGGAATGTACAAGCTCTATTTTCACACAGAAACACCCGCAGTGCCGGGCCCAGTACGGTAGATACTCTGCCACACCCATGCTCAGGTTAAAAGCAATTAGTAAAAAAAAAACTGGACATTCTCAAGCATGTACCATGTGTACAGTGTAGCTAAAGCTAAAAGTTTGTAAACGCCTGCTAGCAAATCCTTCTTGAAATGATAGCTTGTCTTTTCTCTTCTTGGTAAACTGATCTGAGTTGGATACATTTAGAAGGTTTAAAAATAAACATCTGAAAAATCCATTGCTCTCAGACATCAGTTGTTTTGGACTTTGACATACCGAATCCTCTCGCTGTTCTGTTAAAGTCCTTGGGTTCCTCTTCTTGAGTTTTGCGTTGTATTAGACCCCTCTCAAACATCGTAGCAATTTTGTTCAGTGGTTTTTCAGCAGCCTCCCTTAGCTTCCTAGCATCAAAACGTGGACTATAAAGAAGGATAGGCAAATGATACACAAACGAAGGGATGTCAACCTGGCTTTCTTTTGAGGGGTTTTTATCATCTTCCTCACTTTTATTGGCATTCACATGCTTCAAGATTTTGTCTTTGGTGGAGAACATTTGAAAGAGAACTGCATCCCACATCTTCATAGCCCTGGGGGGTGCCTCCTTCTTAACAATCTCCTGTTCTGTGGGTTTATCTTTGGCACCAGCAGTATTTCCATCTTTGCCCTCACCCCCCTTCTTTCTGTCATCCTCTGCCTCCTTGATCTCTGGATCCAGTTCAGGAAACTTGGCCTCCTCAGGTTCAACCACCATGTGCTTCTTTAGTCTACCCCAGCCACTCAGCTTGGCTTTTAGTCCTTTGGGTTTCAGTGATGCTTTGGCCCTATTGACTGCCTTTGGGGCAGCATTCGATACCTCATCCACCTTCTTCTGTGTTGCTGAAGGTGTAGTTGAGGAGGCAGACTGTTTATGGTTTGTTGTTGCAGTTGAGACCTTGTCCTCGATAATATCACCACAATCAGCTGGTGGCACTGTTTGTGCCACTTCCACTATAGGTTGTGTCTGAGATATTGAAACTGGAGGTCGTGTTTTCTCTGTGGATGAGGCTTCTGTTTGCGTTGTTGTGAATAGGTTTTGTGGTTGTGGTGCTGTGGCGGTAACTTCAGATTGTGCTTGAGGAAGGGATTGAGGTTGTGTTGTGACTGTAGCTTGTGTTTCCACTGTTGAGCCTGGTGGTTTTGTGGTGGTGACTGTGGTTAAAACTTGTGGCTGTATTGTCACTGGAGATTTGGTTTGATTTTTTGGGAGTGGCGGTTGGGATTGGGCTGTTGTGATTGTAGGTGTTTGCCTATCTATGGCTGGAAGAGATGTCTTCCTTGAATTTGGAGCCTCTGTTTGCATTGTTTTAATGGGGGCATGTGATTGTGGTGTTGTGACAGATACTTGCGCCTGTTCTATGGTTATTGAGGTTGGGTGTTTAGAATCAGAACTCACTTCAGTCGGTACCTTTGAGTCCATTGTAGACTTTGAGTCAGATGAAGTGATTGTTGCATTCTTTGTATCATTTTTGATCTTGTGGGGTGGCATAAGGCCTGTACTTGTTTGTACGAAGGGCTTGTTGTCTTTTGTAAGCTTCAAAGAAAACTTGGTTGATAGATCGAAGTTTTTTTCAACTATGTCTGTGACTTTAACATCAGACATACTGGTGGAAGTAGCATTTTCATCTGTACTCTGATTTGGTTTGTTTTCTAATGAATGGCTGACATTACCATCTCCAGAAGAATTTGTGGAAGAGCCAGTCGCAAGTATGGATTTGTTCTCTAATCTAGGTGAAAGATATTGTCTTGTGTTCATCATTTGTTTAGTGTCAGCAGTCATCACAGAGGCCCTAATGTCCATGGTGGACTTTGCAGATAATCCATTGTCTGCAAAAAGCATGTCAGAGGACCTAATCTCACTGTCAGATTTGATGGACTGCCTGATATCCATGGTTGATTTTGCATAAAGCTTATTTTCTGTAGACAGTGTTGTGTAAGATTTTCTGTCCATAGTTGGAGTTGTTGACAAAGTTGGAGTAGTTACATTTCTCCTGACCATGGTTGGAGTTGTGGATGTTTTCCTGTCCATGATTGAAGTTAAAGGGGTTCTTCTGTCCATAGTTGGAGTTGATGAGGTTCTCCTGTCCATGATAGGAGTTAATAAAGTTCTTCTGTCCATGGTTGGAGTTGATAAGATTCTTCTGTCCATGGTTGGAGTTGAAGAGGTTCTCCTCTCCATAGTTGGAGTTGAAGATGTTCTCCTGTCCACAATTGGAGTTGAAGTGGTTCTCCTGTCCATAGTTGGATTTGAAGTGTTTTTTCTATCCATGGTTGGAGTTGATAAGATTTTCCTGTCCATGGTTGGAGTTGATGAGACTCTCCTGTCCATGATTGGAGTTGAAGTGGTTCTCCTGTCTATGGTTGGATTTGAAGTGGTTCTGTTGTCCACAGTTGGAGTTGAAGTGGGCCTCCTTTCCATGGTTGGGGTTGATAAAGTTCTCCTGGCCATTGTTGGAGTTGTTCCTATGTTTGTTGTAGAGTTAGCTGATTGTTTGACAGCTGTGGTGAGATCATTAAAAGGATTTGTTAGTGCTCTGGAGTAGATAACTGATTTTGTTAAAGTGTCAGCTTTAGTGTCTGAAGCTGGAGTTTCAGTTCCTGTTTTGACCATGCTAGGAAGTCCAGTCTCTTTGTTATCTGGTTTTGTAGGTGGATGTAAGGGAACTGCACTGGTACTACTGAATGGATTAACATATTTTGATACATCTGGGGAGTTAATGCTGTCAGCAATCTTTTTTGATAACTGACTATCACTAGTAGGGATAACCAAAGAATTTAAATCTGTTGCCAAATTGATGGCAGAAGGCATGACTGCAGGAAGTGTTTTGGATGGTTCTGAATTGATCGTTTTTGAAGTGGTTTTAGTGTTTGTTTCTATTGTAGATGTGCCTGTAATAGTTTTAGAGACTGTGGTCTCTACACTTGACTTTGTAGTAGCTGCATTTGAGGTAGCAAGAATGCTATGAGAGTTTGTATCAGTGGTCTTTGTCAATTTCTTGGTCTCTGTGGATATATCTGACTGGACTTTTGACAAAGTAGAATTATTTGGAAGAGGTTGTGAAGTTGAATTTGATGACAGTTTGCTGACTATAACTTGCTGTTTAGATGTGGATTCTTGAATGCACAAAGTTGATTGAGGCATTTGTTGTGCCATTTGTTTCACTGGCATTTCTGCAGCATGTGAACTTTCATTGTTAATGTTTGTTTTGAGCAAAGGGTAAATAGGCATACTTTGTCCATGGGTTAGGACCGAAGTCGTCAGTGTTCTTTTGTCTTTCACCGAAAATGACTTCAAATCTTCTCTCACAGTACACCCATTTGCCATAACTGATTCAGTTATTTGTTCAATGGGCTCCTTTGAGCTCGCCAGAACTGCCTGTCTGCCTGAACTTTGCACCATATCTTTTTGTTGGGATGATACCGGTGCATTTAGTCTTGACACACCTTCTGTTGGTGTTTCCTGAGCCTGTCTAGCTAATACAGATGTATCAGGGATTTTCTCATCAGATACTGGTGTTTGTAACTGATTCACAGTGTTATCAGATGATGTAGTCACTGCTGAAGAGTTCTGAGATGTAGACAGATGGATCATGGAGGTGCTCAGCTTAGTTCCACTCTGTGCCTCACTTTGCAGTTTTGTAGTTCCTTCAAGTTGCTGTGAGTTTTCCTCAGGTTTATTCATAGCATTTGAGGAATTTATATCATGTGTTGCTGAATTGACTGTTCTTGAAGATGACAAATCATCTAGACAACTTTTGGGTGCATCACCTGACTGTGTCTTATTTGCAGAGGGACCATAATAAGTCTTGATTCCCCCGTAAGCAGCATATTCAACAGGAGTCAGTCCGTAATAGGTTGATTTCACCCTAGGTTTGTGGAGCTCACTTGTCGATGCATTCAGTCTTTGATTTCCAAGTAATCGTGATGGAGGTCTTGGTGACCAGTGTACTGGGGTGATCGGGGTCTGATAGGGTGTGATGGGGTTTTGATAGCTCTGAGGGGGAGGTGCAGGGACTGGAAGGCCCTGGCTCACAGATCTTGGTATGGTAAATTCATTTGAGGGTGTCGCTGGTGCAACTGCCTCATATGTCTGAGCCCTGGAAATCTGATACTCCTGTGGGGCCATAGTAGGCACAGGCTCCACACTTGCTGTAGCATTTAGCTGAGAGGCCTCTGTCGGTTTTGTTCTCATTAAAGAAACGTCCGATGGTAACTTGGGTATTGACAGGGCCTCAGCGATAACTTTAGCTGCTAGACTAACTTCTTTTTGAGGCTCGTTTAAGTCAATGCCATTTTGAATTTGAGCTTTGTTTATTTCCTGTGGCACAGAAGGTTTTAGAGGATTAGGGGGTATAGCAGATATTTCGCTTCTGGTGATGATAGACGATGTGGGTCCCTGAACCTCTTTTTTAACTGCATGGTGGACATCCCTTGTGGAGGAAAAGGTAGGAGGTGCAGCAAAGAGCAGTGGGTTGGCTTTAGATATTTCTAAAACTGGAGTTTTAGCCCTAGAGACCTGAAAAGCAGGAGTCTTTGGTCGCCCTGATGGGGTTTTTCTTCCTGTAGGATCATAGGAAGAAGTCACACTCTTCTTCACCTCAGAGGTAGGTGTTTTCTCCCTGTGTATGGTTGAAAGAGATGCTCCATTGTAGGATGTGTTAAGTCCAGTTATGTCTTGAAGAGATGGAGGCTTAGATAACTCATAAAATGTGGCTTTAGATGTATATACTTTCAAGTGTTTTTTCATGGCAGATAACTCTCCAGAAACCATGTGAGGGGCAGAGCCCTGTGAATACATTTCAGGCTCTGGCTTATGGTTTGTGACTGATACTGACGCCAGGACTGGCACATGAGGTTGACTTGGGGTCTGGGCAAAGACAGGAAGTTGTGGAGGAGCAAGAGTTTCTGGAGAGCTTTGAAACGGTACAGGGAGCATTTGTTCTTGAGATGGTCTTGGTGGAGGCATAACCACAGTGGGTCCATATGGGCCTTGTGTTGATTGGTTTGGGAAACTAGAAGCTTGAGTAGTCACAGTGGGTCCATACGGGCCTTGTGTTGATTGGTTTGGGAAACTAGAAGCTTGAGTAGTCACAGTGGGTCGATATGGGCATTGCGATTGTTGGTTTGGGAAACTAGGAAATTGAGCAGCCGCAGTGGGTCCATAAGGGCCTGCTGAGAGTTGGTTTGCGATACTAGGAGGTTGAGCACTTCCAAATGTTTGTATTGGTTGAGGGGCTGAGGGGGCCATTGGAGCTAGCTGTTGTCCTGGTGGTTGATTGGATAGTGGGATTGACGTTTTGTGCCCATAGGATCCTGGTATGGACGTCTGATTGAAAGTACTAGAAACAGGTGGTGGCACTTGGGGTAGACTAGATCCAAGTGTTAGAGTTGAAGTTGACAAATGTCTTTGTAAAGAACCAGAACTCTGTTGTCCGGGCGCTGCTTTTGGGAAAGGGGTAGCCTCAGTGGATCCATAGTGGCCTTTTGTAAAGGGCTGGGGTAAGGCACTTGAGATGGGGCCTTGGAGTTGAGGTGGAGGTTGAGGGGGGGCTGTGTAGGCTTGGGTTGGAACTGTTGCAGTCAAAGAACTTGGCAAAGGTGCTTGGGATTGCTGTTGTAAGGTTGGTGGTGCTGGACAGACCCCAGCCGGTCTCGGTCCATACGGGCCTGGTGTGATTGTTTGACCAGCGGCTGGCTCAGGTGCTTTGGCTGTGGGTTCTGTGATTGACAGCTCAGTGATGGGGGTGGCATCATCAAACAGAAATGAGGAACATGCATACAGGGGTGCGATGTGACACTCAGGCACAGGAGCCAAATTTGACAATGACTGCGTAGATGCAGCCTCAGATCCATGAAAAGGAGAGTTACGTCGGTATGACAAGGGTGTGGGTGACTGCTGGTAGAAGGGTCTGGCTGAGTAGCAGTTCAGGTTGAGGGAACTGCCATAGAGCGGGACGTCTGGTGTTCTTGGTGGCGTTGAGGTGTCACTAAATTCTAAGTCGCTGATCTCATTAACTGGAGAAAGATTCGAGCGGAAAGGGATGGGGGTTTGGGAACAGGAGGAAGACTTCTTCTTGGCTGACTTCTTGATGAGTTTCTGCAGGCGGGCGTTATCCTTGCCTGGCTTGGGAAGCAGTGGGGGAGGGTACTGGGAGGGCTCCAGGTCAGGAAGGGGTCCATTGCTAAAACTGACCGCCATCACCATTTCAACCCCCTGGAAAATAAAAAGGAATATAAAGGAAAATGTTACTTAGGAGTTAAGAGACTTTAAAAGAAATTATGACATACAAATGGTTTTGATGCTGCAACTATGCTTCAGTCCTCCTTTGTAAATTAAACTAATTCAATCTTCTGTCAATTTTTCAGGTGAAGACTTATGAAAGACCAGCTGAGAAGCAGATTCAGAGCATTCAAAGACATTGTGACAATTCTCTCACATTCACCTAGGATATTAGACATTAGATCCCCCTTTTTTAACATTTAATATTTTCCATGGTCATTCGTTATCATTTCAGTATTTCCTATGTACCCTATGATAATGCCAATCTATTCTATCCTTTAAATATGTTTTGCTTTGTTGTCAATATATTTGTTTTGTATTTATGATTACAGTGTTATCATTTTTTTTTGTTATTGACCCAGTTCCAATTTCAGTAATTCCATATGTTATTAAAACACTGAAGAGACTGTTGTTGTTTTAAGTCCCGCAGTTGCTTCAGAAATAGGTATAGAAACAGAATCAGGAGCAATAAACTGGGAATAAGCATGGATTGTTCTTCAGTACGTACTTGTCTGTCTGAATGCCTGCAATGTTTTATTAATGTGAATCGACAGCTAGCTGCGTTTATTTTCTATTCATTTTGCACTGCATGTGGCTTTCAGGAACATAGACTGAGGTTCTGTCACAATGATAAAGACTTGCTTTGACTGCCTAAGCATTTTTAATGTGTCAAACATTCAAAACCACCTTCAAGATATACAAAACATTGTAGTGAAGTGGTTTTAAATAACAGAGTGGAGAAAGTATGCTAGAGCTAAGAAATAAGTCATCATCATGAAAGCCAAGTGAAATTAACCTTGTGTATTTATAGAGGGTTTTTACTTGGCTAAATAAATATGTAGTCCTATTATTAAGTTTACACAGGCTGGCATTGCTAAACATAATTGACCCTACTTGTTGATCATTGTATTACAGACATTCATTTCCTATTTCCATTTTTTCGTTTTCATATAAAGCTAGAAGATGCTGGGAAAAAGTTGTGGATTGGGATCAATGATGAAAATAGCACATAAATGATGTTTAATACAATTTGCTTATTGTTTTTCTTTCCTGTGAAAGTTACAAGTGTGGATGAACAATTGCATATGTATAATATGTATACTTTCAGTCAGTCCCCTTTTTCACCCAAGCACTAGGCATAAAACATGAGTAGGCAATAAGGACCCTGTCAGTTCTGACCTAATTTTAACTTGATCCTTAGAGAGCAGCATAAGTCACACTTAGTAAAATTACCTAAGAATAGTATTAATCTTACCAGTATAGATTTCAAGGTTCACTTGAAACACTTAAAGAACTCCAAAATACTTGTGCTAGTGGGTTAGTGGGCTTGGTAAGTACTCAAAGTTGAGGAGCAGCTCAACTTTGTAGGCCTCACCAGAGAGTGCTGGCATAATGTCAGGTTGCAGGACTCATTCTGCATTTGGCATTAACTACAACAGCAGATGTTTCTGACCACAAATGATAAAACATCAACCATAACATATACTGTACTGTATCATGAGTGTGTTGATGATTTGAAATGTGAGGTGTTCAGCCAGTGTCTTCCAAAGCCTCCATGGAAGGATTACATTTGAAAATGAGTTTAACACACAACCAGACACAAGACCCAGACGGACACATGAGTAGAGGTCATCCATTTAAGGCACTGGATATATGGGGCACCACTACCATACATGCTTGAGAGGGGGCAGTATAATAATAGTGGCCACAAACAACAACTTGCACAATTCCTTTGCAAAGAAATTGATCATACAAAGTACAGAATTTGAAAGTATAAGTTGACTAATCACTTTGGTACATTGATTTATGTATGAGGCCATCCAATAAGGGATGGAAAAAGATCACGTTCTCATATGACTTACCAGGGCTTGATGATGGATGACGACGACCCTTGATCCGTCTGTTGGAGAGAGATTACACTGGTTTAAGGGTTTTAAATGTAGGGTGCTAAGACTCCCAAAGTTCTTACTATTACTCATATCATTGTATTGACAATAATGAATTACATATTACTGCTGTAGAAATAAAGTACTTGATAGCATTTATCGTTCACAAAATTCTTAACATTCTTCAAGGTACAAGTGCAAGATACTACGTATAGCATTCTTTAGCCAACATAAGCAGTGCATGCTATACAATGCAACATGCAAAAAAAGTTCCCTAAAGGATAAAGCACTTGATATTAGGGCCCAAACCAGTCCCTGGGGGCAAAAGCCCCAGAAACCCATGGGCTCAATACATTCCATTGCCAATTATCTTTCACTGAAACACAGCTTTGAATATATAGATGATTCTTGCATTTTTTCTATTCGGTTTACCTGTGTGAGTGCTGCTTTAGGGGGAAACTGACTGCTCCCTGCAAATCCCAGCCTGGAGTGTCAGAGGGGACAACACAGGACCTCACCCTGCCTACCCATGGGAGAGCAACTACTCCAAAAATAAAACCCTTGCCCTAAATTCATGTTCTACTTTGACAACACGCAGGCAGCAGTAACCAGGCGGGCAGGGGGCTTTCCACTTCACCTGAGATATATGGTGGTGTCACTGGCCCCTGCGACACCTCCTCACTCCTTGGCCTGCATGGAGCTACCCCTGCAGGCCACAGGGAGCACTCTGGTGCCTCTCTCTGTGTGCGTGTGTGTGTCTGTCTGTTGAGGAGTCCTTCCACTGGCTGCTACTACATCCAGACTCTCACCGCACCCTTTCCCTAAATGAATTAGAAAGGAAGCCCCCGGCGAGATGTTAGGGGCTACATCAGTGGGAGTGTCTTTCAACCATTCAGCTCGTGAATCACTGCCCGGTGGTGTGGATTTTATCTGTTGAGACGGTAAACAGCGAGACGTCAGAGTCACATAATTTAATGACCACAGCATAATTATGAGATAACAAGGTCTATTTGGTGACTGCAATTAGTAGTGAGAATAATTCTATTTTTACAAAGTCTTAATGTATCCCTATATCCCCATATTGTCTACACTTGTTCAATAAATATATTTGTTTATTATTAATGGACATAATTTGAACTAAAAAACTATGGACTAGAATGAAAGTCAAATCATTCAAATAGTTTGACACACTACAGTACATGAATCAGATGTATTATGTTGACTGGCACACTGCAGAAAACAGTAGGTTATAGTAGCTATTTACATGTGAATAACAATTGGTGTGCATTAATGGGAAACAATTTAAATAAAGTACATTTTACATGCACACAGTTTGATCCCCTTAATCTGTGTTCATGTCAAATGATTCTACAGTGACTTCACTGTGATTATTCCTTAGTAATCTTGCTTTGTAAAATTGTCCCCGAAGAGTACGCATCGGGAAAAAAGTGTGGAATAATTTACCGTGATGTACATTTCGGAGATTGTAAATCACTGTTAACAGATTTGAACTTGACCTCAGAGAATTTGTCCTCTGGTCATAGGGTAACCTTTAAGCTGCCTAGCATTATAATGTTATTTTCAACAGTTGAATGACATTGACCACAGTAGACATAACCCCTTATCACAATCTTTTTAGCTTTAGATGTCTTTTACTTCAAGTGATTACACATTGACAACTTCTATCACTGTACCATACAGCATAATTGTCTCTTGTTTGCTCTGGAACGATATGTTAGTACAAGTGCTGCCAATCATTAAAACTGTCATAGATCAACACCTATGAAAACAACTGGTGACAAAATATGAATTGTGAGCTACACTTTGATGCTTTCAGTGAAGACAGTGTCACACATATTCCTGGCCTCATGCATCAGTGATTTTGTTTTACTTGTTGAGAATGCAGTTCATGTATTTTTGATCATACAGTATAGAATATTGCCTGTGTACAAACTGTGTACCAACCTGGTCTATATGTATACAATGCAATACAACGCAAGCCATCACCTATGTATATACCAACTTGGTTTATATGTGTTATACAATACAAGCCATTTCAAACATCATATCTGCTTGAAAATTATTTTTACAAATTGTTACGTGTATAACACATCTAAGAAACAGCAACCCACAGGTCTATTTACACTATCAGTATCCAGTATCAATCGATTTATGCCTAGTTGTGTGCATTGACCAGGTCCATGTCCTTACGGCCTCTTGGCTAAAATAAACAGAGGCATTATCCAAATGCCAACCTCATGTGTAGCAGTATATTGCTGCCTGTCTGTCTCAAACATCATTTGCTTGAGTACCCCTTGGACTAATTTTTGCTTGCCTTGTATTGCGACAAATATAGCCACTGGCCATCTCGCCTTTCCAAACTTGAGCCTCCTTCCATCCAGCACATTCTACCCATCTCCTTATTCAGTGCCAGAGGAGAAGATGTCTCCTACCCCCCCCTGTGCACACCCTCACTCACTCACACCCTCAGCCAATAAGGCTCCTCAGCATATCAAGTATCAGTATAACAGAAGGACTTATTCGCTGTGGGAAGTTTGCAGAACCTTACAGCCAGTCTGCGCCACCAGGACGCTCAACTTCTTTTCGGCTTTTCTGAGGTAAGAGGGGGAAAAAGAGAAAGAACCGGAATAACTCACCTGAGAGAGCTTCAGCAGGTCCATGGATAGTGCAATTAACATACAGTAATTGGTGTTACTGTATCAGATTCTTCTTCTTTTTTTCTTCAAAGAAGCTGGTGGGTAAAATCCCTTTGCCTCACCTGCTGCCAGGTCTATTGCTCTGGCACAAGTGGCATGTTGAAAAGAGAGTAGAAGGACACATAAATCTTTTTATGAGGCGGAATTTATTAGTGCTTGGACAACTACTATTAAGTGTGATACGTTTGTAGGCAATCTGAGCCTGTTGCCTTGGACGGATTTGAAGAGGATTAAATTCTGAATTGGACATATTTCAGACATGAGTTATTGTACTGTTTGGATAGCTATTTCTGGCAGTGTCATCATTACTATTCTGTATGAAATATTAAGATACACAAAAGTTGGAAGTCTGTGAGTGGGAGCTTGGAATACTCTGATACTAAAGCATAGTTTTGTGTGCTTATGAAGAATGAACTGGACTGTTGAGTGGTTTTGGCAACGTGTTCCCGAAGAGCTGCCACAATGTATTTCAAGCTGTGGATTTACAAACAGCCACTTTGAAATCATTGCATTGTTGGGTATGACAATAGAGGCTTATCGAAGCATAGCTGATAATGACTGTAAGAGCCGCATATCCATAGATGAGCCAATGGGGGATTGAAACAATTGGCAGGTGCCTCAGACAGTCCTAGCAATGAATCTCTCATATAATGCCACTTCACTTCCTTTTCTTGTAGTCTATAGTATCAATGGTAAATTAAAGCCATACCTGTCACTTAAAAGACAAGGAATCAAACATCTAGCACTTCTGGCCTCTCAAAAGTGTCTAAGGCAAAGTTCTTTTTTTCAGACAATTGTATAAAGAATCTCAACTCCGTAGTCCCTCGTAGAGACCGTTACATCTGTGGAGCCAATTTTATGAAATGTTATTATCACTAGCTTCCAATTATATTATTTTCGTGGGTGCTATGACCACATAAGGAAGCGTAATGGTAATTATAACAGCTATTCAGACAAAAAGGGCGTCCGCTGATGCTGAGAAATACGATCCCTAGTTAATCCTCTACAGCTGTGCTTGAGCGCTTATGGCGGGAGTCATCCGGCGGTGGCTTTTCCAACGCAGGCATCAGCCAAGCGCAATGGCGTGTCAGAAGAAAGCATATAACAATATAAATCTTCATTTCGCTGTTTAACTTGTTTGATAAAATGGCACACAATAAGATGTGATTACCGTGTCACCTGTGAGCACCATAGATAGGCTGGCTACTGATAAGAAGTGGCCAAAATCACATCCTCTTGAATGTTGACAGAAACTGAAGTGTTGAAAGCACTTGAAGAACAGGTGTCCTCAGCAAAGTGCATGTGACCTTAACGAGCTCTTGAAAAGATTTCTTCTTTTTTGTGTCCTTCGCTCGTGCTTTTTCAAGATGCAGAAACCGACTTTGAAGTTGTGAAGGTTGGGAGAAAACTAAACCCATAGGCCTGCGATCTAAAAATATTCAGTGATGTAATTCCCTGGTTATAAACGTTGTCACATAATCATAGCCTGATGTTAATACTTTGTCATACACAGGTGTAAAGTCTTCCGTCATCATGTCTGATACTGAAGTGTAAGTATATTAATTGTCTGTTTTTCTGCTAATTGATGCATTAATTCGTCGATATGTTAATTTGTCTGTCATGGGTTTAGACAAGTAGGCTATTTTACATTGTTGGCCTGCGTATTGTGTAGGCTATTGGTTACATTGTACAGTAAAAACTTTCTTAGACTATATTTTGCTATTATAACTAGGCCTAATTGTTTATGTCTCTGCTTTTCCCTGCAGAGATCAGGTCGAGGGTAAGTTGTTTCCAGACAGTTAAACAGAACATAATATTTGTTCATTTTATACTGGTATAAAAAAAAGAATTTGTATGATTTTCAACCAATTGCGTTTCCACACCACTCTGTAAACGGCTCTAGATATACGGCGTTACACCCCCCTCTACCGACGGATGTGATACACTGCAACTATGATATCTTAGCCTTTGCATTTCTGCCTTCCTACAAATCGGATACCTCCATCTGTATGCTACATTTAGTTGTAGTGGGTGTTTATGAAAATCTTTTTGGCATCACATTTTCGTCAGCCTGACTTGAATGATGATGTGTGCCTCTTTGCTACCGTCTGTAGCAATGCAGCCACTTGCGCTGATGATATCAGGAATGTATTGTAAAGGTTTTCCTGATGCATAGTCACAGGACACAGATAGGCTGTTACATATATATTTTAAAATCAATAGGCTATTGTTGATAATTCCTGGACACATATTTTGAACGCATGTATTATAATTATAGCCATTCAACATTTCTTAAGGTAACATTCAATTATGTTTAATCTGTTGTCCTGCAACTATGTCTAATAATGTTATGCTCTGCTATTATACTGCCCTCCTTAAACTGAATATGGTATTACTGGTCTTGTGGCCTGAAATTCAATGTTCTGATGCCCTTAAATTATTAAATATCAGTTTTGGAGGCCAGCATATGTGTATGCTCAGCATGACAGCATTGATACATTGTTTTTAAATCATATTATTATTATTAGTTATTTCATAGCCATAAATATTATTTAATCTTATGCATTTATTGCTCTCTTTTCGGAAATGAAGATTACGAGGGGGAAGGTAAAATCCACAGATGATTAGATCACATTAAATGTCCATACTAATTGTTGTACCACCATCCCACCCTTAATTTCAGATGTGTTTGACACTTTCTAAAATCAGTCATTGTGCTTTCATAGCATTAACACGTCTTCACTATATTCACTGTCCTGTCTGTAATGTGCATAAAGCCAATATGCAAACATACACACTCAAATAATAACAGAATAAAATGAAATATAGCCTACTTAATAAGATTAACATATCTAGCAATAGGCAAAAGCAAATGGCCTTTGATGCAGAGATAAGGTCGTCATCTCAGTGGCTGGGGTCATATACGTACGTGCATGTACGTATCCATGCTACTGAACCCTTCTCTTGGATGATGGATATTTCTTATCAATCAAAGGCATGCTTCAGCTTCATTAACAGGGCACTTAAGTACACAGCAGGTACACACATCTCTTCATCACACCAGGACACTAGTGGTGCTTGAGACCTGCTCACCGTTTCACAGGCAAAAACATTGAGTTTCCCCCCATTTGTCAGTCCCTGGTGTTGTTTACTTGTTGTTGTTTATGTGTCGTCACTGTGCACAATGCGTGTTGCCAACTGACATAATCTGCATGTCTGTCAGTTGCATTGCATTGCCTGTCAAACACACTAATTAAGGGTGACATATGCTTGAATGACTGGATGACTTTCTGAAACTCAAACCCTGAGGTCAAATGTAATCAGGCAATGATGAGTTAACCGTGTAAAAACCCCCACTAAAACCCAGGTATCTCCGGTATCTAGAGTATCACTTGTTCATCTAATCAACATCTCACTTTTCTCCATGTTTGTGTGTGTTTCATTGACTCATCTTTCTTTCTCTCTCTGATGATTACTGCCAGCTGTATTGTTTCAGCAGAGCTGTTTGTGGGCCTTCTCCTCCATGCCTTCCCCTTCCCCTAATCTGTCTTCTATGCTCCTCCTCTCCTCTTCTCCTCCTCCTGCTCTCCCTCTACTCACCCTTTTTCTTCTCTCCCTCCTCCTCATCGCTGACCAGTAATCTCTCTTATGCTCTAATGCCTTTGCCTCTCCCTTTGGCCAGTCCCTAATATAAACCTTCCTCTCCCTGGTTGCTCGCTGCATGCTGCGCGGCTTTAGCCGAAGAGGTAGTGGAGGTAGAAGTAGCTCCCGAGGCAGAGCCAGAGCCTGAGCCTGAGCCAGAACCTGAGGAGGCTCCTGAGCCAGAGCCTGAGCCTGAGCCAGAACCAGAACCAGAGGTAGAACCAGAACCAGAGCCAGAGCCAGAGCCTGAGCCTGAGCCAGAGGTGCAGGAAGGTATGTGGCATGGATATTCATTCATCCTTCCCCGAAATTGTATTAAGAGGTGCAAAAAAAAACAAAAAAAAAAACAAAAAACAAACAAAAAAATAGATAAACAAATGAATTAAACAAATTAAAAGACAGTAATACTTGAAGACTTGTAGTGAACTGTTGTGTACCAACCTTGTAGCATCAACTACCTTGTAGCATCAACTCCCCACCCCCTGAAGTCGCTAAAAAAACACTGGAGGTACCTCCTCTTCATAACTGCCCAGTATGAAGGAGACCTGGTGATTTCTTGTACCGGGAGAATTCTCTCTGTTTGAAATGACATTTCTATTCACACCTACCATGCTCCCACAGACTGCTTCTTAGCAGCTTGTCACCAATTGTTTCTGTTTAGTGCCATGAAGATGGTGCCCAGAGTGCCTATGGTTCCTCTGAGGAAGACCACCACTAATACTGTAATTTATTCCCATTTCTAATATTACCATTGAAGCTTAATAGTTCTTAGTGTGCTTGTGACCAAGCTAAAACTCTTCCTGCTAACCCCCACACTTACAAAACAGAGAGCAGTCCTCGCGCTGTTGTCCAGCGAAGCACTGCTCTCTTCAGTTGCATTTGAAGAAAGCCAACTGCTTGTACAGACGTGTAGTTGCATGTGTTGGTTTTACT